>NC_082706.1:5157759-5457759 GCF_030144855.1 Hypanus sabinus
TAGAAGCAGGCCTTTCAGGCAGTATAGTCCACGCTGATCAATATCCCCATTGCCCACGTTGGTCCCATATTCCCCTAAACCATTCCTCTCCGTGTACAGTTCAAGAACCTTTCAAGTGTTCCACCGGCAACTCATTCCACCTACTGACCACCCTCTGGGTGAAAAGGTTGCCCCAGAGGTTCCAATTAAATCCTCCCTTCTCACCTTAAACCTATGCCCTCTAGATCTTGATTCCCCAGCACAGGGGAAACAATCCGCACACGTTCACCCTTTCTGTTCCCCTCATGGCATTGCACATCTTTATAAGATCACCCCATCGGGAAAGAGAGACAGACGGAGTCAGAGAGAAAGAGAGAGAGAGAGAGAGAGAGTATGTGTTCAGGTTTGAGGTCCTTACCTCTTGTTGGGAACTCACAGACCTGTTCGTTTTAATCAGAAGGGCTTGACTTACTGGGAACTCTTGGAGTAACTGGACAGGGTGACGTGGCTGATGTCCTGGATGTTGACAGCGGTGGGCTCCGCCGAGATGGCTTGCCTCTTGGTCCGTTGCTGCTCCTGGGTGCTGGGCACGCTCTGTTCGGCCGGCTGAGCGGCCGGCCGCAGCACCGAGCGGTATTTATCCAGCTCCGTCTGCAGTTTTTGGATCAGTTCGTCTTTCTGGTCAAGTTCCAGCTCGAGTTCGTCGATGAGTGCGTCCCTCTGCCTCAGCTCCTCGATCTTCTCCTGCAGCGCGTACTGCAAGTCGCGCAGGGTCCCCATCTTTCAGCCGGCAGTCGGCTCACGCCGAGCTCCGACCGAATTCGCCGCTGACTCGCCCTAGCTCCCGCCACCGATGCGCCCAGATGCGGCGAGCTCTGCACCCGACTCACCGAGTACCACTCCCATTCCCTCTGCGCTTCCCGTGGCCGGTCCCCGAGGAATCAGCCGAACCTTTCAATGCCGCATGCCCATTCTATTTTTGACTTCGAGTGGAGACGTTGGAAGGTGCAAGACAGTGTCGACGAGAAGCTCTCCAAACCCACGCAGATAACCCTTCCGGAATGACTGACAAAAACTTCAGCAGGAATTCTCCGAAGATAAGAAACGATCCGTTGCTTCTAACAGTGTCGGGGATCGAACCCGCCGGCAGAGCAAAGTGTGCGGGCTGACCCCAAGGTACAGTAAACTTCGCAGAAGCCAGGATCGGGAGCAACACCGGACCGCACTGCCGTCCTCCTCCTTTTCCCCAAACTCAATGTGCGGTCCTCAGTAACACTGGGCAGGGCAAACACTGAAGAGGTCTCCCCGTGCAGCGGTACAGAACGGGTTAACGTTCGAGATTACGATGGCATCTGCCTATTAAACGGAATTGGAGCGTGACTGATCAGATCCGACTGCCCGTTCAGTTGCTGCTGCCGAACGTGAGTAGGTGCAGGTCACTGAAGACAGGCGACCGGTCCGATCCAAGAATTCAGAACCACAAACCCAGGGACAGCGCCCAGTCAGGTGTCCGCGAAGTCGGCGCAGAGACCCACGCTGACTGAGGTCAAATCGCTTGTGAGTTGTGAGATGATGGTGGTGCTGGTGTGTAAGTTTCGAGGCCAAATCATTTCGGTATATTTAAAGTGGAATCTAAGGTTCCGGATTAGTATGGGTATCAAAGATTGGGGGAGAAGGCAGGACACTGGGATTGAGAGGGATAACAAATAAGCCACGATCGAATGGCAGAACACGGTCCAGATGGGCCGAATGGCCTCATTCTGATTCTGTCTTATGGTCTATTGTCTAAGTGTTGTGTAGCCGTATGTGTGGTACTGTGGTTGTGTGTGTGTGTGTGTGTGTGTGTGTGTGTGTGTGTGTGTGTGTGTGTGTGTGTGTGTGTGTGTGTGTGTGTGTGAGTGTGTGTGTATGTGTACCAGAGCTAGTTGTATGTTCAGTGTGAGTGAGTTTGGTACAGTCTATTTTGTGTGTGTTCTGTGATGGTCTGTGTGTGTATGCTGTGTGGGTATTGTGTAGTGGTATGTCTGTGTTGTGTGGGTGTGTGTACTGTGTGTGTTGTGTGGGTGTGTGTACTGTCTGTGTTGTGTGGGTGTGTGTACTGTGTGTGTTGTGTGGGTGTGTGTACTGTGTGTGTTGTGTGGTAATGATGGCAATGTGTGAGCATTGTGTAGTGGGATGTCTGTGTTGTGTGGGTGTGTGTACTGTGTGTGTTGTGTGGGTGTGTGTACTGTGTGTGTTGTGTGGTAATGATGGCAATGTGTGAGCATTGTGTAGTGGGATGTATGTGTGTTCTCTGGTTGTATCTGCGCGTGTCCTGTAATGGTGATGGCACTATGTGTGTGTCCTGTGTTTATGTGTTATATTGTGCATGTATTGTGCAGCAGTGTTGCTGATATGTGTGTGTGGGGGGAGATGTATCTTTTACAGATATTTTCATATGAGGTTAGAGGTAAAGTTATTTAAATTCAAAACTGAATTTTGGAGACCTCAATTAGAGTGGGCTCAGCTTTAGATGCCATTGACACCCGCCAACTCAACATTACTGTGCAAAACAGTCAGAATTCACCATGGTTTCAACTGAGAAATGTATTTTGAAAGGGGTTATTACATTCTGAGAGAACTGTTTTAAGCAGAACCTTTACTTCTTAAACCATGGCAACCGAACCATCTGATCTTTGTAAACTGCCAAAGGATGGTGACCATCCACCAGACAACATCTGTGACCCTGTTAGACGGCGAATTCATTGCCAACATTATCATTGTGGCTTCAGTTCAAAGTCACTTGATTTGCACCCAGTGTTCAAGCCAACTCTCAGAGACCTGACATTGTGCCAACCAAATGCTTTCATGATATAGCATTGAGAATGCATTATCTTATTAACTCCTTGAAGATACACTAATTAGATATTGTCAAGGCAGTATTTAGCTGAATGTGGGTCGGGGACACAAGGAAAATTGAGGTCGATCAGAAGCAAAGGGAAACCCTCCACTTGCTAGAGTCATGGTAGTGTAGCAGTTAGTGCCAGTGATAGGAAGATGTGGGTTCACTGCCTGCAATTAGTGTGTACAATCGCCCTGTCTCCATGTGGGTTTCCTCCCGGTGCTCTGATCTCCTCCTACATTCCAAAGACGTATGGTTTAGGGTTAATAAGTTGTGGGCACGCTATATTAGCACCACAAGAGTATAAAGGTCAGGATGTAATGCTGAGATATATGGAACTGGTGAGGTCTCACTTGGAGTATTGTGAGTAGTTTTGAACCCCTTATTTAAGAAAGGATATGCTGACATTGGAGAGGGTTCGGAGGAGTTTCACGAGAAAGATTCCAGGAATGAAAGGCTTATTGTATGAGCTGTGATTGATGGCTCTGGGCCTTTACCCACCAGAATTTGGAAGAATGAGGGGGGAATCTCATTGAAACTGATTGAATGTTGAAAGACCTAGAATGAGTGGATGGGGAGTCTTGGAACGGGGGCACAGCCACAGAATAGAGGGACATCCATTTAAAATGGTGATGAGGAGGAAATTCTTAACCGAGAGTGGTGAATATGAGGAATTTATTGCAAACCATAGCTGTGGAGGCCAAGTCATTGGGTATATTTAAGACTGAGGTTGATAGTTCCTGGGTGTCAAGATCTCTGAGGATCTAACCTGGTCCCAACATAACGATGTAGTTATAAAGAAGGCAAGACAGCGGCTATACTTTATTAGGAGTTTGAAGAGATTTGACCTGTCAACAAATACACTCAAAAACTTCTATAGTTGCACCTGGAGAGCATTCTGACAGGCTGCATCACTGTCTGGTATGGAGGGCCTACTGCACAGGACTGAAAGAAGCTGCAGAGGGTTGTATATCTAGTCAGCTCCACTTTGGGAACTAGCCTACAAAGTACCCAGGACACCTTTAGGGATGTACCGTGGAGAGCATTCTGACAGGCTGCATCACTGTCTGGTATGGAGGGGCTACTGCACAGGACTGAAAGAAGCTGCAGAGGGTTGTAAATCTAGTCAGCTCCATCTTGGGTACTAACCTACAAAGTACCCAGGACACCTTCAAGGAGCGGTGTCTCAGAACGGCAGTGTCCATTATTAAGGACCTCCAGCACCCAGGGCATGCCCTCTTCTCACTGCAGGCACACACCAATGATTCAGGAACACCTTCTTCCCCTCTGCCATCTGATTCCTAAATGGACATTGAATCTTTGGACACTACCTCACTTTTTTTTGATATACAGTATTTCTGTTTTTGTACGTTTTAATCTATTCAGTATACATAATTGATTTACTTGTTTATTTATTATTATTATTTTATTTTATTTTCTCTCTCTGCTAGATTATGTATTGCATTGAACTGCTGCTGCTAAGTTAACAAATTTCTCGTCACGTGCCGGTGATAATAAACCTGATTCTGATTCTGAGATTGTTGATTAGTTGGGGCATGAAGGGCTACAGGGAGAAGACAGGAGACTGGGGCTGAGAGGGAAATAGATCACCCATGATGAAATGGCAGAACAGACTCAATGGGCTGAATGGCCAAATTTTGCTCCTATGTCTTATGGCCTTACGGACACCTGCATCCTGCCCCAGCACATCCTTGGACAGTGCTGGTCATTGACACAAGTGACGTATTTCACTGTATGTTTAAATGTACGTACATGTTACAAATAAAGCTAATCTGAATCTTTGCCCTCATATCCTGTACAGAGGAAGATGGGCATGATTGTTTGAGTAGCATCTCAGTAGTAGAAGTTCTTAGACCATTTGACATAGGAGAAGTATTAGGCATGTTGGCCCATTCAGTCTGCTCCACCATTTTATCATGGACAAAGCTCCTGCAAAAGCTAACCAACCATCCTCTTCCTATCCCTCTTTAATCAGAATCCGTTTTATTATCACCGGCACGTGACGTGAAATTTGTTAACTTTGCAGCAGCAGTTCAATGTATTACATAATATAGAAAAAAAAGATAAATGAAATAAAAATATTAATAATAATAATAAATAATTAAGTAAATCAGTTATAGTGTATGTATATTGAATAGATGTTAAAAAGTGCAAAAGACAGAAGTACTGCATATTAAAAAAAAGTGAGGTAGTGTTCAAGGGTTCGTTGTCCAATGTCCGGTTTCCTCCCACAAGGGTTGGTAGGTTAATTGCTCATTGCAGATTGTCCTGTGATTAGGCTAGGATTAAACTGGGGGATTACTGGGCAGCATGGCTGGAAGGGCCTATTCTGTGCTATACCTCAATCAATAAATAGATAAAAACCAGGGGCCAGAAGAACTAAACAATGTGGAACTCACTGTTGTAGGAAGTACAGTATTCTGTGAAAATGCCATGAAGTCAGCTAAGGCCAGCTGTATATGGACAATGGGTGCCAGCCTTACTGACCACAAGGACAATGAATGCCAGCCTTACTGACCACAAGGACAATGGATGACAGCCTTACTGACCACATGGACAATGAATGCCACCTTACTGACCACAAGGACAATGAATGCCAGCCTTACTGACCACATGGACAATGAATGCCACCTTGCTGACCATAAGGACAATGAATGCCAGACTTACTGACCATAAGGACAATGAATGCCACCTTACTGACCACAAGGACAATGAATGCCAGCTTTACTGACCACATGGACAATGAATTCCAGCCTTACTGACCACAAGGACAATGAATGCCAACTTACTGACCACATGGACAATGAATGCCACCTTACTGACCACATGGACAATGAATTCCAGCCTTACTGACCATAAGGACAATGAATGCCACCTTACTGACCATAAGGACAATGAATGCCACCTTACTGACCACAAGGACAATGAATGCCACCTTACTGACCGCATGGACAATGAATGCCAGCCTTATTGACCATAAGGACAATGAATGCAGCCTTACTGACCACAAGGACAATGAATGCCAGCCTTACTGACTGCATGGACAATGAATGCCAGCCTTATTGACCATAAGGACAATGAATGCAGCCTTACTGACCACAAGGGCAATGAATGCCAGCCTTACTGACTGCATGGACAATGAATGCCACCTTACTGACCATAAGGACAATGAATGCCAGCCTTACAGATGATAAGGACAATGAATGCCACCTTACTGACCATAAGGACAATGAATGCCAGCCTTACTGACTGCATGGACAATGAATGCCACCTTACTGACCATAAGGGCAATGAATGCCAGCCTTACTGACTGCATGGACAATGAATGCCACCTTACTGACCACAAGGGCAATGAATGCCAGCCTTACTGACTGCATGGACAATGAATGCCACCTTACTGACCATAAGGACAATGAATGCCACCTTACTGACCATAAGGACAATGAATGCCAGACTTATTGACCACAAGGACAATGAATGCCACCTTACTGACCACATGGACAATGAATGACAGCCTTACTGACCGCATGGACAATGAATGCCACCTTACTGACCATAAGGACAATGAATGCCACCTTACTGACCACATGGACAATGAATGCCAGACTTACTGACCGTAAGGACAATGAATGGCAGTCTTACTGACCACAAGGACAATGAATGCCACCTTACTGACCATAAGGACAATGAATGCCACCTTACTGACCACACGGACAATGAATACCAGCCTTACTGACCACAAGGACAATGAATGCCAGACTTACTGACCGTAAGGACAATGAATGCCACCTTACTGACCGTAAGGACAATGAATGCCACCTTACTGACCATAAGGACAATGAATGCCACCTTACTGACCACATGGACAATGAATGCCAGACTTACTGACCGTAAGGACAATGAATGCCACCTTACTGACCATAAGGACAATGAATGCCACCTTACTGACCACAAGGACAATGAATGACAGCCTTACTGACCACAAGGACAATGAATGCCACCTTACTGACCACATGGACAATGAATGCCACCTTACTGACTGCATGGACAATGAATGCCAGACTTATTGACCTTATAGACAAACCGAAAATAAAATGAATGCCAACAGAAAATGTCTGAGGTTTGCACCCTGCTCCACTGTATGATAAGAATGTGTAGTCCAGCCATTTTTGTTCAGTTCTGAAGCAGTTTGTGCAAAAAGCCACAAGGGGTACAGATAGGATTAATGCAAGCAGGCTGTCTCCACTGAGGTCGGGTGAGACATGAAATAGGGACCATAGGTGAAGGGTAAAAGGTGAAATGTTTAAGGGGAACATGAGGGGGAACCTCTTCACTCAGAGCGTGGTGTAAATGTGGAGCAGGCTGCCAGCGGAAGTGGTGGATGCAGGTTTGATTTCAACATTTAAGAGGTTTGGATAAGTACATGGAGTATAGAAGGCTATGGTCCAGGTGTGGTTGGTGGGACCTGGCAGAATAACAGTTTGGCATGGACTAGATGGGCCGAAGGGCCTGTACTGTGGTGTTCTCTGACTGTATGACCTGGACGACATTAATAATTAAATGTCATCTCAGACGACTGACAAATAATGTTCCCAATTAAAGAGTCCAACCAGGCACATTTGGGACAGAATGGCATTACCATTTCCAAATCTTTCTCAATCAGTAACCTGAGGGTTATCATTGACTGGAATCTTTGTGAATCCTGTGCCTATGATCCATCCCCCGTTGGCCGAAAGATGGGATGATGACTGGGAGAACCCAACTTAAATGAAAATCAGTCAGAGGGGGTGAGAGTGTGGAACAAGCTGTCAGCACAAGTGCAGGGTGTGGAAAGTTTAAGAGAAGCTTGGATGAGTACAATGATGGGAGGGGTATGGAGGTCTGTGGCCTAGGTGCGGGTCGATGGGACTAGGTAGTTCACCATAGCATGGTAAGAAGATAAGAACTAGGAGCAGGAGGCAGTCATCTTGCCCGTCAAGCTTGCTCTGCCATTCCATTAGAGCATGACAGTAGACCCAGCACCAACATCCTGCCTTTCCCTCTGTAACTTCCCGTTAGTCAAAAACCTAACTGTATCTTAAATATATGCAATGAGGTAGCCTCATTGGGCAGAGAAATTCACAGATTCACTACTTTCTGGGAAAAGCATATTCTTCTCACCTCCGTCTTAAATCTATTCCCCTGAATCCTGAAGCTTCGCCTCCTGGCTCCACACATTTCTGACCAGCAATACCCAAAACAACTCACGCAAAATGCTGGAGGAACTCAGCATGCCAGGCAGCATCTATGGCAATGAATGAACAGTTGACACTTCAGGCTGAGACTCATCTTTGGGGCTGGAAGGAACACCAGAATAAAACAAAGGTGGGTGGAGGATGAGGAGGGTCGCTGGATGGTGACGGGCGAAGCCAGGTGGGTGGGAAAGGTAGAGGGCTGGAGAGGAAGGAATCTGATAGGAGAGGAGAGTGGATCATGGAGGAAGGGAAGGAGAGTCACCCAGGGGGAGGTGATAGGCAGGTGAGAGAGGTAAGAGGCCAGAGTGGGGAATGGAAGAAGAGTGGAGGGAGAGAGAAAAAAATGTTTTTACTGGACATCACCCAACACCTACAGACAATTTTGAAATATTCTAAACTTGACCAAAAACTAAAGAAACCCTATAGACTAGATGGGCCAAATGGCCTGTTTCTGTGCTGTAGCGCTCTCTTCATTCACCAAGTAACTCAATACGGACAACTTCCCTGCATTTCCGAGATGTATCTGTGCCGGGTAGGGTGGCAGATAGCATGATGCAGCAGCTCGGGGCATTCTGGAGTACTGAGATCAGTTCCAGCAACCTCTGAGGACTGGGCCCAGGAGTGGAGGAGTGGCAGGCTTTTTCCGTTACGGACATCACTAGCACCTACTCAACCCCGGAGCTGCTCCTGACTCGAACCAGGATCCCCAGGAAGAGACGGAAACAAGAGGTTGGACATTGGAATACCAACAGAGCCTTGGAGGAGTGACTGAGCAACACAGCGAGATAACTCATTCTCTCTGACACCAGGACCACCACCACTACCTCCTCCTCCTCCTCTCCCTCCCCCGCCCTGCCCTGAAGCACTGATTCAGAGACCCCTTTAAATAATCATGTCCCAACCACATTCAACTTATGAAGATTAAACTGAAAACACTAGGGCTTAACAACTCTAGTTAAAACATTGATTGGTAAATATAGGTTCTCAATGCTCTATGGCAAGACACAGGGATGGTGACAGTACAACCCCACCCCCATGAGCTCTCAAGGCAGGGCTGAAAAACACAAACCAGACCTGGAGCTTGAGGCAGCACTGGAAAATCCATAACCATCTCTAATGCTCCCAACGCAAATCTTAGAAACCATGAGGGAGATCTCCCAGAGGCAGGGCTGGATTAGATAGCTCAGAAACATTGCATCAGACTCAGAAACACAGGATGTGATGCAGAAACAACGTATAACTTGGGAAAAAAGCATACGTTTCATCACCACACAAGGAGACATGGTCAGTGTGCTGTTATTTGACACTGAATTGCTAACTCAACCCAACCAAAATCAAACTGTGCAGATATAATAAATAACATAGAGAAGGTGAGTTGTAGAGTCTTTGAAAGTGAGTCTGCAGGATGTGGAATCAGCTCAGTGCTGTGGTGAGTGAAGTTACCCACACCGGTTCAGCAGCCGGATGGTTGAGGGGTAATAACTGTTCCTGAACCTGGTGGTGTGGGACCTGATGGTTGAGGGGTAATAACTGTTCCTGAACCTGGTGGTGTGGGACCTGATGGTTGAGGGGTAATAACTGTTCCTGAACCTGGTGGTGTGGGACCTGATGGTTGAGGGGTAATAACTGTTCCTGAACCTGGTGGTGTGGGACCTGATGGTTGAGGGGTAATAACTGTTCCTGAACCTGGTGGTGTGGGACCTGATGGTTGAGGGGTAATAACTGTTCCTGAACCTGGTGGTGTGGGACCTGACGGTTGAGGGGTAATAACTGTTCCTGAACCTGGTGGTGTGGGACCTGATGGTAGAGGGGTAATAACTGTTCCTGAACCTGGTGGTGTGGGACCTGATGGTTGAGGGGTAAAAACTGTTCCTGAACCTGGTGAATTCTGCCACGGACTATCTCAAGCCCAGCCGCAAAAGCAGAAGGTTTGGACCTGGAGCTAGCAACCCCATCCCATTAAAAACCCAGAGCGATGGAAACACCAGCAGAATTTCCACATGCCTCTTCCCTGGGAGAGGAAAGACCAGCAAGAAGATGGGCAATACCTGGAGACGACGTGAAAGACTGACCCTGGACAACATCTGTCAGTGGCCCGTGCCCCACTGGGGGTAATGGGCTTACGTGAGGAGGAATCTGGTGGTGAGGGACCTAAGGCTCCCGTACTTCCTTCCTGTGAGCAGCAGTAGGAAGAGAACATAGCCTGGATATTACTGCATATTAATCTCTCTACAACCGCCACTCCAAAACATAGTACGGGCTACCAGTCAATATAACCCTTGCAAGCAATATCTATCACAGACACAAACAAGAGCCATTATGCACAGAGCAGAAGCCCACATGTAGCAGAGAGATGAACAAGCAATCAAGTTGCTTTAAATGTAGTGGATGAATTGACTGTAAGAATATTCTACTCATTACCAAATAACGTCAAGGTCCTGCAACAACAGAAGAACAAGTACTGTTCTCAATAAACTGGAGAAACAGTGCATTCAGTTATACATTCCTTCCTTGGGTATCACAGCCTTACCGTCACATTTTCTAGCAAATTTCTACAGAAGTACCATGGAGAGGATTCTCACTGGTTGCATCACCTTCTGGCGTGCGGAGGATCGATGCACAGGATGGGTGAAGAAACCAGAGGGAAGTAAACCCAGCCAGCTGGATCATGGGCACCAGCCCCCCCACCGTCAGGATACCTTCAGAAGGCAGCATCCATCATGAAAGACCCTCACCATCCACAAGATGTGTCCTCTGCTCATTACTATCATCAGGGAGGAGGTACAGGAGGTTGGAGACAAACACTCAACGTTTTAGGAAGAGCTTCTTCCCCTCTGCCATCAGATTTCTGAACGATCCATGAACATTACCTCACATTTTGCACTACTGTTTTAGATATTCCTTATTGTAGCTTATAGTAATTTTTAATGAATCACACTGTACTGCTACCACAAAACAACAAATTGCACGACATATGCTATATTATTCTGATTCTATTTCTGACATGTGGCCATGCTATATACAGAATAAGACAGTCAGCGTCTAACCAAGCCATCGCAGAGATGCACCGTCACTGAGCAGAACAAAAACAAGCTGTTGTGCCACTATTTTGTTAAATATGACTGAGACAATTCTGTGATCCGCATCTGGGTCACAATCTCTTGACATGACGTCCTTCAGGGACCTCAGTTAATAGAGGAGCACGTCACTATGAATTTAGTCTCAGGGTAACATGCAATGAATCACAGGCTAGTATATGGTGACGTAGTGTCATAGAGCTCTACAGCATGGAGCCAGGCCTTTCAGCCCATCTAGTCTGTACTGAACTATTAATCTGCTTAGTGCCTTCAACCTGAACCTGGAGCATGGCCCTTTATACCCCTGCAGGTCGTAGCCTACCTGCGACTAGCCCTTTATACCCCTGTATTGTGATGTCACATCTATGTACCCGTCAAAATTTCTCTTAAATGTTGCCATTGAACCCACATTCACCACTCACACCTCGTTCCACAATCACACCACCCTCTGAGTGAGGAAGATCCCCCTTGAACATTTCACATTTCATCCTTAGCCCGAGACCTCTAGTTCCATTTTCACCCAACCCAGTGGAAAAAGCCTGCATGCATTATCCCATCTATCGCCCTCACAATTTTGTATACCACTGCCAAATATCACCTCATTCTCATATGCTCTAGCAAATATAATCCTAACCCACTCAACCTTTCGCTGTAACTAGGGTCCTCAAGTCCTGGCAACATCCTTGTAAATGTTCTCATATTTGTACATACAGTATCAGTGGTCACATAACCAGGATCTGCACCGGCTGCTCATACAACCATCCACCACCTGCTCCCATGGCTTCATGTGACCCTGATTGGGGGCTAAGCAGGTGCTGCACCTTGCCCAAGGGTGACCTGCAGTCTAGTGGAGGGAAGGAGCGCCTTACACCTCCTTTGGTGGGGATGTATCTCTGTCCGTCCACCCTAGAATTCTGGATCAGAGGGCTTAAATTAGCCAGGAATGCTTTCTGGTTGCGACTTGGTGCTTCAGTTCAAGATATCAAGTTGGCAATGGGACGCTGAGGGGAGATGAGTAAAAGCTGAGACCGAGAACTGGGTCTTCGATGGTGATGTTCAGATAGTCCTCAATCGAAGAGACAGAGGTGTGAAGAGGGAATAAACACAACATGCCAGGTTGGGATGTCTCGTTGCATTTTATGAAACTTCAGTTTGGCTGCATTGGAGTGGTGTATTCAGTTCTGGTCTCCACACCATAGGAAGAAAGTGGAAGCTTTGGGAAGGGTGCAGACTAGGTTCACCAGGATCTGGATTATCTGGATTAAACTGTATCAGCTGTTAACAGGGAGGATGGACAAATATGGATTTTTTTAGAGCATTGGAAAATGAGGAAATATGCACAGTATGTAAATTATTAGAGGTATACGTTCAATGGTCACATTATTAGGCACCGCCTAAAGCTAATAAAGTGACCACTGAGTGTGTGTTCATGGTCTTCTGCTGTCGTAGCCCGTCCACTTCAAGTTTAAAGTATTCTGCATTCAGAAATAATCCTCAGCACATTGTTATTGTATCACGTAGTTATTTGAGTTTCTGTCATCTTCCTGAGAGATTGAGCCGGTCTGGCCATTCTCCTCTGACCTCTCTCATCAACAAGGTGTTTTCACCCACAGATCTGCTCACTGGATGTTTTTTGCTTTTCACACCATTTTCTGAAAAATCTAGTGATTGTTGTGCATGAAATTCCTTCTCTCCTGCCTACCACCTCTCCATGGTGCCCCTCCTTCCCTTTCTCTTATAGTCTGCTCTCGTTTCAGACAGACAGACACACTTTATTGATCCCGAGGAAAATTGGGTTTCGTTACAGACGCACCAACCAAGAATAGTGAAGAAATATAGCAATATAAAACCATAAATAATTAAATAATAATAACTAAATTATTCCAAGTGGAAATAAGTCCAGGACCAGCCTATTGGCTCAGGGTGTCTGACACTCCGAGGGAGGAGTTGTAAAGTTTGATGGCCACAGGTAGGAATGACTTCCTATGACGCTCAGTGTTACATCTCGGTGGAATGAGTCTCTGGCTGAATGTACTCCTGTGCCTAACCAGTACATTATGGAGTGGATGGGAGACATTGTCCAAGATGGCATGCAACTTGGACAGCATCCTCTTTTCAGGCACCACCGTCAGAGAGTCCAGTTCCACCCCACAACATCACTGGCCTTATGAATGAGTTTGTTGATTCTGTTGGTGTCTGCTACCCTCAGCCTACTGCCCCAGCACACAACAACAAATATGATAGCACTGGCCACCACAGCCTCATAGAACATCTTCAGCATCGTCCGGCAGATGTTAAAGGACCTCAGTCTCCTCAGGAAGTAGAGACGGCTCTGACCCTTCTTGTAGACAGCCTCAGTGTTCTTTGACCAGTCCAGTTTATTGTCAATTCGTATCCCCAGGTATTTGTAATCCTCCACTATGTCCACACTGACCCCTTGGATGGAAACAGGGGTCACCAGTGCCTTAGCCCTCCTCAGGTCCACCACCAGCTCCTTAGTCTTTCTCACATTGAGCTGCAGATGATTCTGCTCACACCATGTGACAAAGTTTCCCACCATAGCCCTGTACTCAGCCTCATCTCCCTTGCTGATGCATCCAACTATGGCAGTCATCAGAAAACTTCTGAAGATGACAAGACTCTGTGCAGTAGTTGAAGTCCGAGGTGTAGATGGTGAAGAGAAAGGGAGACAGGACAGTCCCCTGTGGAGCCCCAGGGCTGCTGACCACTCTGTCTGACACACAGTGTTGCAAGCGCACGTACTGTGGTCTGCCAGTCAAGTAATCAATAATTCATGACACCAGGGAAGCATCCACCTGCATCACTGTCCTACTTGTTTCCTTCCTCTCCAGCCCTTGACCTTTCCCACCCACCTGGCTTCACCTATCACCTTTCAGTCCTCCTCCTTCCCCTTCCCTCCCACCTTTTCATTCTGGCATCTTCCCCCTTCCTTTCCAGCCCTGAAGAAGGAACTCAGCTTATTTAGTTCCATAGAGGCTGCCTGACCTGCTGAGTACCTCCAACATGTTGCTTGTGTTGCTCTGGATTTCCAGTATCTTGTGCAGGATGTACTTTTTTCCCCTGCAAGCAAACCTGATCAATCATTCGAGATCACCACTCACCCCCTCTATCTGTTGCTCCATCACTGCACTGAACTGTAAACACTTTTATTTATTTATGAGCATTTTTTCCCTATCCATACTTTAACCTCCAACTTCATTAGCTTTGTTGTTTTACATAATTTTTTATATATAATTCCACATTCTTTGTAACTGCTGGACGTTGTTGTTTGTATTGCATGACATAATTCCACATTCTTTGTAACTGCCGGATGTTGTTGTTTGTGTTGTATGACCAACACACCACAGCAAGTTTCTAACACAAACTGAGGAAATTTGCTGATGCTGGAAATCCAAAGCCACACACACAAAGTGCTGGAGGAACCTTCGGCAGGGACTGATTCCTGATGTATGGCTTCTTGCTTCTTGATCCTTGACATATTTCCCAGGAAAGTATGAAAGTTTTGAGATATTTTCTGTAGAAAATCTTTGAGGACTTTAAAATTATGGCAGGGTTTGATCAGGGAGAAGTAACAAAGATATTCCCATGTGGAGAGATGAGGGTAAGATCCTCAGATGAATAAAATAATGGGGAATTATTTGTCCCCACAGAATGATCAGAATGTGGAAGACACTGCTACAAGGAGGAATTCAGGTCCAGGGAATCCCAACCTTTTTTATGGATGGACTGCTACCATTAAACGAGGTGTCCATAGACACCAAGTTGGGAACCCCTGGTTTAGACACATTTGGAGAACACTGGATCAGTACACTAGAGGGGCAACAGGATGAGCTGAGAGGGTCACGTGGGTGCCCAGAAGCCCCCATGCTTGGTCCCTGAATGGTTTTATATATGTAAGACCATAAGATGTAGGAACAGAGTTTGGCCCATCCAGTTTGCTCTGCCATTTCATCATTGTGAGTGATCCATTTTCCCTCTCAGCCCCAATCTCCTGCTTTCTCCCCGTATCCCTTCATGTCCTGACTAATCAAGAATCTATCAACCTCTCCCTTCAAATATACCCAATGACTTGTCTCCGCAGCCTCATATGGCAATGAATTCCACCGATTCACCAGTCTCTGGCTAAAGAAATTCCTACTCATCTCTGTGCTTAAAGGATGCCCCTCGATTCTAAGACTGTCTTCTCTGGTCTTACATTTTATTTACTTTTTATTTTTTATTTTTCCAATTTCTCTTCTTTTGCACATTGGTTGTTTGTCAGTCTTTATTTGTGTATAGTTTTTCATAAACTCTACTGCATTTCTTTGTTTCCCTGTAAATGTCTGTGAGAAAATGAACCATACAACGAAACACTAACACACCATTGATAATCAATTTAGTACTTCTTTGACTTTGACTTTGATCCTGAAGCTGTGCGACTGCATCAGTGAAATGAATGGGTAGGGACTGATGAAGCCAGTTGTGTGACTGATGGCAATATGCACGAGCAGGGACAGGGACCATGTTTGAATAAAAGCACCAGTGCTTGAAAATCTCAGCAGCTCAGACAGAAACCACCGATGTGTCAGGTTGACACAGACGTGGGACTGAAGATTTTAATCTGCAACAGAAGTTTTATAAACTCTGTATCTGTGGAGGAAACGGATGGTCGAGAGGCTTTGCCTGCATTTGTCAGCGACCTTTAACAGAATGCTGTGTGAGCAAGGGTATTGAGACGGGGATGAGTACAGTGACTAATAGGATAGCTAAATGGGTATTGGTTGAGGTTTATTATCGTCACACCTCTGAGAATCGTCACCCTGTCGGGGTGGTGGGGCTTCTGAGTTCCTCAGATCCCAAAAGTGATATCATATGCAGTTTAGCTGCTGGTGAGGTCACCCATGGTGGTAAGGTCAAGAGGAAGGTTTCAGACACAGCGATCCAACCAAGACCTCAACGGTGGAGCAGCAGAAGATGATGACACATCACGACGACAGTGAAGGGAGCGGAAAACAGCAGCAGTGAAGGGTCCCCAGATCTCTGAGGACCTAACCTGGTCCCAACATATCGATAAGGAAGGCCTGACAGCGACTATACTTCATTAGAAGTTTAAAAAGATAAGGTATGTAAACAAATACACTCAAAAACTTCTAGAGTTGTACCGTGGAGAGCATTCTGACAGGCTGCATCACTGTCTGGTATGGAGGGGCTACTGCACAGGACGGAAAGAAGCTGCAGAAGGTTGTAAATTTAGTCAGCTCCATCTTGGGTACTCGCCTACAATGTACCCAGGACATCTTCAGGGAGCGGTGTCTCAGGAAGGCAGCGTCCAGTATTAAGGACCTTCAGCACCCAGGGCATGTGCTTTTTTCACTGTTACCATCAGGGAGGAGGTTCAGGAGACTGAAGACACACACTCAGCGATTCAGAAACAGCTTCTTCCCCTCTGCCATCCGATTCCTGAATGGACATTGAACCGGTGAACACTACCTCACTTTTTAAATATATATTATTTCTGATTTTTTGCGCAATTTTTAATCTATTCAATATACATATACTGTAATTGATTTATTCATTGTAATATGTATTGCATTGAACCGCTGCTGCTAAGATAGATAATTTTATGACACATGCCGGTGATAACAAACCTGATTCATCTTGCATTCTGGACCCTGACTCTGATGTGTCAAGAACAGCAAGGTTGCTGCCGGTGCATCAGCCTCCACCTGTTAAACAACGTCAGGCAGTCATTCTCCATTACGGGCAGAGTACGTGGATCCGAGATCAGATTCTACAGCCACCTGAAAGACCCCAATGGACAACCCCTTAGGAGAATATCAGACCTGACTCGCATTCTCGTCACAGTACAGTGAAAGGCTCGACTCGAGTTCTGTTCGTGCAGATTGGAACATTTCAGCTCGGATAAAGTAAAACAATAGCAATGCAGGATAAAGTGTAAAAGTTAAAGAAAATGTTGATGTAGATTAGAAGGTTGAGAGACCACCTTATCGTCTGAGAGTCTGATGCAGCTTGTCCTTGAACCTGGTCAGATGTGCTTTAAGGGGTTTGTACCTTCTCCCCAGTGGGAGAGGGAAGACGAGAGAATGACCAGGGTGCGTGGGCTCTTTGACAACGATCCCACCAAAAATAAATCAAGGTACACGCAGCCTCTCCAGGCAACAATGAGGAACCTGGTTAAAATAAATCAACAACAGGAAAAGAAATATTAATGGAAGTTCAAAGTCAATAGTTACAGTTAAAGTAAATTTATTATACATATCATCATATACTACCTTCAGATTCATTTTATTGCAGGAAAATAAAGCAATACGATAGAATGTATGAAAACCTATAAATAAACAATGACTGAAAAACAAACCGTGTGCAAAAGAAGACAAACTGTGCAAAACGAAATTCAGACAACTTGAGGTGTAGTCTTGAGGTTGTGGAATCAGTTCAGAGTTCAGGTGAGTGAAGTTATCCACACCGGTTCAGTAGCCAGATGGCTGAAAGGTAATAACTGTTCCTGAACCTGGTGGTGTGGGACCTGATGGCTGAAAGGTAATAACTGTTCCTGAACCTGGTGGTGTGGGACCTGATGGTTGAGGGGTAATAACTGTTCCTGAACCTGGTGGTGTGGGACTTGATGGTTGAGGGGTAATAACTGTTCCTGAACCTGGTGGTGTGGGACCTGATGGTTGAGGTGTAATAACTGTTCCTGAACCTGGTGGTGTGGGACCTGATGGTTGAGGGGTAATAACTGTTCCTGAACCTGGTGGTGTGGGACCTGATGGTTGTGGGGTAATAACTGTTACTGCACCAAGTGGTATGAGACCTGATGCTTGAGGGGTAATAACTGTCCCTGAACCTGGTGGTGTGGGACCTGTTGGTTGAGGGGTAATAACTGTTTCTGAACCTGGTAGGGTGGGACCTGATGGTTGAGGGGTAATAACTGTTCCTGCACCTGGTGGTGAGGGACCAGATGGTTGAGGGGTAATAACTGTTCCTGAACCTGGTGGTGTGGAACCTGATGGATGAGGGGTAATAACTGTTCCTGAACCTGGTGGTGTGGGACCTGATGGTTGAGGGGTAATAACTGTTCCTGAACCTGGTGATGTGGAACCTGATGGTTGAGGGGTGAAAACTGTTCCTGAACCTGGTGGTATGGGTCCTGATGGTTGAAGGGTAATAACTGTTCCTGAACCTGGTGGTGTGGGACCTGATGGTTGAGGGGTAATAACTGTTCCTGAACCTGGTGGTGTGGGACCTGTTGGTTGAGGGGTAATAATTGTTCCTGAACCTGGTGTGGTGGGACCTGATGGTTGAGGGGCAATAACTGTTCCTGAACCTGTTGGTGTGGGACCTGATGGTTGAGGGGTAATAACTGTTCCTGAACCTGGTGGTGTGGGACCTGATGGTTGAGGGGTAATAACTGTTCCTGAACATGGCGGTGTAGGACCTGATGGTCGAGGGGTAATAACTGTTCCTGAACTGGGTGCTGTGGGTCCTGATGGTTGGGGGGTAATAACTGTTCCTGAACCTGGAGGTGTGGGACCTGATGGTTGAGGGGTAATAACTGTTCCTGAACCTGGTGGTGTGGGACCTGATGGTTGAGGGGTAATAACTGTTCCTGAACCTGGTGGTGTGGGACCTGTTGGTTGAGGGGTAATAATTGTTCCTGAACCTGGTGTGGTGGGACCTGATGGTTGAGGGGCAATAACTGTTCCTGAACCTGTTGGTGTGGGACCTGATGGTTGAGGGGTAATAACTGTTCCTGAACCTGGTGGTGTGGGACCTGATGGTTGAGGGGTAATAACTGTTCCTGAACATGGCGGTGTAGGACCTGATGGTCGAGGGGTAATAACTGTTCCTGAACTGGGTGCTGTGGGTCCTGATGGTTGGGGGGTAATAACTGTTCCTGAACCTGGAGGTGTGGGACCTGATGGTTGAGGGGTAATAACTGTTCCTGAATCTGGTGGTGTGGGACCTGATGATTGAGGGGTAATAATTGTTCCTGAACCAGGTGCTGTGGGTCCTGATGGTTGGGGGGTAATAACTGTTCCTGAACCTGGAGGTGTGGGACCTGATGGTTGAGGGGTAATAACTGTTTCTGAATCTGGTGGTGTGGGACCTGACGATTGAGGGGTAATAATTGTTCCTGAACCAGGTGCTGTGGGTCCTGATGGTTGGGGGGTAATAACTGTTCCTGAACCTGGTGGTGTGGGACCTGATGGTTGAGGGGGTGATAACTGTTCCTGGACTTGGTGGTGTGGGACCTGATGGTTGAGGGGTAATAACTGTTCATGAAACTGGTGGTGTGGGACCTGATGGTTGAGGGGTAATAACTGTTCCTGGACTTGGTGGTGTGGGACCTGATGGTTGAGGGGTAATAACTATTCCTGAACCTGGTGGTGTGGGACCTGATGGTTGTGGGGTAATAACTGTTCCTGAACCTGGTGGTGTGGGACCTGATGGTTGAGGGGTAATAACTGTTCCTGAACCTGGTGGTGTGGGACCTGATGGATGAGGGGTAATAACTGTTCATGAAACTGGTGGTGTGGGACCTGATGGTTGAGGGGTAATAACTGTTCCTGAACCTGGTGGTGTGGGACCTGATGGTTGAGGGGTAATAACTGTTCCTGGACCTGGTGGTGTGGGACCTGATGGTTGAGGGGGTGATAACTGTTCCTGGACCTGGTGGTGTGGGACCTGATGGTTGAGGGGTAATAACTGTTCATGAAACTGGTGGTTTGGGTCCTGATGGTTGAGGGGTAATAACTGTTCCTGAACCTGGTGGTGTGGGACCTGATGGTTGAGGGGTAATAACTGTTCCTGAACCTGGTGGTGAGGGACCTGATGGATGAGGGGTGATAACTGTTCCTGGACCTGGTGGTGTGGGACCTGATGGTTGAGGGGTAATAACTGTTCCTCAACCTGGTGGTGTGGGACATGATGGTTGAGGGGTAATAACTGTTCATGAAACTGGTGGTGTGGGACCTGATGGTTGAGGGGTAATAACTGTTCCTGAACCTGGTGGTGTGGGACCTGATGGTTGAGGGGTAATAACTGTTCCTGAACCTGGTGGTGTGGGACCTGATGGTTGAGGGGTAATAACTGTTCCTGAACCTGGTGGTGTGGGACCTGATGGTTGAGGGGTAATAACTGTTCCTCAACCTGGTGGTGTGGGACATGATGGTTGAGGGGTAATAACTGTTCATGAAACTGGTGGTGTGGGACCTGATGGTTGAGGGGTAATAACTGTTTCTGAACCTGGTAGGGTAGGACCTGATGGTTGAGGGGTAATAACTGTCCTGGAACCTGGTGGTGTGGGACCTGATGGTTGAGGGGTAATTAATGTTCCTGAACCTGGTGGTGTGGGAACTGAAGGATGAGGTGTAATAACTGCTCCTGAACCTGGTGATGTGGGACCTGATGGTTGAGGGGTAATAACTGTTCCTGAACCTGGTGGTGTGGGACCTGATGGTTGAGGGGTAATAACTGTTCCTGAACCTGATGGTGTGGGATCTGTTGGTTGAGGGGTAATAACTGTTTCTGAACCTGGTAGGGTGGGACCTGATGGTTGAGGGGTAATAACTGTTCCTGCACCTGGTGGTGAGGGACCAGATGGTTGAGGGGTAATAACTGTTCCTGAACCTGGTGGTGTGGAACCTGATGGTTGAGGGGTAATAACTGTTCCTGAACCTGGTGGTGTGGGACCTGATGGTTGTGGGGTAATAACTGTTCCTGAACCTGGTGGTGTGGGACCTGATGGTTGTGGGGTAATAACTGTTCCTGCACCAAGTGGTATGAGACCTGATGCTTGAGGGGTAATAACTGTCCCTGAACCTGGTGGTGTGGGACCTGTTGGTTGAGGGGTAATAACTGTTTCTGAACCTGGTAGGGTGGGACCTGATGGTTGAGGGGTAATAACTGTTCCTGCACCTGGTGGTGAGGGACCAGATGGTTGAGGGGTAATAACTGTTCCTGAACCTGGTGGTGTGGAACCTGATGGTTGAGGGGTAATAACTGTTCCTGAACCTGGTGGTGTGGGACCTGATGGTTGTGGGGTAATAACTGTCCCTGAACCTGGTGCTGTGGGACCTGATGGTTCAGGGGTAATAACTGTTCCTGAACCTGGTGGTGTGGGACCTGATGGTTGAGGGGTAATAACTGTTCCTGAACCTGGTGGTGTGGGACCTGATGGTTGAGGGGTAATAACTGTTCCTGAACCTGGTGATGTGGAACCTGATGGTTGAGGGGTGAAAACTGTTCCTGAACCTGGTGGTATGGGTCCTGATGGTTGAAGGGTAATAACTGTTCCTGAACCTGGTGGTGTGGGACCTGATGGTTGAGGGGTAATAACTGTTCCTGAACCTGGTGGTGTGGGACCTGTTGGTTGAGGGGTAATAATTGTTCCTGAACCTGGTGTGGTGGGACCTGATGGTTGAGGGGCAATAACTGTTCCTGAACCTGTTGGTGTGGGACCTGATGGTTGAGGGGTAATAACTGTTCCTGAACCTGGTGGTGTGGGACCTGATGGTTGAGGGGTAATAACTGTTCCTGAACATGGCGGTGTAGGACCTGATGGTCGAGGGGTAATAACTGTTCCTGAACTGGGTGCTGTGGGTCCTGATGGTTGGGGGGTAATAACTGTTCCTGAACCTGGAGGTGTGGGACCTGATGGTCGAGGGGTAATAACTGTTCCTGAATCTGGTGGTGTGGGACCTGATGATTGAGGGGTAATAATTGTTCCTGAACCAGGTGCTGTGGGTCCTGATGGTTGGGGGGTAATAACTGTTCCTGAACCTGGAGGTGTGGGACCTGATGGTTGAGGGGTAATAACTGTTTCTGAATCTGGTGGTGTGGGACCTGATGATTGAGGGGTAATAATTGTTCCTGAACCAGGTGCTGTGGGTCCTGATGGTTGGGGGGTAATAACTGTTCCTGAACCTGGTGGTGTGGGACCTGATGGTTGAGGGGGTGATAACTGTTCCTGGACTTGGTGGTGTGGGACCTGATGGTTGAGGGGTAATAACTGTTCATGAAACTGGTGGTGTGGGACCTGATGGTTGAGGGGTAATAACTGTTCCTGGACTTGGTGGTGTGGGACCTGATGGTTGAGGGGTAATAACTATTCCTGAACCTGGTGGTGTGGGACCTGATGGTTGTGGGGTAATAATTGTTCCTGAACCTGGTGGTGTGGGACCTGATGGTTGAGGGGTAATAACTGTTCCTGAACCTGGTGGTGTGGGACCTGATGGATGAGGGGTAATAACTGTTCATGAAACTGGTGGTGTGGGACCTGATGGTTGAGGGGTAATAACTGTTCCTGAACCTGGTGGTGTGGGACCTGATGGTTGAGGGGTAATAACTGTTCCTGGACCTGGTGGTGTGGGACCTGATGGTTGAGGGGGTGATAACTGTTCCTGGACCTGGTGGTGTGGGACCTGATGGTTGAGGGGTAATAACTGTTCATGAAACTGGTGGTTTGGGTCCTGATGGTTGAGGGGTAATAACTGTTCCTGAACCTGGTGGTGTGGGACCTGATGGTTGAGGGGTAATAACTGTTCCTGAACCTGGTGGTGAGGGACCTGATGGATGAGGGGTGATAACTGTTCCTGGACCTGGTGGTGTGGGACCTGATGGTTGAGGGGTAATAACTGTTCCTCAACCTGGTGGTGTGGGACCTGATGGTTGAGGGGTAATAACTGTTCCTCAACCTGGTGGTGTGGGACCTGATGGTTGAGGGGTAATTAATGTTCCTGAACCTGGTGGTGTGTGACCTGACGGTTGAGGGGTAATAACTGCTCCTGAACCTGGTGATGTGGGACCTGTTGGTTGAGGGGTAATAACTGTTCCTGAACCTGGTGGTGTGGGAACTGATGGTTGAGGGGTAATAACTGTTCCTGAACCTGATGGTGTGGGACCTGTTGGTTGAGGGGTAATAACTGTTTCTGAACCTGGTAGGGTGGGACCTGATGGTTGAGGGGTAATAACTGTTCCTGCACCTGGTGGTGAGGGACCAGATGGTTGAGGGGTAATAACTGTTCCTGAACCTGGTGGTGTGGAACCTGCTGGTTGAGGGGTAATAACTGTTCCTGAACCTGGTGGTGTGGGACCTGATGGTTGTGGGGTAATAACTGTTCCTGAACCTGGTGGTGTGGGACCTGATGGTTGTGGGGTAATAACTGTTCCTGCACCAAGTGGTATGAGACCTGATGGTTGAGGGGTAATAACTGTCCCTGAACCTGGTGGTGTGGGACCTGTTGGTTGAGGGGTAATAACTGTTTCTGAACCTGGTAGGGTGGGACCTGATGGTTGAGGGGTAATAACTGTTCCTGCACCTGGTGGTGAGGGACCAGATGGTTGAGGGGTAATAACTGTTCCTGAACCTGGTGGTGTGGAACCTGATGGTTGAGGGGTAATAACTGTTCCTGAACCTGGTGGTGTGGGACCTGATGGTTGTGGGGTAATAACTGTTCCTGAACCTGGTGGTGTGGGACCTGATGGTTGTGGGGTAATAACTGTTCCTGCACCAAGTGGTATGAGACCTGATGCTTGAGGGGTAATAACTGTCCCTGAACCTGGTGGTGTGGGACCTGTTGGTTGAGGGGTAATAACTGTTTCTGAACCTGGTAGGGTGGGACCTGATGGTTGAGGGGTAATAACTGTTCCTGCACCTGGTGGTGAGGGACCAGATGGTTGAGGGGTAATAACTGTTCCTGAACCTGGTGGTGTGGAACCTGATGGTTGAGGGGTAATAACTGTTCCTGAACCTGGTGGTGTGGGACCTGATGGTTGAGGGGTAATAACTGTTCCTGAACCTGGTGATGTGGAACCTGATGGTTGAGGGGTGAAAACTGTTCCTGAACCTGGTGGTATGGGTCCTGATGGTTGAAGGGTAATAACTGTTCCTGAACCTGGTGGTGTGGGACCTGATGGTTGAGGGGTAATAACTGTTCCTGAACCTGGTGGTGTGGGACCTGTTGGTTGAGGGGTAATAATTGTTCCTGAACCTGGTGTGGTGGGACCTGATGGTTGAGGGGCAATAACTGTTCCTGAACCTGTTGGTGTGGGACCTGATGGTTGAGGGGTAATAACTGTTCCTGAACCTGGTGGTGTGGGACCTGATGGTTGAGGGGTAATAACTGTTCCTGAACATGGCGGTGTAGGACCTGATGGTCGAGGGGTAATAACTGTTCCTGAACTGGGTGCTGTGGGTCCTGATGGTTGGGGGGTAATAACTGTTCCTGAACCTGGAGGTGTGGGACCTGATGGTTGAGGGGTAATAACTGTTCCTGAATCTGGTGGTGTGGGACCTGATGATTGAGGGGTAATAATTGTTCCTGAACCAGGTGCTGTGGGTCCTGATGGTTGGGGGGTAATAACTGTTCCTGAACCTGGAGGTGTGGGACCTGATGGTTGAGGGGTAATAACTGTTTCTGAATCTGGTGGTGTGGGACCTGACGATTGAGGGGTAATAATTGTTCCTGAACCAGGTGCTGTGGGTCCTGATGGTTGGGGGGTAATAACTGTTCCTGAACCTGGTGGTGTGGGACCTGATGGTTGAGGGGGTGATAACTGTTCCTGGACTTGGTGGTGTGGGACCTGATGGTTGAGGGGTAATAACTGTTCATGAAACTGGTGGTGTGGGACCTGATGGTTGAGGGGTAATAACTGTTCCTGGACTTGGTGGTGTGGGACCTGATGGTTGAGGGGTAATAACTATTCCTGAACCTGGTGGTGTGGGACCTGATGGTTGTGGGGTAATAACTGTTCCTGAACCTGGTGGTGTGGGACCTGATGGTTGAGGGGTAATAACTGTTCCTGAACCTGGTGGTGTGGGACCTGATGGATGAGGGGTAATAACTGTTCATGAAACTGGTGGTGTGGGACCTGATGGTTGAGGGGTAATAACTGTTCCTGAACCTGGTGGTGTGGGACCTGATGGTTGAGGGGTAATAACTGTTCCTGGACCTGGTGGTGTGGGACCTGATGGTTGAGGGGGTGATAACTGTTCCTGGACCTGGTGGTGTGGGACCTGATGGTTGAGGGGTAATAACTGTTCATGAAACTGGTGGTTTGGGTCCTGATGGTTGAGGGGTAATAACTGTTCCTGAACCTGGTGGTGTGGGACCTGATGGTTGAGGGGTAATAACTGTTCCTGAACCTGGTGGTGAGGGACCTGATGGATGAGGGGTGATAACTGTTCCTGGACCTGGTGGTGTGGGACCTGATGGTTGAGGGGTAATAACTGTTCCTCAACCTGGTGGTGTGGGACATGATGGTTGAGGGGTAATAACTGTTCATGAAACTGGTGGTGTGGGACCTGATGGTTGAGGGGTAATAACTGTTCCTGAACCTGGTGGTGTGGGACCTGATGGTTGAGGGGTAATAACTGTTCCTGAACCTGGTGGTGTGGGACCTGATGGTTGAGGGGTAATAACTGTTCCTGAACCTGGTGGTGTGGGACCTGATGGTTGAGGGGTAATAACTGTTCCTCAACCTGGTGGTGTGGGACATGATGGTTGAGGGGTAATAACTGTTCATGAAACTGGTGGTGTGGGACCTGATGGTTGAGGGGTAATAACTGTTTCTGAACCTGGTAGGGTAGGACCTGATGGTTGAGGGGTAATAACTGTCCTGGAACCTGGTGGTGTGGGACCTGATGGTTGAGGGGTAATTAATGTTCCTGAACCTGGTGGTGTGGGAACTGAAGGATGAGGTGTAATAACTGCTCCTGAACCTGGTGATGTGGGACCTGATGGTTGAGGGGTAATAACTGTTCCTGAACCTGGTGGTGTGGGACCTGATGGTTGAGGGGTAATAACTGTTCCTGAACCTGATGGTGTGGGACCTGTTGGTTGAGGGGTAATAACTGTTTCTGAACCTGGTAGGGTGGGACCTGATGGTTGAGGGGTAATAACTGTTCCTGCACCTGGTGGTGAGGGACCAGATGGTTGAGGGGTAATAACTGTTCCTGAACCTGGTGGTGTGGAACCTGATGGTTGAGGGGTAATAACTGTTCCTGAACCTGGTGGTGTGGGACCGGATGGTTGTGGGGTAATAACTGTTCCTGAACCTGGTGGTGTGGGACCTGATGGTTGTGGGGTAATAACTGTTCCTGCACCAAGTGGTATGAGACCTGATGCTTGAGGGGTAATAACTGTCCCTGAACCTGGTGGTGTGGGACCTGTTGGTTGAGGGGTAATAACTGTTTCTGAACCTGGTAGGGTGGGACCTGATGGTTGAGGGGTAATAACTGTTCCTGCACCTGGTGGTGAGGGACCAGATGGTTGAGGGGTAATAACTGTTCCTGAACCTGGTGGTGTGGAACCTGATGGTTGAGGGGTAATAACTGTTCCTGAACCTGGTGGTGTGGGACCTGATGGTTGTGGGGTAATAACTGTCCCTGAACCTGGTGCTGTGGGACCTGATGGTTCAGGGGTAATAACTGTTCCTGAACCTGTTGGTGTGGGACCTGATGGTTGAGGGGTAATAACTGTTCCTGAACCTGGTGGTGTGGGACCTGATGGTTGTGGGGTAATAACTGTTCCTGCACCAAGTGGTATGAGACCTGATGGTTGAGGGGTAATAACTGTCCCTGAACCTGGTGGTGTGGGACCTGTTGGTTGAGGGGTAATAACTGTTTCTGAACCTGGTAGGGTGGGACCTGATGGTTGAGGGGTAATAACTGTTCCTGCACCTGGTGGTGAGGGACCAGATGGTTGAGGGGTAATAACTGTTCCTGAACCTGGTGGTGTGGAACCTGATGGTTGAGGGGTAATAACTGTTCCTGAACCTGGTGGTGTGGGACCTGATGGTTGTGGGGTAATAACTGTTCCTGAACCTGGTGGTGTGGGACCTGATGGTTGTGGGGTAATAACTGTTCCTGCACCAAGTGGTATGAGACCTGATGCTTGAGGGGTAATAACTGTCCCTGAACCTGGTGGTGTGGGACCTGTTGGTTGAGGGGTAATAACTGTTTCTGAACCTGGTAGGGTGGGACCTGATGGTTGAGGGGTAATAACTGTTCCTGCACCTGGTGGTGAGGGACCAGATGGTTGAGGGGTAATAACTGTTCCTGAACCTGGTGGTGTGGAACCTGATGGTTGAGGGGTAATAACTGTTCCTGAACCTGGTGGTGTGGGACCTGATGGTTGAGGGGTAATAACTGTTCCTGAACCTGGTGATGTGGAACCTGATGGTTGAGGGGTGAAAACTGTTCCTGAACCTGGTGGTATGGGTCCTGATGGTTGAAGGGTAATAACTGTTCCTGAACCTGGTGGTGTGGGACCTGATGGTTGAGGGGTAATAACTGTTCCTGAACCTGGTGGTGTGGGACCTGTTGGTTGAGGGGTAATAATTGTTCCTGAACCTGGTGTGGTGGGACCTGATGGTTGAGGGGCAATAACTGTTCCTGAACCTGTTGGTGTGGGACCTGATGGTTGAGGGGTAATAACTGTTCCTGAACCTGGTGGTGTGGGACCTGATGGTTGAGGGGTAATAACTGTTCCTGAACATGGCGGTGTAGGACCTGATGGTCGAGGGGTAATAACTGTTCCTGAACTGGGTGCTGTGGGTCCTGATGGTTGGGGGGTAATAACTGTTCCTGAACCTGGAGGTGTGGGACCTGATGGTTGAGGGGTAATAACTGTTCCTGAATCTGGTGGTGTGGGACCTGATGATTGAGGGGTAATAATTGTTCCTGAACCAGGTGCTGTGGGTCCTGATGGTTGGGGGGTAATAACTGTTCCTGAACCTGGAGGTGTGGGACCTGATGGTTGAGGGGTAATAACTGTTTCTGAATCTGGTGGTGTGGGACCTGACGATTGAGGGGTAATAATTGTTCCTGAACCAGGTGCTGTGGGTCCTGATGGTTGGGGGGTAATAACTGTTCCTGAACCTGGTGGTGTGGGACCTGATGGTTGAGGGGGTGATAACTGTTCCTGGACTTGGTGGTGTGGGACCTGATGGTTGAGGGGTAATAACTGTTCATGAAACTGGTGGTGTGGGACCTGATGGTTGAGGGGTAATA
Source organism: Hypanus sabinus (assembly GCF_030144855.1). NCBI lineage: Eukaryota > Metazoa > Chordata > Chondrichthyes > Myliobatiformes > Dasyatidae > Hypanus > Hypanus sabinus. The sequence continues at coordinate 5,185,990 of NC_082706.1, forward strand.
ACTGTTCCTGGACTTGGTGGTGTGGGACCTGATGGTTGAGGGGTAATAACTATTCCTGAACCTGGTGGTGTGGGACCTGATGGTTGTGGGGTAATAACTGTTCCTGAACCTGGTGGTGTGGGACCTGATGGTTGAGGGGTAATAACTGTTCCTGAACCTGGTGGTGTGGGACCTGATGGATGAGGGGTAATAACTGTTCATGAAACTGGTGGTGTGGGACCTGATGGTTGAGGGGTAATAACTGTTCCTGAACCTGGTGGTGTGGGACCTGATGGTTGAGGGGTAATAACTGTTCCTGGACCTGGTGGTGTGGGACCTGATGGTTGAGGGGGTGATAACTGTTCCTGGACCTGGTGGTGTGGGACCTGATGGTTGAGGGGTAATAACTGTTCATGAAACTGGTGGTTTGGGTCCTGATGGTTGAGGGGTAATAACTGTTCCTGAACCTGGTGGTGTGGGACCTGATGGTTGAGGGGTAATAACTGTTCCTGAACCTGGTGGTGAGGGACCTGATGGATGAGGGGTGATAACTGTTCCTGGACCTGGTGGTGTGGGACCTGATGGTTGAGGGGTAATAACTGTTCCTCAACCTGGTGGTGTGGGACATGATGGTTGAGGGGTAATAACTGTTCATGAAACTGGTGGTGTGGGACCTGATGGTTGAGGGGTAATAACTGTTCCTGAACCTGGTGGTGTGGGACCTGATGGTTGAGGGGTAATAACTGTTCCTGAACCTGGTGGTGTGGGACCTGATGGTTGAGGGGTAATAACTGTTCCTGAACCTGGTGGTGTGGGACCTGATGGTTGAGGGGTAATAACTGTTCCTCAACCTGGTGGTGTGGGACATGATGGTTGAGGGGTAATAACTGTTCATGAAACTGGTGGTGTGGGACCTGATGGTTGAGGGGTAATAACTGTTTCTGAACCTGGTAGGGTAGGACCTGATGGTTGAGGGGTAATAACTGTCCTGGAACCTGGTGGTGTGGGACCTGATGGTTGAGGGGTAATTAATGTTCCTGAACCTGGTGGTGTGGGAACTGAAGGATGAGGTGTAATAACTGCTCCTGAACCTGGTGATGTGGGACCTGATGGTTGAGGGGTAATAACTGTTCCTGAACCTGGTGGTGTGGGACCTGATGGTTGAGGGGTAATAACTGTTCCTGAACCTGATGGTGTGGGACCTGTTGGTTGAGGGGTAATAACTGTTTCTGAACCTGGTAGGGTGGGACCTGATGGTTGAGGGGTAATAACTGTTCCTGCACCTGGTGGTGAGGGACCAGATGGTTGAGGGGTAATAACTGTTCCTGAACCTGGTGGTGTGGAACCTGATGGTTGAGGGGTAATAACTGTTCCTGAACCTGGTGGTGTGGGACCTGATGGTTGTGGGGTAATAACTGTTCCTGAACCTGGTGGTGTGGGACCTGATGGTTGTGGGGTAATAACTGTTCCTGCACCAAGTGGTATGAGACCTGATGCTTGAGGGGTAATAACTGTCCCTGAACCTGGTGGTGTGGGACCTGTTGGTTGAGGGGTAATAACTGTTTCTGAACCTGGTAGGGTGGGACCTGATGGTTGAGGGGTAATAACTGTTCCTGCACCTGGTGGTGAGGGACCAGATGGTTGAGGGGTAATAACTGTTCCTGAACCTGGTGGTGTGGAACCTGATGGTTGAGGGGTAATAACTGTTCCTGAACCTGGTGGTGTGGGACCTGATGGTTGTGGGGTAATTACTGTCCCTGAACCTGGTGCTGTGGGACCTGATGGTTCAGGGGTAATAACTGTTCCTGAACCTGGTGGTGTGGGACCTGATGGTTGAGGGGTAATAACTGTTCCGGAACCTGGTGGTGTGGGACCTGATGGTTGAGGGGTAATAACTGTTCCTGAACCTGGTGATGTGGAACCTGATGGTTGAGGGGTGAAAACTGTTCCTGAACCTGGTGGTATGGGTCCTGATGGTTGAAGGGTAATAACTGTTCCTGAACCTGGTGGTGTGGGACCTGATGGTTGAGGGGTAATAACTGTTCCTGAACCTGGTGGTGTGGGACCTGTTGGTTGAGGGGTAATAATTGTTCCTGAACCTGGTGTGGTGGGACCTGATGGTTGAGGGGCAATAACTGTTCCTGAACCTGTTGGTGTGGGACCTGATGGTTGAGGGGTAATAACTGTTCCTGAACCTGGTGGTGTGGGACCTGATGGTTGAGGGGTAATAACTGTTCCTGAACATGGCGGTGTAGGACCTGATGGTCGAGGGGTAATAACTGTTCCTGAACTGGGTGCTGTGGGTCCTGATGGTTGGGGGGTAATAACTGTTCCTGAACCTGGAGGTGTGGGACCTGATGGTTGGGGGGTAATAACTGTTCCTGAACCTGGAGGTGTGGGACCTGATGGTTGAGGGGTAATAACTGTTTCTGAATCTGGTGGTGTGGGACCTGATGATTGAGGGGTAATAATTGTTCCTGAACCAGGTGCTGTGGGTCCTGATGGTTGGGGGGTAATAACTGTTCCTGAACCTGGTGGTGTGGGACCTGATGGTTGAGGGGGTGATAACTGTTCCTGGACTTGGTGGTGTGGGACCTGATGGTTGAGGGGTAATAACTGTTCATGAAACTGGTGGTGTGGGACCTGATGGTTGAGGGGTAATAACTGTTCCTGGACTTGGTGGTGTGGGACCTGATGGTTGAGGGGTAATAACTATTCCTGAACCTGGTGGTGTGGGACCTGATGGTTGTGGGGTAATAACTGTTCCTGAACCTGGTGGTGTGGGACCTGATGGTTGAGGGGTAATAACTGTTCCTGAACCTGGTGGTGTGGGACCTGATGGATGAGGGGTAATAACTGTTCATGAAACTGGTGGTGTGGGACCTGATGGTTGAGGGGTAATAACTGTTCCTGAACCTGGTGGTGTGGGACCTGATGGTTGAGGGGTAATAACTGTTCCTGGACCTGGTGGTGTGGGACCTGATGGTTGAGGGGGTGATAACTGTTCCTGGACCTGGTGGTGTGGGACCTGATGGTTGAGGGGTAATAACTGTTCATGAAACTGGTGGTTTGGGTCCTGATGGTTGAGGGGTAATAACTGTTCCTGAACCTGGTGGTGTGGGACCTGATGGTTGAGGGGTAATAACTGTTCCTGAACCTGGTGGTGAGGGACCTGATGGATGAGGGGTGATAACTGTTCCTGGACCTGGTGGTGTGGGACCTGATGGTTGAGGGGTAATAACTGTTCCTCAACCTGGTGGTGTGGGACATGATGGTTGAGGGGTAATAACTGTTCCTCAACCTGGTGGTGTGGGACCTGATGGTTGAGGGGTAATAACTGTTCCTCAACCTGGTGGTGTGGGACCTGATGGTTGAGGGGTAATTAATGTTCCTGAACCTGGTGGTGTGGGACCTGACGGTTGAGGGGTAATAACTGCTCCTGAACCTGGTGATGTGGGACCTGTTGGTTGAGGGGTAATAACTGTTCCTGAACCTGGTGGTGTGGGACCTGATGGTTGAGGGGTAATAACTGTTCCTGAACCTGATGGTGTGGGACCTGTTGGTTGAGGGGTAATAACTGTTTCTGAACCTGGTAGGGTGGGACCTGATGGTTGAGGGGTAATAACTGTTCCTGCACCTGGTGGTGAGGGACCAGATGGTTGAGGGGTAATAACTGTTCCTGAACCTGGTGGTGTGGAACCTGCTGGTTGAGGGGTAATAACTGTTCCTGAACCTGGTGGTGTGGGACCTGATGGTTGTGGGGTAATAACTGTTCCTGAACCTGGTGGTGTGGGACCTGATGGTTGTGGGGTAATAACTGTTCCTGCACCAAGTGGTATGAGACCTGATGGTTGAGGGGTAATAACTGTCCCTGAACCTGGTGGTGTGGGACCTGTTGGTTGAGGGGTAATAACTGTTTCTGAACCTGGTAGGGTGGGACCTGATGGTTGAGGGGTAATAACTGTTCGTGCACCTGGTGGTGAGGGACCAGATGGTTGAGGGGTAATAACTGTTCCTGAACCTGGTGGTGTGGAACCTGATGGTTGAGGGGTAATAACTGTTCCTGAACCTGGTGGTGTGGGACCTGATGGTTGTGGGGTAATAACTGTCCCTGAACCTGGTGCTGTGGGACCTGATGGTTCAGGGGTAATAACCGTTCCTGAACCTGGTGGTGTGGGACCTGATGGTTGAGGGGTAATAACTGTTCCTGAACCTGGTGGTGTGGGACCTGATGGTTGAGGGGTAATAACTGTTCCTGAACCTGGTAGTGTGGGACCTGATGGTTGAGGGGTAATAACTGTTCCTGAACATGGCGGTGTAGGACCTGATGGTCGAGGGGTAATAACTGTTCCTGAACTGGGTGCTGTGGGTCCTGATGGTTGGGGGGTAATAACTGTTCCTGAACCTGGAGGTGTGGGACCTGATGGTTGAGGGATAATAACTGTTCCTGAATCTGGTGGTGTGGGACCTGATGATTGAGGGGTAATAATTGTTCCTGAACCAGGTGCTGTGGGTCCTGATGGTTGGGGGGTAATAAATGTTCCTGAACCTGGAGGTGTGGGACCTGATGGTTGAGGGGTAATAACTGTTCCTGAATCTGGTGGTGTGGGACCTGATGATTGAGGGGTAATAATTGTTCCTGAACCAGGTGCTGTGGCTCCTGATGGTTGAGGGGTAATAACTGTTCCTGAACCTGGAGGTGTAGGACCTGATGGTTGAGGGGTAATAACAGTTCCTGAACCTGGTGGTGTGGGACCTGATGGTTGAAAGGTAATAACTGTTCTTGAACCTGGTGGTCTGGGACCTTATGGTTGAGAGGTAATAACTGTTTTTGAACGTGTTGGTGTGGGACCTGATAGTTGAGGGTTAATAACTATTCCTGCACCAAGTGGTATGAGACCTGATGATTGAGGGGTAATAACTGTTCCTGAATCTGCAGGTGTGGGACTTGATGGTTGAGGGGTAATAACTGTTCCTGAACCTGGTAGTGTGGGACCTGATGGTTGAGGTGTAATAACTGTTCCTGAACCTGGAGGTGTGGGACCTGATGGTTGAGGGGTAATAACTGTTCCTGAATCTGGTGGTGTGGGACCTGATGATTGAGGGGTAATAATTGTTCCTGAACCAGGTGCTGTGGGTCCTGATGGTTGGGGGGTAATAACTGTTCCTGAACCTGGTGGTGTGGGACCTGATGGTTGAGGGGGTGATAACTGTTCCTTGACTTGGTGGTGTGGGACCTGATGGTTGAGGGGTAATAACTGTTCATGAAACTGGTGGTGTGGGACCTGATGGTTGAGGGGTAATAACTGTTCCTGAACCTGGTGGTAAGGGACCTGATGGATGAGGGGTGATAACTGTTCCTGGACCTGGTGGTGTGGGACCTGATGGTTGAGGGGTAATAACTGTTCCTGAACCTAGTGGTATGAGACCTGATGGTTGAGGGGTAATAACTGCTCCTGAACCTGTTGGTGTGGGACCTGAGGGTTGAGGGGTAATAACTGTTCCTGAACCTGGTGGTGTGGGTCCTGATGGTTGAAGGGTAATAATTGTTCCTGAACCTGGTGGTGTGGGACCTGATGGGTGAGGGGTAATAACTGTTCCTGAACCTGATGGTGTGGGACCTGATGGTTGAGGTGTAATAACTGTTCCTGAACATGGCGGTGTAGGACCTGATGATCGAGGGGTAATAACTGTTCCTGAACAGGGTGCTGTGGGTCCTGATGGTTGGGGGGTAATAACTGTTCCTGAACCTGGAGTGTGGGACCTGATGGTTGAGGGGTAATAACTGTTCCTGAATCTGGTGGTGTGGGACCTGATGATTGAGGGGTAATAATTGTTCCTGAACCAGGTGCTGTGGGTCCTGATGGTTGGGAGGTAATAACTGTTCCTGAATCTGGAGGTGTGGGACCTGATGGTTGAGGGGTAATAACTGTTCCTGAATCTGGTGGTGTGGGACCAGATGATTGAGGGGTAATAATTGTTCCTGAACCAGGTGCTGTAGGTCCTGATGGTTGAGGGGTAATAACTGTTCCTGAACCTGGAGGTGTAGGACCTGATGGTTGAGTGGTAATAACAGTTCCTGAACCTGGTGGTGTGGGACCTGATGGTTGAAGGGTAATAACTGATCTTGAACCTGGTGGTGTGGGACGTTATGGTTGAGAGGTAATAACTGTTTTTGAACGTGTTGGTGTGGGACCTGATAGTTGAGGGTTAATAACTGTTCCTGCACCAAGTGGTATGAGACCTGATGATTGAGGGGTAATAACTGTTCCTGAATCTGCAGGTGTGGGACTTGATGGTTGAGGGGTAATAACTGTTCCTGAACCTGGTGGTGTGGGACCTGATGGTTGAGGTGTAATAACTGTTCTTGAACCTGGTGGTGTGGGACCTGTTGGTTGAGGGGTAATAACTGTTCCTGAACCTGGTGGTGTGGGACCTGATGGTTGAGGGGTAATAACAGTTCCTGAACATGGCGGTGTAGGACCTGATGGTCGAGGGGTAATAACTGTTCCTGAACTGGGTGCTGTGGGTCCTGATGGTTGGGGGGTAATAACTGTTCCTGAACCTGGAGTGTGGGACCTGATGGTTGAGGGGTAATAACTGTTCCTGAATCTGGTGGTGTGGGACCTGATGATTGAGGGGTAATAATTGTTCCTGAACCAGGTGCTGTGGGTCCTGATGGTTGGGGGGTAATAACTGTTCCTGAACCTGGAGGTGTGGGACCTGATGGTTGAGGGGTAATAACTGTTCCTGAATCTGGTGGTGTGGGACCTGATGATTGAGGGGTAATAATTGTTCCTGAACCAGGTGCTGTGGGTCCTGATGGTTGGGGGGTAATAACTGTTCCTGAACCTGGTGGTGTGGGACCTGATGGTTGAGGGGGTGATAACTGTTCCTGGACTTGGTGGTGTGGGACCTGATGGTTGAGGGGTAATAACTGTTCATGAAACTGGTGGTGTGGGACCTGATGGTTGAGGGGTAATAACTGTTCCTGAACCTGGTGGTGAGGGACCTGATGGATGAGGGGTGATAACTGTTCCTGGACCTGGTGGTGTGGGACCTGATGGTTGAGGGGTAATAACTGTTCATGAAACTGGTGGTGTGGGACCTGATGGTTGAGGGGGTGATAACTGTTCCTCAACGTGGTGGTGTGGGACATGATGGTTGAGGGGTAATAACTGTTCCTGAACCTGGTGGTGTGGGACCTGATGGTTGAGGGGTAATAACTGTTCATGAAACTGGTGGTGTGGGACCTGATGGTTGAGGGGTAATAACAGTTTCTGAACCTGGTAGGGTAGGACCTGATGGTTGAGGGGTAATAACTGTCCTGGAACCTGGTGGTGTGGGACCTGATGGTTGAGGGGTAATAACTGTTTCTGAACCTGGTAGGGTGGGACCTGATGGTTGAGGGGTAATAACTGTTCCTGCACCTGGTGGTGAGGGACCAGATGGTTGAGGGGTAATAACTGTTCCTGAACCTGGTGGTGTGGAACCTGATGGTTGAGGGGTAATAACTGTTCCTGAACCTGGTGGTGTCGGACCTGATGGTTGTGGGGTAATAACTGTTCCTGAACCTGGTGGTGTGGGACCTGATGGTTGTGGGGTAATAACTGTTCCTGCACCAAGTGGTATGAGACCTGATGGTTGAGGGGTAATAACTGTCCCTGAACCTGGTGGTGTGGGACCTGTTGGTTGATGGGTAATAACTGTTTCTGAACCTGGTAGGGTGGGACCTGATGGTTGAGGGGTAATAACTGTTCCTGCACCTGGTGGTGAGGGACCAGATGGTTGAGGGGTAATAACTGTTCCTGAACCTGGTGGTGTGGAACCTGATGGTTGAGGGGTAATAACTGTTCCTGAACCTGGTGGTGTGGGACCTGATGGTTGTGGGGTAATAACTGTCCCTGAACCTGGTGCTGTGGGACCTGATGGTTGAGGGGTAATAACTGTTCCTGAACCTGGTGGTGTGGGACCTGATGGTTGAGGGGTAATAACTGTTCCTGAACCTGGTGATGTGGAACCTGATGGTTGAGGGGTGAAAACTGTTCCTGAACCTGGTGGTATGGGTCCTGATGGTTGAAGGGTAATAACTGTTCCTGAACCTGGTGGTGTGGGACATGATGGTTGAGGGGTAATAACTGTTCCTCAACCTGGTGGTGTGGGACGTGATGGTTAAGGAGTAGTAACTGTTCCTGAACCTGGTGGTGTGGGACCTGTTGGTTGAGGGGTAATAATTGTTCCTGAACCTGGTGTGGTGGGACCTGATGGTTGAGGGGCAATAACTGTTCCTGAACCTGTTGGTGTGGGACCTGATGGTTGAGGGGTAATAACTGTTCCTGAACCTGGTGGTGTGGGACCTGATGGTTGAGGGGTAATAACTGTTCCTGAACATGGCGGTGTAGGACCTGATGGTTGAGGGGTAATAACTGTTCCTGAACTGGGTGCTGTGGGACCTGATGGTTGGGGGGTAATAACTGTTCCTGAACCTGGAGGTGTGGGACCTGATGGTTGAGGGGTAATAACTGTTCCTGAATCTGGTGGTGTGGGACCTGATGATTGAGGGGTAATAATTGTTCCTGAACCAGGTGCTGTGGGTCCTGATGGTTGGGGGGTAATAACTGTTCCTGAACCTGGAGGTGTGGGACCTGATGGTTGAGGGGTAATAACTGTTCCTGAATCTGGTGGTGTGGGACCTGATGATTGAGGGGTAATAATTGTTCCTGAACCAGGTGCTGTGGGTCCTGATGGTTGAGGGGTAATAACTGTTCCTGAACCTGGAGGTGTAGGACCTGATGGTTGAGGGGTAATAACAGTTCCTGAACCTGGTGGTGTGGGACCTGATGGTTGAAAGGTAATAACTGTTCTTGAACCTGGTGGTCTGGGACCTTATGGTTGAGAGGTAATAACTGTTTTTGAACGTGTTGGTGTGGGACCTGATAGTTGAGGGTTAATAACTGTTCCTGCACCAAGTGGTATGGTAACTGATGATTGAGGGGTAATAACTGTTCCTGAACCTGGTGGTGTGGGACCTGATGGTTGAGGGGTAATAACTGTTCCTGAACCTAGTGGTATGAGACCTGATGGTTGAGGGGTAATAACTGCTCCTGAACCTGTTGGTGTGGGACCTGATGGTTGAGGGGTAATAACTGTTCCTGAACCTGGTGGTGTGGGTCCTGATGGTTGAAGGGTAATAATTGTTCCTGAACCTGGTGGTGTGGGACCTGATGGCTGAGGGGTAATAACTGTTCCTGAACCTGGTGGTGTGGGACCTGATGGTTGAGGGGTAATAACTGTTCCTGAACCTGGTGGTGTAGGACCTGATGGTTGAGGGGTAATAACTGTTCCTGAACCTGGTGGTGTGGGACCTGATGGTTGAGGGGTAATAACTGTTCCTGAACCTGGTGGTGTGGGACCTGATGGTTGAGGGGTAATAACTGTTCCTGAACCTGGTGGTGTGGGATCTGATGGTTGAGGGGTAATAACTGTTCCTGAACCTGGTGGTGTGGGACCTGATGGTTGTGGGGTAATAGCTGTTCCTGAACCTGGTGGTGTGGGACCTGATGGTCAAGGGGTAATAACTGTTCCTGATCCTGGTGGTGTGGGTCCTGATGGTTGTGGGGTAATAGCTGTTCCTGAACCTGGTGGTGTGGGACCTGATGGTTGAGGGGTAATAACTGTTCCTCAACCTGGTGGTGTGGGACATGATGGTTGAGGGGTAATAACTGTTCATGAAACTGGTGGTGTGGGACCTGATGGTTGAGGGGTAATAACTGTTCCTGAACCTGGTGGTGTGGGACCTGATGGTTGAGGGGTAATAACTGTTCCTGAACCTGGTGGTGTGGGACCTGATGGTTGAGGGGTAATAACTGTTCCTGAACCTGGTGGTGTGGGACCTGATGGTTGAGGGGTAATAACTGTTCCTCAACCTGGTGGTGTGGGACATGATGGTTGAGGGGTAATAACTGTTCATGAAACTGGTGGTGTGGGACCTGATGGTTGAGGGGTAATAACTGTTTCTGAACCTGGTAGGGTAGGACCTGATGGTTGAGGGGTAATAACTGTCCTGGAACCTGGTGGTGTGGGACCTGATGGTTGAGGGGTAATTAATGTTCCTGAACCTGGTGGTGTGGGAACTGAAGGATGAGGTGTAATAACTGCTCCTGAACCTGGTGATGTGGGACCTGATGGTTGAGGGGTAATAACTGTTCCTGAACCTGGTGGTGTGGGACCTGATGGTTGAGGGGTAATAACTGTTCCTGAACCTGATGGTGTGGGACCTGTTGGTTGAGGGGTAATAACTGTTTCTGAACCTGGTAGGGTGGGACCTGATGGTTGAGGGGTAATAACTGTTCCTGCACCTGGTGGTGAGGGACCAGATGGTTGAGGGGTAATAACTGTTCCTGAACCTGGTGGTGTGGAACCTGATGGTTGAGGGGTAATAACTGTTCCTGAACCTGGTGGTGTGGGACCTGAATGTTGTGGGGTAATAACTGTTCCTGAACCTGGTGGTGTGGGACCTGATGGTTGTGGGGTAATAACTGTTCCTGCACCAAGTGGTATGAGACCTGATGCTTGAGGGGTAATAACTGTCCCTGAACCTGGTGGTGTGGGACCTGTTGGTTGAGGGGTAATAACTGTTTCTGAACCTGGTAGGGTGGGACCTGATGGTTGAGGGGTAATAACTGTTCCTGCACCTGGTGGTGAGGGACCAGATGGTTGAGGGGTAATAACTGTTCCTGAACCTGGTGGTGTGGAACCTGATGGTTGAGGGGTAATAACTGTTCCTGAACCTGGTGGTGTGGGACCTGATGGTTGTGGGGTAATAACTGTCCCTGAACCTGGTGCTGTGGGACCTGATGGTTCAGGGGTAATAACTGTTCCTGAACCTGGTGGTGTGGGACCTGATGGTTGAGGGGTAATAACTGTTCCTGAACCTGGTGGTGTGGGACCTGATGGTTGAGGGGTAATAACTGTTCCTGAACCTGGTGATGTGGAACCTGATGGTTGAGGGGTGAAAACTGTTCCTGAACCTGGTGGTATGGGTCCTGATGGTTGAAGGGTAATAACTGTTCCTGAACCTGGTGGTGTGGGACCTGATGGTTGAGGGGTAATAACTGTTCCTGAACCTGGTGGTGTGGGACCTGTTGGTTGAGGGGTAATAATTGTTCCTGAACCTGGTGTGGTGGGACCTGATGGTTGAGGGGCAATAACTGTTCCTGAACCTGTTGGTGTGGGACCTGATGGTTGAGGGGTAATAACTGTTCCTGAACCTGGTGGTGTGGGACCTGATGGTTGAGGGGTAATAACTGTTCCTGAACATGGCGGTGTAGGACCTGATGGTCGAGGGGTAATAACTGTTCCTGAACTGGGTGCTGTGGGTCCTGATGGTTGGGGGGTAATAACTGTTCCTGAACCTGGAGGTGTGGGACCTGATGGTTGAGGGGTAATAACTGTTCCTGAATCTGGTGGTGTGGGACCTGATGATTGAGGGGTAATAATTGTTCCTGAACCAGGTGCTGTGGGTCCTGATGGTTGGGGGGTAATAACTGTTCCTGAACCTGGAGGTGTGGGACCTGATGGTTGAGGGGTAATAACTGTTTCTGAATCTGGTGGTGTGGGACCTGATGATTGAGGGGTAATAATTGTTCCTGAACCAGGTGCTGTGGGTCCTGATGGTTGGGGGGTAATAACTGTTCCTGAACCTGGTGGTGTGGGACCTGATGGTTGAGGGGGTGATAACTGTTCCTGGACTTGGTGGTGTGGGACCTGATGGTTGAGGGGTAATAACTGTTCATGAAACTGGTGGTGTGGGACCTGATGGTTGAGGGGTAATAACTGTTCCTGGACTTGGTGGTGTGGGACCTGATGGTTGAGGGGTAATAACTATTCCTGAACCTGGTGGTGTGGGACCTGATGGTTGTGGGGTAATAACTGTTCCTGAACCTGGTGGTGTGGGACCTGATGGTTGAGGGGTAATAACTGTTCCTGAACCTGGTGGTGTGGGACCTGATGGATGAGGGGTAATAACTGTTCATGAAACTGGTGGTGTGGGACCTGATGGTTGAGGGGTAATAACTGTTCCTGAACCTGGTGGTGTGGGACCTGATGGTTGAGGGGTAATAACTGTTCCTGGACCTGGTGGTGTGGGACCTGATGGTTGAGGGGGTGATAACTGTTCCTGGACCTGGTGGTGTGGGACCTGATGGTTGAGGGGTAATAACTGTTCATGAAACTGGTGGTTTGGGTCCTGATGGTTGAGGGGTAATAACTGTTCCTGAACCTGGTGGTGTGGGACCTGATGGTTGAGGGGTAATAACTGTTCCTGAACCTGGTGGTGAGGGACCTGATGGATGAGGGGTGATAACTGTTCCTGGACCTGGTGGTGTGGGACCTGATGGTTGAGGGGTAATAACTGTTCCTCAACCTGGTGGTGTGGGACATGATGGTTGAGGGGTAATAACTGTTCCTCAACCTGGTGGTGTGGGACCTGATGGTTGAGGGGTAATAACTGTTCCTCAACCTGGTGGTGTGGGACCTGATGGTTGAGGGGTAATTAATGTTCCTGAACCTGGTGGTGTGGGACCTGACGGTTGAGGGGTAATAACTGCTCCTGAACCTGGTGATGTGGGACCTGATGGTTGAGGGGTAATAACTGTTTCTGAACCTGGTAGGGTGGGACCTGATGGTTGAGGGGTAATAACTGTTCCTGCACCTGGTGGTGAGGGACCAGATGGTTGAGGGGTAATAACTGTTCCTGAACCTGGTGGTGTGGAACCTGCTGGTTGAGGGGTAATAACTGTTCCTGAACCTGGTGGTGTGGGACCTGATGGTTGTGGGGTAATAACTGTTCCTGAACCTGGTGGTGTGGGACCTGATGGTTGTGGGGTAATAACTGTTCCTGCACCAAGTGGTATGAGACCTGATGGTTGAGGGGTAATAACTGTCCCTGAACCTGGTGGTGTGGGACCTGTTGGTTGAGGGGTAATAACTGTTTCTGAACCTGGTAGGGTGGGACCTGATGGTTGAGGGATAATAACTGTTCCTGCACCTGGTGGTGAGGGACCAGATGGTTGAGGGGTAATAACTGTTCCTGAACCTGGTGGTGTGGAACCTGATGGTTGAGGGGTAATAACTGTTCCTGAACCTAGTGGTATGAGACCTGATGGTTGAGGGGTAATAACTGCTCCTGAACCTGTTGGTGTGGGACCTGAGGGTTGAGGGGTAATAACTGTTCCTGAACCTGGTGGTGTGGGTCCTGATGGTTGAAGGGTAATAATTGTTCCTGAACCTGGTGGTGTGGGACCTGATGGGTGAGGGGTAATAACTGTTCCTGAACCTGATGGTGTGGGACCTGATGGTTGAGGTGTAATAACTGTTCCTGAACATGGCGGTGTAGGACCTGATGATCGAGGGGTAATAACTGTTCCTGAACAGGGTGCTGTGGGTCCTGATGGTTGGGGGGTAATAACTGTTCCTGAACCTGGAGTGTGGGACCTGATGGTTGAGGGGTAATAACTGTTCCTGAATCTGGTGGTGTGGGACCTGATGATTGAGGGGTAATAATTGTTCCTGAACCAGGTGCTGTGGGTCCTGATGGTTGGGAGGTAATAACTGTTCCTGAATCTGGAGGTGTGGGACCTGATGGTTGAGGGGTAATAACTGTTCCTGAATCTGGTGGTGTGGGACCAGATGATTGAGGGGTAATAATTGTTCCTGAACCAGGTGCTGTAGGTCCTGATGGTTGAGGGGTAATAACTGTTCCTGAACCTGGAGGTGCAGGACCTGATGGTTGAGTGGTAATAACAGTTCCTGAACCTGGTGGTGTGGGACCTGATGGTTGAAGGGTAATAACTGATCTTGAACCTGGTGGTGTGGGACGTTATGGTTGAGAGGTAATAACTGTTTTTTAACGTGTTGGTGTGGGACCTGATAGTTGAGGGTTAATAACTGTTCCTGCACCAAGTGGTATGAGACCTGATGATTGAGGGGTAATAACTGTTCCTGAATCTGCAGGTGTGGGACTTGATGGTTGAGGGGTAATAACTGTTCCTGAACCTGGTGGTGTGGGACCTGATGGTTGAGGTGTAATAACTGTTCTTGAACCTGGTGGTGTGGGACCTGTTGGTTGAGGGGTAATAACTGTTCCTGAACCTGGTGGTGTGGGACCTGATGGTTGAGGGGTAATAACTGTTCCTGAACATGGCGGTGTAGGACCTGATGGTCGAGGGGTAATAACTGTTCCTGAACTGGGTGCTGTGGGTCCTGATGGTTGGGGGGTAATAACTGTTCCTGAACCTGGAGTGTGGGACCTGATGGTTGAGGGGTAATAACTGTTCCTGAATCTGGTGGTGTGGGACCTGATGATTGAGGGGTAATAATTGTTCCTGAACCAGGTGCTGTGGGTCCTGATGGTTGGGGGGTAATAACTGTTCCTGAACCTGGAGGTGTGGGACCTGATGGTTGAGGGGTAATAACTGTTCCTGAATCTGGTGGTGTGGGACCTGATGATTGAGGGGTAATAATTGTTCCTGAACCAGGTGCTGTGGGTCCTGATGGTTGGGGGGTAATAACTGTTCCTGAACCTGGTGGTGTGGGACCTGATGGTTGAGGGGGTGATAACTGTTCCTGGACTTGGTGGTGTGGGACCTGATGGTTGAGGGGTAATAACTGTTCATGAAACTGGTGGTGTGGGACCTGATGGTTGAGGGGTAATAACTGTTCCTGAACCTGGTGGTGAGGGACCTGATGGATGAGGGGTGATAACTGTTCCTGGACCTGGTGGTGTGGGACCTGATGGTTGAGGGGTAATAACTGTTCATGAAACTGGTGGTGTGGGACCTGATGGTTGAGGGGTAATAACTGTTCCTGAACCTGGTGGTGTGGGACCTCATGGTTGAGGGGTAATAACTGTTCCTGGACCTGGTGGTGTGGGACCTGATGGTTGAGGGGGTGATAACTGTTCCTCAACCTGGTGGTGTGGGACATGATGGTTGAGGGGTAATAACTGTTCCTGAACCTGGTGGTGTGGGACCTGATGGTTGAGGGGTAATAACTGTTCATGAAACTGGTGGTGTGGGACCTGATGGTTGAGGGGTAATAACTGTTTCTGAACCTGGTAGGGTAGGACCTGATGGTTGAGGGGTAATAACTGTCCTGGAACCTGGTGGTGTGGGACCTGATGGTTGAGGGGTAATAACTGTTTCTGAACCTGGTAGGGTGGGACCTGATGGTTGAGGGGTAATAACTGTTCCTGCACCTGGTGGTGAGGGACCAGATGGTTGAGGGGTAATAACTGTTCCTGAACCTGGTGGTGTGGAACCTGATGGTTGAGGGGTAATAACTGTTCCTGAACCTGGTGGTGTCGGACCTGATGGTTGTGGGGTAATAACTGTTCCTGAACCTGGTGGTGTGGGACCTGATGGTTGTGTGGTAATAACTGTTCCTGCACCAAGTGGTATGAGACCTGATGGTTGAGGGGTAATAACTGTCCCTGAACCTGGTGGTGTGGGACCTGTTGGTTGATGGGTAATAACTGTTTCTGAACCTGGTAGGGTGGGACCTGATGGTTGAGGGGTAATAACTGTTCCTGAACCTGGTGGTGAGGGACCTGATGGATGAGGGGTGATAACTGTTCCTGGACCTGGTGGTGTGGGACCTGATGGTTGAGGGGTAATAACTGTTCATGAAACTGGTGGTGTGGGACCTGATGGTTGAGGGGTAATAACTGTTCCTGAACCTGGTGGTGTGGGACCTCATGGTTGAGGGGTAATAACTGTTCCTGGACCTGGTGGTGTGGGACCTGATGGTTGAGGGGGTGATAACTGTTCCTCAACCTGGTGGTGTGGGACATGATGGTTGAGGGGTAATAACTGTTCCTGAACCTGGTGGTGTGGGACCTGATGGTTGAGGGGTAATAACTGTTCATGAAACTGGTGGTGTGGGACCTGATGGTTGAGGGGTAATAACTGTTTCTGAACCTGGTAGGGTAGGACCTGATGGTTGAGGGGTAATAACTGTCCTGGAACCTGGTGGTGTGGGACCTGATGGTTGAGGGGTAATAACTGTTTCTGAACCTGGTAGGGTGGGACCTGATGGTTGAGGGGTAATAACTGTTCCTGCACCTGGTGCTGTGGGACCTGATGGTTGAGGGGTAATAACTGTTCCTGAACCTGGTGGTGTGGGACCTGATGGTTGAGGGGTAATAACTGTTCCTGAACCTGGTGATGTGGAACCTGATGGTTGAGGGGTGAAAACTGTTCCTGAACCTGGTGGTATGGGTCCTGATGGTTGAAGGGTAATAACTGTCCCTGAACCTGGTGCTGTGGGACCTGATGGTTGAGGGGTAATAACTGTTCCTGAACCTGGTGGTGTGGGACCTGATGGTTGAGGGGTAATAACTGTTCCTGAACCTGGTGATGTGGAACCTGATGGTTGAGGGGTGAAAACTGTTCCTGAACCTGGTGGTATGGGTCCTGATGGTTGAAGGGTAATAACTGTTCCTGAACCTGGTGGTGTGGGACATGATGGTTGAGGGGTAATAACTTTTCCTCAACCTGGTGGTGTGGGACGTGATGGTTAAGGAGTAGTAACTGTTCCTGAACCTGGTGGTGTGGGACCTGTTGGTTGAGGGGTAATAATTGTTCCTGAACCTGGTGTGGTGGGACCTGATGGTTGAGGGGCAATAACTGTTCCTGAACCTGTTGGTGTGGGACCTGATGGTTGAGGGGTAATAACTGTTCCTGAACCTGGTGGTGTGGGACCTGATGGTTGAGGGGTAATAACTGTTCCTGCACCTGGTGGTGAGGGACCAGATGGTTGAGGGGTAATAACTGTTCCTGAACCTGGTGGTGTGGAACCTGATGGTTGAGGGGTAATAACTGTTCCTGAACCTGGTGGTGTGGGACCTGATGGTTGTGGGGTAATAACTGTCCCTGAACCTGGTGCTGTGGGACCTGATGGTTGAGGGGTAATAACTGTTCCTGAACCTGGTGGTGTGGGACCTGATGGTTGAGGGGTAATAACTGTTCCTGAACCTGGTGATGTGGAACCTGATGGTTGAGGGGTGAAAACTGTTCCTGAACCTGGTGGTATGGGTCCTGATGGTTGAAGGGTAATAACTGTTCCTGAACCTGGTGGTGTGGGACATGATGGTTGAGGGGTAATAACTGTTCCTCAACCTGGTGGTGTGGGACGTGATGGTTAAGGAGTAGTAACTGTTCCTGAACCTGGTGGTGTGGGACCTGTTGGTTGAGGGGTAATAATTGTTCCTGAACCTGGTGTGGTGGGACCTGATGGTTGAGGGGCAATAACTGTTCCTGAACCTGTTGGTGTGGGACCTGATGGTTGAGGGGTAATAACTGTTCCTGAACCTGGTGGTGTGGGACCTGATGGTTGAGGGGTAATAACTGTTCCTGCACCTGGTGGTGAGGGACCAGATGGTTGAGGGGTAATAACTGTTCCTGAACCTGGTGGTGTGGAACCTGATGGTTGAGGGGTAATAACTGTTCCTGAACCTGGTGGTGTGGGACCTGATGGTTGTGGGGTAATAACTGTCCCTGAACCTGGTGCTGTGGGACCTGATGGTTGAGGGGTAATAACTGTTCCTGAACCTGGTGGTGTGGGACCTGATGGTTGAGGGGTAATAACTGTTCCTGAACCTGGTGATGTGGAACCTGATGGTTGAGGGGTGAAAACTGTTCCTGAACCTGGTGGTATGGGTCCTGATGGTTGAAGGGTAATAACTGTTCCTGAACCTGGTGGTGTGGGACATGATGGTTGAGGGGTAATAACTGTTCCTGAATCTGGTGGTGTGGGACCTGATGATTGAGGGGTAATAATTGTTCCTGAACCAGGTGCTGTGGGTCCTGATGGTTGGGGGGTAATAACTGTTCCTGAACCTGGAGGTGTGGGACCTGATGGTTGAGGGGTAATAACTGTTCCTGAATCTGGTGGTGTGGGACCTGATGATTGAGGGGTAATAATTGTTCCTGAACCAGGTGCTGTGGGTCCTGATGGTTGAGGGGTAATAACTGTTCCTGAACCTGGAGGTGTAGGACCTGATGGTTGAGGGGTAATAACAGTTCCTGAACCTGGTGGTGTGGGACCTGATGGTTGAAAGGTAATAACTGTTCTTGAACCTGGTGGTCTGGGACCTTATGGTTGAGAGGTAATAACTGTTTTTGAACGTGTTGGTGTGGGACCTGATAGTTGAGGGTTAATAACTGTTCCTGCACCAAGTGGTATGGTAACTGATGATTGAGGGGTAATAACTGTTCCTGAACCTGGTGGTGTGGGACCTGATGGTTGAGGGGTAATAATTGTTCCTGAACCAGGTGCTGTGGGTCCTGATGGTTGGGGGGTAATAACTGTTCCTGAATCTGGAGGTGTGGGACCTGATGGTTGAGGGGTAATAACTGTTCCTGAATCTGGTGGTGTGGGACCAGATGATTGAGGGGTAATAATTGTTCCTGAACCAGGTGCTGTAGGTCCTGATGGTTGAGGGGTAATAACTGTTCCTGAACCTGGAGGAGTAGGACCTGATGGTTGAGGGGTAATAACTGTTCCTGAACCTGGTGGTGTGGGACCTGATGGTTGAAGGGTAATAACTGATCTTGAACCTGGTGGTGTGGGACCTTATGGTTGAGAGGTAATAACTGTTTTTGAACGTGTTGGTGTGGGACCTGATAGTTGAGGGGTAATAACTGTTCCTGAACCTAGTGGTATGAGACCTGATGGTTGAGGGGTAATAACTGCTCCTGAACCTGTTGGTGTGGGACCTGATGGTTGAGGGGTAATAACTGTTCCTGAACCTGCTGGTGTGGGACCTGATGGTTGAGGGGTAATAACTGTTCCTGAACCTGGTGGTGTGGGACCTGATGGTTGAGGGGTAATAACTGTTCCTGAACCTGGTGGTGTGGGACCTGATGGTTGAGGGGTAATAACTGTTCCTGAACATGGCGGTGTAGGACCTGATGGTCGAGGGGTAATAACTGTTCCTGAACTGGGTGCTGTGGGTCCTGATGGTTGGGGGGTAATAACTGTTCCTGAACCTGGAGGTGTGGGACCTGATGGTTGAGAGGTAATAACTGTTCCTGAATCTGGTGGTGTGGGACCTGATGATTGAGGGGTAATAATTGTTCCTGAACCAGGTGCTGTGGGTCCTGATGGTTGAGGGGTAATAACTGTTCCTGAACCTGGAGGTGTAGGACCTGATGGTTGAGGGGTAATAACAGTTCCTGAACCTGGTGGTGTGGGACCTGATGGTTGAAAGGTAATAACTGTTCTTGAACCTGGTGGTCTGGGACCTTATGGTTGAGAGGTAATAACTGTTTTTGAACGTGTTGGTGTGGGACCTGATAGTTGAGGGTTAATAACTGTTCCTGCACCAAGTGGTATGATACCTGATGATTGAGGGGTAATAACTGTTCCTGAACCTGCAGGTGTGGGACTTGATGGTTGAGGGGTAATAACTGTTCCTGAACCTGGTGGTGTGGGACCTGATGGTTGAGGGGTAATAAATGTTCCTGAACCTAGTGGTGTGGGACCTGATGGTTGAGGGGTAATAACTGTTCCTGAACCTGGTGGTGTGGGACCTGATGGTTGAGGGTAATAAATGTTCCTGAACCTGGTGGTGTGGGACCTGATGGTTGAGGGGTAATAACTGTTCCTGAACCTGGTGGTGTGAGACCTGATGGTTGAGGGGTAATAACTGCTCCTGAACCTGTTGGTGTGGGACCTGATGGTTGAGGGGGTGATAACTGTTCCTGAACCTGGTGGTGTGGGTCCGGATGGTTGAAGGGTAATAACTGTTCCTGAACCTGGTGGTGTGGGACCTGAAGGGTGAGGGGTAATAACTGTTCCTGAACCTGATGGTGTGGGACCTGATGGTTGAGGGGTAATAACTGTTCCTGAACCTGGTGGAGTGGGACCTGATGGTTGAGGGGTAATAACTGTTCCTGAACATGGTGGTGTAGAACCTGATGGTCGAGGGGTAATAACTGTTCCTGAACTGGGTGCTGTGGGTCCTGATGGTTGGGGGGTAATAACTGTTCCTGAACCTGGAGTGTGGGACCTGATGGTTGAGGGGTAATAACTGTTCCTGCATCTGGTGGTGTGGGACCTGATGATTGAGGGGTAATAATTGTTCCTGAACCAGGTGCTGTGGGACCTGATGGTTGGGGGTAATAACTGTTCCTGAATCTGGAGGTGTGGGACCTGATGGTTGAGGGGTAATAACTGTTCCTGAATCTGGTGGTGTGGGACCAGATGATTGAGGGGTAATAATTGTTCCTGAACCAGGTGCTGTAGGTCCTGATGGTTGAGGGGTAATAACTGTTCCTGAACCTGGAGGTATAGGACCTGATGGTTGAGGGGTAATAAGTTCCTGAACCTGGTGGTGTGGGACCTGATGGTTGAAGGGTAATAACTGATCTTGAACCTGGTGGTGTGGGACCTTATGGTTGAGAGGTAATAACTGTTTTTGAACGTGTTGGTGTGGGACCTGATAGTTGAGGGTTAATAACTGTTCCTGAATCTGCAGGTGTGGGACTTGATGGTTGAGGGGTAATAACTGTTCCTGAATCTGCAGGTGTGGGACTTGATGGTTGAGGGGTAATAACTGTTCCTGAACCTGGTAGTGTGGGACCTGATGGTTGAGGTGTAATAACTGTTCTTGAACCTGGTGGTGTGGGACCTAATGGTTGAGGGGTAATAACTGTCCCTGAACCTGGTGGTGTGGGTCCTGATGGTTGAAGGGTAATAACTGTCCCTGAACCTGGTGGTGTGGGACCTGATGATTGAGGGGTAATAACTGTTCCTGAACTTGGTGGTGTGGGACCTGATGGGCGAAGGGTAATAGCTGTTCCTGAACCTGGTGGAGTGGGACCTGATGGTTGAGGGGTAATAACTGTTCCTGAACCGGGTGGTGTGGGACCTGATGGTTGAGGGGTAATAACTGTTCCTAAACCTGGTGGTGTGGGACCTGATGGTTGAGGGGTAATAACTGTTCCTGAACCTGGTGGTGTGGGACCTGATGGTTGAGGGGTAATAACTGTTCCTGAACCTGGTGGTGTGGGACCTGATGGTTGAGGGGTAATAACTGTTCCTGAACATGGCGGTGTAGGACCTGATGGTCGAGGGGTAATAACTGTTCCTGAACTGGGTGCTGTGGGTCCTGATGGTTGGGGGGTAATAACTGTTCCTGAATCTGGTGGTGTGGGACCTGATGATTGAGGGGTAATAATTGTTCCTGAACCAGGTGCTGTGGGTCCTGATGGTTGAGGGGTAATAACTGTTCCTGAACCTGGAGGTGTAGGACCTGATGGTTGAGGGGTAATAACAGTTCCTGTACCTGGAGGAGTGGGACCTTATGGTTGAGAGGTAATAACTGTTTTTGAACGTGTTGGTGTGGGACCTGATAGTTGAGGGTTAATAACTGTTCCTGAACCTGGTGGTGAGGGACCTGATGGATGAGGGGTGATAACTGTTCCTGGACCTGGTGGTGTGGGACCTGATGGTTGAGGGGTAATAACTGTTCATGAAACTGGTGGTGTGGGACCTGATGGTTGAGGGGTAATAACTGTTCCTGAACCTGGTGGTGTGGGACCTGATGGTTGAGGGGTAATAACTGTTCCTGGACCTGGTGGTGTGGGACCTGATGGTTGAGGGGGTGATAACTGTTCCTGGACCTGGTGGTGTGGGACCTGATGGTTGAGGGGTAATAACTGTTCATGAAACTGGTGGTTTGGGACCTGATGGTTGAGGGGTAATAACTGTTCCTGAACCTGGTGGTGTGGGACCTGATGGTTGAGGGGTAATAACTGTTCCTGAACCTGGTGGTGAGGGACCTGATGGATGAGGGGTGATAACTGTTCCTGGACCTGGTGGTGTGGGACCTGATGGTTGAGGGGTAATAACTGTTCCTCAAACTGGTGGTATGGGACATGATGGTTGAGGGGTAATAACTGTTCATGAAACTGTTGGTGTGGGACCTGATGGTTGAGGGGTAATAACTGTTTCTGAACCTGGTAGGGTAGGACCTGATGGTTGAGGGGTAATAACTGTCCTGGAACCTGGTGGTGTGGGACCTGATGGTTGAGGGGTAATTAATGTTCCTGAACCTGGTGGTGTGGGACCTGAAGGTTGAGGTGTAATAACTGCTCCTGAACCTGGTGATGTGGGACCTGATGGTTGAGGGGTAATAACTGTTCCTGAACCTGGTGGTGTGGGACCTGATGGTTGAGGGGTAATAACTGTTCCTGAACCTGATGGTGTGGGACCTGTTGGTTGAGGGGTAATAACTGTTTCTGAACCTGGTAGGGTGGGACCTGATGGTTGAGGGGTAATAACTGTTCCTGCACCTGGTGGTGAGGGACCAGATGGTTGAGGGGTAATAACTGTTCCTGAACCTGGTGGTGTGGAACCTGATGGTTGAGGGGTAATAACTGTTCCTGAACCTGGTGGTGTGGGACCTGATGGTTGTGGGGTAATAACTGTTCCTGAACCTGGTGGGGTGGGACCTGATGGTTGTGGGGTAATAACTGTTCCTGCACCAAGTGGTATGAGACCTGATGGTTGAGGGGTAATAACTGTCCCTGAACCTGGCGGTGTGGGACCTGTTGGTTGAGGGGTAATAACTGTTTCTGAACCTGGTAGGGTGGGACCTGATGGTTGAGGGGTAATAACTGTTCCTGCACCTGGAGGTGAGGGACCAGATGGTTGAGGGGTAATAACTGTTCCTGAACCTGGTGGTGTGGAACCTGATGGTTGAGGGGTAATAACTGTTCCTGAACCTGGTGGTGTGGGACCTGATGGTTGTGGGGTAACAACTGTCCCTGAACCTGGTGCTGTGGGACCTGATGGTTCAGGGGTAATAACTGTTCCTGAACCTGGTGGTGTGGGACCTGATGGTTGAGGGGTAATAACAGTTCCTGAACCTGGTGGTCTGGGACCTTATGGTTGAGAGGTAATAACTGTTTTTGAACGTGTTGGTGTGGGACCTGATAGTTGAGGGTTAATAACTGTTCCTGCACCAAGTGGTATGATACCTGATGATTGAGGGGTAATAACTGTTCCTGAACCTGCAGGTGTGGGACTTGATGGTTGAGGGGTAATAACTGTTCCTGAACCTGGTGGTGTGGGACCTGATGGTTGAGGGGTAATAAATGTTCCTGAACCTAGTGGTATGAGACCTGATGGTTGAGGGGTAATAACTGCTCCTGAACCTGTTGGTGTGGGACCTGATGGTTGAGGGGGTGATAACTGTTCCTGAACCTGGTGGTGTGGGTCCTGATGGTTGAAGGGTAATAACTGTTCCTGAATCTGGTGGTGTGGGACCTGATGGTTGAGGGGTAATAACTGTTCCTGAACCTGGTGGTGTGGGACCTGATGATTGAGGGGTAATAACTGTTCCTGAACCTGGTGGTGTGGGACCTGATGGGTGAGGGGTAATAACTGTTCCTGAACCTGATGGTGTGGGACCTGATGGTTGGGGGGTAATAACTGTTCCTGAACCTGGTGGTGTGGGACCTGATGATTGAGGGGTAATAACTGTTCCTGAACCTGGTGGTGTGGGACCTGATGGGTGAGGGGTAATAACTGTTCCTGAACCTGATGGTGTGGGACCTGATGGTTGGGGGGTAATAACTGTTCCTGAACCTGGTGGTGTGGGACCTGATGATTGAGGGGTAATAACTGTTCCTGAACCTGGTGGTGTGGGACCTGATGGGTGAGGGGTAATAACTGTTCCTGAACCTGATGGTGTGGGACCTGATGGTTGGGGGGTAATAACTGTTCCTGAACATGGCGGTGTAGAACCTGATGGTCGAGGGGTAATAACTGTTCCTGAACTGGGTGCTGTGGGTCCTGATGGTTGGGGGGTAATAACTGTTCCTGAACCTGGAGTGTGGGACCTGATGGTTGAGGGGTAATAACTGTTCCTGCATCTGGTGGTGTGGGACCTGATGATTGAGGGGTAATAATTGTTCCTGAACCAGGTGCTGTGTGTCCTGATGGTTGGGGGGTAATAACTGTTCCTGAATCTGGAGGTGTGGGACCTGATGGTTGAGGGGTAATAACTGTTCCTGAATCTGGTGGTGTGGGACCAAATGATTGAGGGGTAATAATTGTTACTGAACCAGGTGCTGTAGGTCCTGATGGTTGAGGGGTAATAACTGTTCCTGAACCTGGAGGTATAGGACCTGATGGTTGAGGGGTAATAAGTTCCTGAACCTGGTGGTGTGGGACCTGATGGTTGAAGGGTAATAACTGATCTTGTACCTGGTGGTGTGGGATCTTATGGTTGAGAGGTAATAACTGTTTTTGAACGTGTTGGTGTGGGACCTGATAGTTGAGGGTTAATAACTGTTCCTGCACCAAGTGGTATGATACCTGATGATTGAGGGGTAATAACTGTTCCTGAATCTGCAGGTGTGGGACTTGATGGTTGAGGGGTAATAACTGTTCCTGAACCTGGTGGTGTGGGACCTGATGGTTGAGGTGTAATAACTGTTCTTGAACCTGGTGGTGTGGGACCTGTTGGTTGAGGGGTAATAACTGTTCCTGAACCTGGTGGTGTGGGACCTGATGGTTGAGGGGTAATAACAGTTCCTGAACATGGCGGTGTAGGACCTGATGGTCGAGGGGTAATAACTGTTCCTGAACTGGGTGCTGTGGGTCCTGATGGTTGGGGGGTAATAACTGTTCCTGAACCTGGAGTGTGGGACCTGATGGTTGAGGGGTAATAACTGTTCCTGAATCTGGTGGTGTGGGACCTGATGATTGAGGGGTAATAATTGTTCCTGAACCAGGTGCTGTGGGTCCTGATGGTTGGGGGGTAATAACTGTTCCTGAACCTGGAGGTGTGGGACCTGATGGTTGAGGGGTAATAACTGTTCCTGAATCTGGTGGTGTGGGACCTGATGATTGAGGGGTAATAATTGTTCCTGAACCAGGTGCTGTGGGTCCTGATGGTTGGGGGGTAATAACTGTTCCTGAACCTGGTGGTGTGGGACCTGATGGTTGAGGGGGTGATAACTGTTCCTGGACTTGGTGGTGTGGGACCTGATGGTTGAGGGGTAATAACTGTTCATGAAACTGGTGGTGTGGGACCTGATGGTTGAGGGGTAATAACTGTTCCTGAACCTGGTGGTGAGGGACCTGATGGATGAGGGGTGATAACTGTTCCTGGACCTGGTGGTGTGGGACCTGATGGTTGAGGGGTAATAACTGTTCCTGAACCTCGTGGTGTGGGACCTCATGGTTGAGGGGTAATAACTGTTCCTGGACCTGGTGGTGTGGGACCTGATGGTTGAGGGGGTGATAACTGTTCCTCAACCTGGTGGTGTGGGACATGATGGTTGAGGGGTAATAACTGTTCCTGAACCTGGTGGTGTGGGACCTGATGGTTGAGGGGTAATAACTGTTCATGAAACTGGTGGTGTGGGACCTGATGGTTGAGGGGTAATAACTGTTTCTGAACCTGGTAGGGTAGGACCTGATGGTTGAGGGGTAATAACTGTCCTGGAACCTGGTGGTGTGGGACCTGATGGTTGAGGGGTAATAACTGTTTCTGAACCTGGTAGGGTGGGACCTGATGGTTGAGGGGTAATAACTGTTCCTGCACCTGGTGGTGAGGGACCAGATGGTTGAGGGGTAATAACTGTTCCTGAACCTGGTGGTGTGGAACCTGATGGTTGAGGGGTAATAACTGTTCCTGAACCTGGTGGTGTCGGACCTGATGGTTGTGGGGTAATAACTGTTCCTGAACCTGGTGGTGTGGGACCTGATGGTTGTGGTGTAATAACTGTTCCTGCACCAAGTGGTATGAGACCTGATGGTTGAGGGGTAATAACTGTCCCTGAACCTGGTGGTGTGGGACCTGTTGGTTGATGGGTAATAACTGTTTCTGAACCTGGTAGGGTGGGACCTGATGGTTGAGGGGTAATAACTGTTCCTGCACCTGGTGGTGAGGGACCAGATGGTTGAGGGGTAATAACTGTTCCTGAACCTGGTGGTGTGGAACCTGATGGTTGAGGGGTAATAACTGTTCCTGAACCTGGTGGTGTGGGACCTGATGGTTGTGGGGTAATAACTGTCCCTGAACCTGGTGCTGTGGGACCTGATGGTTGAGGGGTAATAACTGTTCCTGAACCTGGTGGTGTGGGACCTGATGGTTGAGGGGTAATAACTATTCCTGAACCTGGTGATGTGGAACCTGATGGTTGAGGGGTGAAAACTGTTCCTGAACCTGGTGGTATGGGTCCCGATGGTTGAAGGGTAATAACTGTTCCTGAACCTGGTGGTGTGGGACCTGATGGTTGAGGGGTAATAACTGTTCCTCAACCTGGTGGTGTGGGACGTGATGGTTAAGGAGTAGTAACTGTTCCTGAACCTGGTGGTGTGGGACCTGTTGGTTGAGGGGTAATAATTGTTCCTGAACCTGGTGTGGTGGGACCTGATGGTTGAGGGGCAATAACTGTTCCTGAACCTGTTGGTGTGGGACCTGATGGTTGAGGGGTAATAACTGTTCCTGAACCTGGTGGTGTGGGACCTGATGGTTGAGGGGTAATAACTGTTCCTGAACATGGCGGTGTAGGACCTGATGGTTGAGGGGTAATAACTGTTCCTGAACTGGGTGCTGTGGGACCTGATGGTTGGGGGGTAATAACTGTTCCTGAACCTGGAGGTGTGGGACCTGATGGTTCAGGGGTAATAACTGTTCCTGAATCTGGTGGTGTGGGACCTGATGATTGAGGGGTAATAATTGTTCCTGAACCAGGTGCTGTGGGTCCTGATGGTTGGGGGGTAATAACTGTTCCTGAACCTGGAGGTGTGGGACCTGATGGTTGAGGGGTAATAACTGTTCCTGAATCTGGTGGTGTGGGACCTGATGATTGAGGGGTAATAATTGTTCCTGAACCAGGTGCTGTGGGTCCTGATGGTTGAGGGGTAATAACTGTTCCTGAACCTGGAGGTGTAGGACCTGATGGTTGAGGGGTAATAACAGTTCCTGAACCTGGTGGTGTGGGACCTGATGGTTGAAAGGTAATAACTGTTCTTGAACCTGGTGGTCTGGGACCTTATGGTTGAGAGGTAATAACTGTTTTTGAACGTGTTGGTGTGGGACCTGATAGTTGAGGGTTAATAACTGTTCCTGCACCAAGTGGTATGGTACCTGATGATTGAGGGTAATAACTGTTCCTGAACCTGGTGGTGTGGGACCTGATGGTTGAGGGGTAATAACTGTTCCTGAACCTAGTGGTATGAGACCTGATGGTTGAGGGGTAATAACTGCTCCTGAACCTTTTGGTGTGGGACCTGATGGTTGAGGGGTAATAACTGTTCCTGAACCTGGTGGTGTGGGTCCTGATGGTTGAAGGGTAATAATTGTTCCTGAACCTGGTGGTGTGGGACCTGATGGTTGAGGGGTAATAACTGTTCCTGAACATGGCGGTGTAGGACCTAATGGTCGAAGGGTAATAACTGTTCCTGAATCTGGTGGTGTAGGACCTGATGATTGAGGGGTAATAATTATTCCTGAACCAGGTGCTGTGGGTCCTGATGGTTGGGGGGTAATAACTGTTCCTGAACCTGGAGTGTGGGACCTGATGGTTGAGGGGTAATAACTGTTACTGAATCTGGTGGTGTGGGACCTGATGATTGAGGGGTAATAATTGTTCCTGAACCAGGTGCTGTGGGTCCTGATGGTTGGGGGGTAATAACTGTTCCTGAACCTGGTGGTGTGGGACCTGATGGTTGAGGTGTAATAACTGTTCCTGAATCTGGTGGTGTGGGACCAGATGATTGAGGGGTAATAATTGTTCCTGAACCAGGTGCTGTAGGTCCTGATGGTTGAGGGGTAATAACTGTTCCTGAACCTGGAGGAGTAGGACCTGATGGTTGAGGGGTAATAACTGTTCCTGAACCTGGTGGTGTGGGACCTGATGGTTGAAGGGTAATAACTGATCTTGAACCTGGTGGTGTGGGACCTTATGGTTGAGAGGTAATAACTGTTTTTGAACGTGTTGGTGTGGGACCTGATAGTTGAGGGGTAATAACTGTTCCTGAACCTAGTGGTATGAGACCTGATGGTTGAGGGGTAATAACTGCTCCTGAACCTGTTGGTGTGGGACCTGATGGTTGAGGGGTAATAACTGTTCCTGAACCTGGTGGTGTGGGACCTGATGGTTGAGGGGTAATAACTGTTCCTGAACCTGGTGGTGTGGGACCTGATGGTTGAGGGGTAATAACTGTTCCTGAACCTGGTGGTGTGGGACATGATGGTTGAGGGGTAATAACTGTTCCTGAACATGGCGGTGTAGGACCTGATGGTCGAGGGGTAATAACTGTTCCTGAACTGGGTGCTGTGGGTCCTGATGGTTGGGGGGTAATAACTGTTCCTGAACCTGGAGGTGTGGGACCTGATGGTTGAGGGGTAATAACTGTTCCTGAATCTGGTGGTGTGGGACCTGATGATTGAGGGGTAATAATTGTTCCTGAACCAGGTGCTGTGGGTCCTGATGGTTGGGGGGTAATAACTGTTCCTGAACCTGGAGGTGTGGGACCTGATGGTTGAGGGGTAATAACTGTTCCTGAATCTGGTGGTGTGGGACCTGATGATTGAGGGGTAATAATTGTTCCTGAACCAGGTGCTGTGGGTCCTGATGGTTGAGGGGTAATAACTGTTCCTGAACCTGGAGGTGTAGGACCTGATGGTTGAGGGGTAATAACAGTTCCTGAACCTGGTGGTGTGGGACCTGATGGTTGAAAGGTAATAACTGTTCTTGAACCTGGTGGTCTGGGACCTTATGGTTGAGAGGTAATAACTGTTTTTGAACGTGTTGGTGTGGGACCTGATAGTTGAGGGTTAATAACTGTTCCTGCACCAAGTGGTATGATACCTGATGATTGAGGGGTAATAACTGTTCCTGAACCTGCAGGTGTGGGACTTGATGATTGAGGGGTAATAACTGTTCCTGAACCTGGTGGTGTGGGACCTGATGGTTGAGGGGTAATAAATGTTCCTGAACCTAGTGGTGTGGGACCTGATGGTTGAGGGTAATAACTGTTCCTGAACCTGGTGGTGTGGGACCTGATGGTTGAGGGGTAATAACTGTTCCTGAACCTGGTGGTGTGAGACCTGATGGTTGAGGGGTAATAACTGCTCCTGAACCTGTTGGTGTGGGACCTGATGGTTGAGGGGGTGATAACTGTTCCTGAACCTGGTGGTGTGGGTCCTGATGGTTGAAGGGTAATAACTGTTCCTGAACCTGGTGGTGTGGGACCTGATGGGTGAGGGGTAATAACTGTTCCTGAACCTGATGGTGTGGGACCTGATGGTTGGGGGGTAATAACTGTTCCTGAACCTGGTGGAGTGGGACCTGATGGTTGAGGGGTAATAACTGTTCCTGAACATGGTGGTGTAGAACCTGATGGTCGAGGGGTAATAACTGTTCCTGAACTGGGTGCTGTGGGTCCTGATGGTTGGGGGGTAATAACTGTTCCTGAACCTGGAGTGTGGGACCTGATGGTTGAGGGGTAATAACTGTTCCTGCATCTGGTGGTGTGGGACCTGATGATTGAGGGGTAATAATTGTTCCTGAACCAGGTGCTGTGGGTCCTGATGGTTGGGGGGTAATAACTGTTCCTGAATCTGGAGGTGTGGGACCTGATGGTTGAGGGGTAATAACTGTTCCTGAATCTGGTGGTGTGGGACCAGATGATTGAGGGGTAATAATTGTTCCTGAACCAGGTGCTGTAGGTCCTGATGGTTGAGGGGTAATAACTGTTCCTGAACCTGGAGGTATAGGACCTGATGGTTGAGGGGTAATAAGTTCCTGAACCTGGTGGTGTGGGACCTGATGGTTGAAGGGTAATAACTGATCTTGAACCTGGTGGTGTGGGACCTTATGGTTGAGAGGTAATAACTGTTTTTGAACGTGTTGGTGTGGGACCTGATAGTTGAGGGTTAATAACTGTTCCTGAATCTGCAGGTGTGGGACTTGATGGTTGAGGGGTAATAACTGTTCCTGAATCTGCAGGTGTGGGACTTGATGGTTGAGGGGTAATAACTGTTCCTGAACCTGGTAGTGTGGGACCTGATGGTTGAGGTGTAATAACTGTTCTTGAACCTGGTGGTGTGGGACCTGATGGTTGAGGGGTAATAACTGTCCCTGAACCTGGTGGTGTGGGTCCTGATGGTTGAAGGGTAATAACTGTCCCTGAACCTGGTGGTGTGGGACCTGATGATTGAGGGGTAATAACTGTTCCTGAACTTGGTGGTGTGGGACCTGATGGGCGAAGGGTAATAGCTGTTCCTGAACCTGGTGGAGTGGGACCTGATGGTTGAGGGGTAATAACTGTTCCTGAACCTGGTGGTGTGGGACCTGATGGTTGAGGGGTAATAACTGTTCCTAAACCTGGTGGTGTGGGACCTGATGGTTGAGGGGTAATAACTGTTCCTGAACCTGGTGGTGTGGGACCTGATGGTTGAGGGTTAATAACTGTTCCTGAACCTGGTGGTGTTGGACCTGATGGTTGAGGGGTAATAACTGTTCCTGAACATGGCGGTGTAGGACCTGATGGTCGAGGGGTAATAACTGTTCCTGAACTGGGTGCTCTGGGTCCTGATGGTTGGGGGGTAATAACTGTTCCTGAATCTGGTGGTGTGGGACCTGATGATTGAGGGGTAATAATTGTTCCTGAACCAGGTGCTGTGGGTCCTGATGGTTGAGGGGTAATAACTGTTCCTGAACCTGGAGGTGTAGGACCTGATGGTTGAGGGGTAATAACAGTTCCTGAACCTGGAGGAGTGGGACCTTATGGTTGAGAGGTAATAACTGTTTTTGAACGTGTTGGTGTGGGACCTGATAGTTGAGGGTTAATAACTGTTCCTGAACCTGGTGGTGTGGGACCTGATGGTTGAGGGGTAATAACTGTTCCTGAACCTGGTGGTGAGGGACCTGATGGATGAGGGGTAATAACTGTTCCTGGACCTGGTGGTGTGGGACCTGTTGGTTGAGGGGTGATAACTGTTCCTGGACCTGGTGGTGTGGGACCTGATGGTTGAGGGGTAATAACTGTTCATGAAACTGGTGGTGTGGGACCTGATGGTTGAGGGGTAATAACTGTTCCTGAACCTGGTGGTGTGGGACCTGATGGTTGAGGGGTAATTACTGTTCCTGGACCTGGTGGTGTGGGACCTGATGGTTGAGGGGGTGATAACTGTTCCTGGACCTGGTGGTGTGGGACCTGATGGTTGAGGGGTAATAACTGTTCATGAAACTGGTGGTTTGGGACCTGATGGTTGAGGGGTAATAACTGTTCCTGAACCTGGTGGTGTGGGACCTGATGGTTGAGGGGTAATAACTGTTCCTGAACCTGGTGGTGAGGGACCTGATGGATGAGGGGTGATAACTGTTCCTGGACCTGGTGGTGTGGGACCTGATGGTTGAGGGGTAATAACTGTTCCTCAACCTGGTGGTATGGGACATGATGGTTGAGGGGTAATAACTGTTCATGAAACTGTTGGTGTGGGACCTGATGGTTGAGGGGTAATAACTGTTTCTGAACCTGGTAGGGTAGGACCTGATGGTTGAGGGGTAATAACTGTCCTGGAACCTGGTGGTGTGGGACCTGATGGTTGAGCTGTAATTAATGTTCCTGAACCTGGTTGTGTGGGACCTGAAGGTTGAGGTGTAATAACTGCTCCTGAACCTGGTGATGTGGGACCTGATGGTTGAGGGGTAATAACTGTTCCTGAACCTGGTGGTGTGAGACCTGATGGTTGAGGGGTAATAACTGCTCCTGAACCTGTTGGTGTGGGACCTGATGGTTGAGGGGGTGATAACTGTTCCTGAACCTGGTGGTGTGGGTCCTGATGGTTGAAGGGTAATAACTGTTCCTGAACCTGGTGGTGTGGGACCTGATGGGTGAGGGGTAATAACTGTTCCTGAACCTGATGGTGTGGGACCTGATGGTTGAGGGGTAATAACTGTTCCTGAACCTGGTGGAGTGGGACCTGATGGTTGAGGGGTAATAACTGTTCCTGAACATGGTGGTGTAGAACCTGATGGTCGAGGGGTAATAACTGTTCCTGAACTGGGTGCTGTGGGTCCTGATGGTTGGGGGGTAATAACTGTTCCTGAACCTGGAGTGTGGGACCTGATGGTTGAGGGGTAATAACTGTTCCTGCATCTGGTGGTGTGGGACCTGATGATTGAGGGGTAATAATTGTTCCTGAACCAGGTGCTGTGGGTCCTGATGGTTGGGGGGTAATAACTGTTCCTGAATCTGGAGGTGTGGGACCTGATGGTTGAGGGGTAATAACTGTTCCTGAATCTGGTGGTGTGGGACCAGATGATTGAGGGGTAATAATTGTTCCTGAACCAGGTGCTGTAGGTCCTGATGGTTGAGGGGTAATAACTGTTCCTGAACCTGGAGGTATAGGACCTGATGGTTGAGGGGTAATAAGTTCCTGAACCTGGTGGTGTGGGACCTGATGGTTGAAGGGTAATAACTGATCTTGAACCTGGTGGTGTGGGACCTTATGGTTGAGAGGTAATAACTGTTTTTGAACGTGTTGGTGTGGGACCTGATAGTTGAGGGTTAATAACTGTTCCTGAATCTGCAGGTGTGGGACTTGATGGTTGAGGGGTAATAACTGTTCCTGAATCTGCAGGTGTGGGACTTGATGGTTGAGGGGTAATAACTGTTCCTGAACCTGGTAGTGTGGGACCTGATGGTTGAGGTGTAATAACTGTTCTTGAACCTGGTGGTGTGGGACCTGATGGTTGAGGGGTAATAACTGTCCCTGAACCTGGTGGTGTGGGTCCTGATGGTTGAAGGGTAATAACTGTCCCTGAACCTGGTGGTGTGGGACCTGATGATTGAGGGGTAATAACTGTTCCTGAACTTGGTGGTGTGGGACCTGATGGGCGAAGGGTAATAGCTGTTCCTGAACCTGGTGGAGTGGGACCTGATGGTTGAGGGGTAATAACTGTTCCTGAACCTGGTGGTGTGGGACCTGATGGTTGAGGGGTAATAACTGTTCCTAAACCTGGTGGTGTGGGACCTGATGGTTGAGGGGTAATAACTGTTCCTGAACCTGGTGGTGTCGGACCTGATGGTTGAGGGGTAATAACTGTTCCTGAACCTGGTGGTGTGGGACCTGATGGTTGAGGGGTAATAACTGTTCCTGAACATGGCGGTGTAGGACCTGATGGTCGAGGGGTAATAACTGTTCCTGAACTGGGTGCTGTGGGTCCTGATGGTTGGGGGGTAATAACTGTTCCTGAATCTGGTGGTGTGGGACCTGATGATTGAGGGGTAATAATTGTTCCTGAACCAGGTGCTGTGGGTCCTGATGGTTGAGGGGTAATAACTGTTCCTGAACCTGGAGGTGTAGGACCTGATGGTTGAGGGGTAATAACAGTTCCTGAACCTGGAGGAGTGGGACCTTATGGTTGAGAGGTAATAACTGTTTTTGAACGTGTTGGTGTGGGACCTGATAGTTGAGGGTTAATAACTGTTCCTGAACCTGGTGGTGAGGGACCTGATGGATGAGGGGTGATAACTGTTCCTGGACCTGGTGGTGTTGGACCTGATGGTTGAGGGGTAATAACTGTTCATGAAACTGGTGGTGTGGGACCTGATGGTTGAGGGGTAATAACTGTTCCTGAACCTGGTGGTGTGGGACCTGATGGTTGAGGGGTAATAACTGTTCCTGGACCTGGTGGTGTGGGACCTGATGGTTGAGGGGGTGATAACTGTTCCTGGACCTGGTGGTGTGGGACCTGATGGTTGAGGGGTAATAACTGTTCCTGAACCTGGTGGTGTGGGACCTGATGGTTGAGGGGTAATAACTGTTCCTGGACCTGGTGGTGTGGGACCTGATGGTTGAGGGGGTGATAACTGTTCCTGGACCTGGTGGTGTGGGACCTGATGGTTGAGGAGTAATAACTGTTCATGTAACTGGTGGTTTGGGACCTGATGGTTGAGGGGTAATAACTGTTCCTGAACCTGGTGGTGTGGGACCTGATGGTTGAGGGGTAATAACTGTTCCTGAACCTGGTGGTGAGGGACCTGATGGATGAGGGGTGATAACTGTTCCTGGACCTGGTGGTGTGGGACCTGATGGTTGAGGGGTAATAACTGTTCCTCAACCTGGTGGTATGGGACATGATGGTTGAGGGGTAATAACTGTTCATGAAACTGTTGGTGTGGGACCTGATGGTTGAGGGGTAATAACTGTTTCTGAACCTGGTAGGGTAGGACCTGATGGTTGAGGGGTAATAACTGTCCTGGAACCTGGTGGTGTGGGACCTGATGGTTGAGGGGTAATTAATGTTCCTGAACCTGGTGGTGTGGGACCTGAAGGTTGAGGTGTAATAACTGCTCCTGAACCTG
Source organism: Hypanus sabinus (assembly GCF_030144855.1). Taxonomy (NCBI): domain Eukaryota; kingdom Metazoa; phylum Chordata; class Chondrichthyes; order Myliobatiformes; family Dasyatidae; genus Hypanus; species Hypanus sabinus. The sequence goes on from NC_082706.1 coordinate 5,220,373, forward strand.
GTGATGTGGGACCTGATGGTTGAGGGGTAATAACTGTTCCTGAACCTGGTGGTGTGGGACCTGATGGTTGAGGGGTAATAACTGTTCCTGAACCTGATGGTGTGGGACCTGTTGGTTGAGGGGTAATAACTGTTTCTGAACCTGGTAGGGTGGGACCTGATGGTTGAGGGGTAATAACTGTTCCTGCACCTGGTGGTGAGGGACCAGATGGTTGAGGGGTAATAACTGTTCCTGAACCTGGTGGTGTGGAACCTGATGGTTGAGGGGTAATAACTGTTCCTGAACCTGGTGGTGTGGGACCTGATGGTTGTGGGGTAATAACTGTTCCTGAACCTGGTGGGGTGGGACCTGATGGTTGTGGGGTAATAACTGTTCCTGCACCAAGTGGTATGAGACCTAATGGTTGAGGGGTAATAACTGTCCCTGAACCTGGCGGTGTGGGACCTGTTGGTTGAGGGGTAATAACTGTTTCTGAACCTGGTAGGGTGGGACCTGATGGTTGAGGGGTAATAACTGTTCCTGCACCTGGAGGTGAGGGACCAGATGGTTGAGGGGTAATAACTGTTCCTGAACCTGGTGGTGTGGAACCTGATGGTTGAGGGGTAATAACTGTTCCTGAACCTGGTGGTGTGGGACCTGATGGTTGTGGGGTAACAACTGTCCCTGAACCTGGTGCTGTGGGACCTGATGGTTCAGGGGTAATAACTGTTCCTGAACCTGGTGGTGTGGGACCTGATGGTTGAGGGGTAATAACAGTTCCTGAACCTGGTGGTGTGGGACCTGATGGTTGAAAGGTAATAACTGTTCTTGAACCTGGTGGTCTGGGACCTTATGGTTGAGAGGTAATAACTGTTTTTGAACGTGTTGGTGTGGGACCTGATAGTTGAGGGTTAATAACTGTTCCTGCACCAAGTGGTGTGGGACCTGATGATTGAGGGGTAATAACTGTTCCTGAACCTGCAGGTGTGGGACTTGATGGTTGAGGGGTAATAACTGTTCCTGAAACTGGTGGTTTGGGACCTGATGGTTGAGGGGTAATAACTGTTCCTGAACCTGGTGGTGTGGGACCTGATGGTTGAGGGGTAATAACTGTTCCTGAACCTGGTGGTGAGGGACCTGATGGATGAGGGGTGATAACTGTTCCTGGACCTGGTGGTGTGGGACCTGATGGTTGAGGGGTAATAACTGTTCCTCAACCTGGTGGTATGGGACATGATGGTTGAGGGGTAATAACTGTTCATGAAACTGTTGGTGTGGGACCTGATGGTTGAGGGGTAATAACTGTTTCTGAACCTGGTAGGGTAGGACCTGATGGTTGAGGGGTAATAACTGTCCTGGAACCTGGTGGTGTGGGACCTGATGGTTGAGGGGTAATTAATGTTCCTGAACCTGGTGGTGTGGGACCTGAAGGTTGAGGTGTAATAACTGCTCCTGAACCTGGTGATGTGGGACCTGATGGTTGAGGGGTAATAACTGTTCCTGAACCTGGTGGTGTGGGACCTGATGGTTGAGGGGTAATAACTGTTCCTGAACCTGATGGTGTGGGACCAGTTGGTTGAGGGGTAATAACTGTTTCTGAACCTGGTAGGGTGGGACCTGATGGTTGAGGGGTAATAACTGTTCCTGCACCTGGTGGTGAGGGACCAGATGGTTGAGGGGTAATAACTGTTCCTGAACCTGGTGGTGTGGAACCTGATGGTTGAGGGGTAATAACTGTTCCTGAACCTGGTGGTGTGGGACCTGATGGTTGTGGGGTAATAACTGTTCCTGAACCTGGTGGGGTGGGACCTGATGGTTGTGGGGTAATAACTGTTCCTGCACCAAGTGGTATGAGACCTGATGGTTGAGGGGTAATAACTGTCCCTGAACCTGGCGGTGTGGGACCTGTTGGTTGAGGGGTAATAACTGTTTCTGAACCTGGTAGGGTGGGACCTGATGGTTGAGGGGTAATAACTGTTCCTGCACCTGGAGGTGAGGGACCAGATGGTTGAGGGGTAATAACTGTTCCTGAACCTGGTGGTGTGGGACCTGATGGTTGTGGGGTAACAACTGTTCCTGAACCTGGTGGTGTGGGACCTGATGGTTGAGGGGTAATAACAGTTCCTGAACCTGGTGGTGTGGGACCTGATGGTTGAAAGGTAATAACTGTTCTTGAACCTGGTGGTCTGGGACCTTATGGTTGAGAGGTAATAACTGTTTTTGAACGTGTTGGTGTGGGACCTGATAGTTGAGGGTTAATAACTGTTCCTGCACCAAGTGGTGTGGGACCTGATGATTGAGGGGTAATAACTGTTCCTGAACCTGCAGGTGTGGGACTTGATGGTTGAGGGGTAATAACTGTTCCTGAAACTGGTGGTTTGGGACCTGATGGTTGAGGGGTAATAACTGTTCCTGAACCTGGTGGTGTGGGACCTGATGGTTGAGGGGTAATAACTGTTCCTGAACCTGGTGGTGAGGGACCTGATGGATGAGGGGTGATAACTGTTCCTGGACCTGGTGGTGTGGGACCTGATGGTTGAGGGGTAATAACTGTTCCTCAACCTGGTGGTATGGGACATGATGGTTGAGGGGTAATAACTGTTCATGAAACTGTTGGTGTGGGACCTGATGGTTGAGGGGTAATAACTGTTTCTGAACCTGGTAGGGTAGGACCTGATGGTTGAGGGGTAATAACTGTCCTGGAACCTGGTGGTGTGGGACCTGATGGTTGAGGGGTAATTAATGTTCCTGAACCTGGTGGTGTGGGACCTGAAGGTTGAGGTGTAATAACTGCTCCTGAACCTGGTGATGTGGGACCTGATGGTTGAGGGGTAATAACTGTTCCTGAACCTGGTGGTGTGGGACCTGATGGTTGAGGGGTAATAACTGTTCCTGAACCTGATGGTGTGGGACCAGTTGGTTGAGGGGTAATAACTGTTTCTGAACCTGGTAGGGTGGGACCTGATGGTTGAGGGGTAATAACTGTTCCTGCACCTGGTGGTGAGGGACCAGATGGTTGAGGGGTAATAACTGTTCCTGAACCTGGTGGTGTGGAACCTGATGGTTGAGGGGTAATAACTGTTCCTGAACCTGGTGGTGTGGGACCTGATGGTTGTGGGGTAATAACTGTTCCTGAACCTGGTGGGGTGGGACCTGATGGTTGTGGGGTAATAACTGTTCCTGCACCAAGTGGTATGAGACCTGATGGTTGAGGGGTAATAACTGTCCCTGAACCTGGCGGTGTGGGACCTGTTGGTTGAGGGGTAATAACTGTTTCTGAACCTGGTAGGGTGGGACCTGATGGTTGAGGGGTAATAACTGTTCCTGCACCTGGAGGTGAGGGACCAGATGGTTGAGGGGTAATAACTGTTCCTGAACCTGGTGGTGTGGAACCTGATGGTTGAGGGGTAATAACTGTTCCTGAACCTGGTGGTGTGGGACCTGATGGTTGTGGGGTAACAACTGTCCCTGAACCTGGTGCTGTGGGACCTGATGGTTCAGGGGTAATAACTGTTCCTGAACCTGGTGGTGTGGGACCTGATGGTTGAGGGGTAATAACAGTTCCTGAACCTGGTGGTGTGAGACCTGATGGTTGAAAGGTAATAACTGTTCTTGAACCTGGTGGTCTGGGACCTTATGGTTGAGAGGTAATAACTGTTTTTGAACGTGTTGGTGTGGGACCTGATAGTTGAGGGTTAATAACTGTTCCTGCACCAAGTGGTGTGGGACCTGATGATTGAGGGGTAATAACTGTTCCTGAACCTGCAGGTGTGGGACTTGATGGTTGAGGGGTAATAACTCTTCCTGAACCTGGTGGTGTGGGACCTGATGGTTGAGGGGTAATAAATGTTCCTGAACCTAGTGGTATGAGACCTGATGGTTGAGGGGTAATAACTGTTCATGAAGCTGGTGGTGTGGGACCTGATGATTGAGGGGTAATAACTGTTCCTGAACCTGGTGGTGTGGGACCTGATGGGTGAGGGGTAATAACTGTTCCTGAACCTGATGGTGTGGGACCTGATGGTTGGGGGGTAATAACTGTTCCTGAACCTGGTGGTGTGGGACCTGATGATTGAGGGGTAATAACTGTTCCTGAACCTGGTGGTGTGGGACCTGATGGGTGAGGGGTAATAACTGTTCCTGAACCTGATGGTGTGGGACCTGATGGTTGGGGGGTAATAACTGTTCCTGAACATGGCGGTGTAGAACCTGATGGTCGAGGGGTAATAACTGTTCCTGAACTGGGTGCTGTGGGTCCTGATGGTTGGGGGGTAATAACTGTTCCTGAACCTGGAGTGTGGGACCTGATGGTTGAGGGGTAATAACTGTTCCTGCATCTGGTGGTGTGGGACCTGATGATTGAGGGGTAATAATTGTTCCTGAACCAGGTGCTGTGGGTCCTGATGGTTGGGGGGTAATAACTGTTCCTGAATCTGGAGGTGTGGGACCTGATGGTTGAGGGGTAATAACTGTTCCTGAATCTGGTGGTGTGGGACCAGATGATTGAGGGGTAATAATTGTTACTGAACCAGGTGCTGTAGGTCCTGATGGTTGAGGGGTAATAACTGTTCCTGAACCTGGAGGTATAGGACCTGATGGTTGAGGGGTAATAAGTTCCTGAACCTGGTGGTGTGGGACCTGATGGTTGAAGGGTAATAACTGATCTTGTACCTGGTGGTGTGGGATCTTATGGTTGAGAGGTAATAACTGTTTTTGAACGTGTTGGTGTGGGACCTGATAGTTGAGGGTTAATAACTGTTCCTGCACCAAGTGGTATGAGACATGATGATTGAGGGGTAATAACTGTTCCTGAATCTGCAGGTGTGGGACTTGATGGTTGAGGGGTAATAACTGTTCCTGAACCTGGTAGTGTAGGACCTGATGGTTGAGGTGTAATAACTGTTCTTGATCCTGGTGGTGTGGGACCTGATGGTTGAGGGGTAATAACTGTCCCTGAACCTGGTGGTGTGGGACCTGATTGTTGAGGGGTAATAACTGTTCCTGAACCTGGTGGTGTGGGACCTGATGGTTGAGGGGTAATAACTGTCCCTGAACCTGGTGGTGTGGGACCTGATGGTTGAGGGGTAATAACTGTTCCTGAACTTGGTGGTGTGGGACCTGATGGGCGAAGGGTAATAGCTGTTCCTGAACCTGGTGGAGTGGGACCTGATGGTTGAGGGGTAATAACTGTTCTTGAACCTCGTGGTGTGGGACCTGATGGTTGAGGGGTGATAACTGTTCCTGAACCTGGTGGTGTGGGTCCTGATGGTTGTGGGGTAATAACTTTTCCTGAACCTGGAGGTGTGGGACCTAATGGTTGAGGGGTAATAACTGCTCCTGAACCTGGTGGTGTGGAACCTGATGGTTGAGGGGTAATAACTGTCCCTGAAGCTTGTGGTATGAGACCTGATGGCTGAGGGGTAATAACTGTTCCTGAACCTGGTGGTGTGGGACCTGATGGTTGAGGGGTCATAACTGTTCCTGAACCTGGTGGTGTGGGTCCTGATGGTTGAGGGGTAATAACTGTTCCTGAACCTGTGTGGTGTGGGACCTGATGGTTGAGGGGTAATAGCTGTTCCTGTACCCGGTGGTGTGAGACCTGATGGCTGAGGGGTCATAACTGTTCCTGAACCTGGTGGTGTGGGTCCTGATGGTTGAGGGGTAATAACTGTTCCTGAACCTGGTGGTGTGGGACCTGATGGTTGAGGGGTAATAACTGTTCCTGAACCTGGTGGTGTGGGACCTGATGGTTGAGGGGTAATAACTGTTCCTGAACCTGTGTGGTGTGGGACCTGATGGTTGAGGGGTAATAGCTGTTCCTGTACCCGGTGGTGTGAGACCTGATGGCTGAGGGGTAATAACTGTTCCTGAACCTGTGTGGTGTGAGACCTGATGGTTGAGGGGTAATAGCTGTTCCTGTACCCGGTGGTGTGAGACCTGATGGCTGAGGGGTAATAACTGTTCCTGAACCTGTGTGGTGTGAGACCTGATGGTTGCGGGGTAATAGCTGTTCCTGTACCCGGTGGTGTGGGTCCAAAGGCTCCTGTACCTTCTATCTGATGGTAGTCATGAGAAGAGATCATGGCCTGGGTGCTGAAAGTTCTTGATGGTGGATGCTACATTTGTATGGCTGCACAGTGATGGGGAGGGTGTTTCCTGTGATGGAACAGGCTGTCTCCACCACTCTCGGTGCAGTTTCTCCATTCCTGGGCATTGTTGGTTCTGCTTATGAAGGTTATATATCATGTGGTGTTGATAGAAATCTCTCTGCACAGTCTAATGAAATATTGCAGTGTTGTTACTCCCAGCATAGTTACCTGGAACCTGCTGCGCAATATTAATTGCAATGTTGGCAACTGTCTGTTGCAGTCCACGCATCCAACGACACTAAGAGGCTTTCAGACCTCTTGTGCCTGTCAGTCACATCCTGAGTCGTCTGCAGCTCAGCTCCATTTAGCTACCTACTTAATTCTAAACACAAATTTCACATCGGCCCCAAGTCTTCTCTGCCATCATGTTAAGTCAGATTCAGATTCATTGATCACGTGTACATCGAAGCCTGCAGTGAAATGCGTTATTTGCGTTAACGACCAACATACCTCGGGATGTGCTGGGGGCAGAACGCAAATGTCGCCCCACATTCCGGTGCCCACATCGAATGCTCACAATGCTCGGCAGAGCAACACGGAACACAACAAGCTACAGAACAGCAAGTTTATTATCACTGACAGATGATGCGGAATTTGTTGTTTTCCGTAGCAGTGCAGTCAAAGACATAAAAATCTATCAATGACAAGAAATAATTATCAGAACAAAACAGACTGTATCAACAATGTAGCATCCATGGGTTCCGCGACCTTGGCTCCCCACCAGGCTCTTGAACAAAAGGGAACAACTACACCCATTCTACCCCTGGTGTTCCCACAGCCGATGGGGCTCGGAGACCAAACATGGGGGCTTCCCACTTTGACGATTCTTCATCTTTATCTTGTTTATTCATGCTCGTTATTTTTTGCTATTTATTTATATTTGCATTTGCACAATTTCTTGTTCATTGATTCTGTTTACAGTTACTGTTCTATAGATTTTCCAAGTCTGCCCACAGGAAAAAGGAATCTCAGGGTGGTATATGGTGACATGTATGTACTCTGTTAATACACTTTGTGTAGAACTTTGAACTTTTTGAACTTTGAATGTCCTAGCTCTATTGCACTGATTTTAAAAATCTATTCTTTAAACGGTTGAGCATTTTGGCTAAAGAAGTATCCATTGATCTTGGTGCAGGAACATTGGAGGAAAGCCCATGCTGTTCCGTTGTTTAACAACAGCAGAAGGGACAATCCTGAAAGTCAATCAGTGAGCCATCCCCCAGTTGTCGGGAAATTCCTGAAGAAGATCCTTACCGACCCGATGTATTTGCATTTAGAAATGGTTCAAGGTTCAAGTTTATTATCACATGTACATCAAAATGTGTCATTAGAATTAACATCCAACACCCCTGAGGGTGTGACGGGGCACCCGCAAGTGTCGTCACACCTTCCAGTGCCAACGTAGCATGCCCACAGTGTTTAACAATACAGCACAGAACACAGCAACGAGCAAAGCAGGACCCTTTCCTCCCACACACACACACACACCTTCCCTCCGGTGTGCTTGGACCCGGATATGCGAGCATTGGACCTGCAGTGGACGGGCGGAGATTCGCAGACCTGAGAATCCTGCCAACAGGCTTTAGTCAGCGTGGTTTGTGCGGGAGAGCTCCTGTCTCAGAAACTGGAACGAGCTTCTTGAGGGGTGAAGGTGATGATTGTCATAGGTAGGACAGAGGATGTTACCTACATGGACTTTAGACAAGCACCTGACGAGGTCTCTCGTGGGAGGTAGTCCAGAAGGGTAAGTCATGTGAGGTCCATTGGGAGTTGATCAGTCGGATACAGAATTGGATTGGCCGTAGAAGGCAAAGGAGAATGGCGGAAGGGTAATTCTCTAACTGGAGTGCCATGATGTCCTGCAAGGATCAGTGATGGGGTCTCTGTGTGATCTGAATGAATGATCTGATTAGTAAGTTTGTAGGCGATACAAACATTGGTGAAGTTGAGGGTAGTGATGAAGGAAAGAGATTTGGGTCCAGAAAGGGCAGACAGAACTTTATCCAGACAAGTATTAGGTGTTGCATTTGGGAAGCCAAATGCAAGGAAAAGTTTCTGTAAATGGCAACATCCTTAAGAGCACTAATGTACAGAGGGATCTTGAGGTGCAAGTGCATCTCTCTCTGAAAAAGGCAACACAACTGGCTACAGCTCATGAGGAGTCTGAGGAGATTTGGCATGTCACCAAAGACTAGCGAACTTTCACAGATGTACCGTGGAGAGCATTCTGACGGGTTGCATCACCGTCTGGCAGGGAAGGGCCACTGCACAGGGTCGGAAAAAGCAGCAGAAGGTTGCAATCAGAATCAGAATTGGTTTAATATCACCAGCATACGTCATGAAATCTGTTAACTTTTTGCAAAAAAATAGGAAATGTAAAAAAAAAAGTAGTGAAGTAGTATTTGTGGGTTCAATGTCCATTCAGAAACTGGATGGCAGAGGGGAAGAAGTCATTCCTGAATCGCTGAGTGTGTACCTTCAGGCTTCTGAACCTCCCTTCCTGACAATAACAATGAGAAGAGGGCATGTCCTGGGTCGTGTGGGTCCTTAAGGATGGGCACTGCCTTTTGAGGTTCTGCTTCTTGAAGATGTTTTGGATACTGTGGAGGCTTGAACCCATGATGGAGCTGATTAATTTTACAACTCTCAACAGTTTACTTCGATCTTGTGCGGTAGCTCTCCTCCCCATACCAGACGGTGATGTAGGCAGTCGGGCTGTTCTCCACGGTCAGTCGGAGTCAGAGGCCTCTGTTAGTCAGAGTTGACCATGGATAGTGCATCTGAGCTGTCTAGTTACACAAGCCAGGGCAGTGCGATATAGAGAGACGTTGCCCATGTGGCAAGCTTCCCCTCTCCATGCATCTGATGAACCCAGAGGAACGGCAGAGACTGATACAGTTTGGTATCAGTGGCATCGCAGGAGTTGCCAGTCAGCATTGAACTCAACGTTGGACTGCCTCAGGGGCTCCCGATCCGGATTTCCCTCGGGGTTTACTCTGAAGCCTTCCCCATGAGTGGGTAGGGTCGCAAGGCAGCAGAGGCTTAAGATCAGAGTTTTCCTTCTCCTCGATGAGCTGCCAACCACAGCTGACGAACCCCATCTGCCCGAAGCGACTGTAGCCCATCCACTTCAAGATTCAATGTTTTGTACATTCAGAGATATTCTTCTGTGTGCACATGTGGTTATTTGAGTTATTGTTGCCTTCCCGTCAGCTTGAGCCATTTTGGCCGTTCTCCTCTGACCTGTCTCATTAACAAAGCATTTTCACCCCCAGAACTGGACTCCTTTGTTGTTTCCTCCACTCTGTGTAAACTCTAGAGACTGTTGTGCGTGAAAATCCCAGGAGATCAGCAGTTTCTGAGATACTCAAACCACCCCGTCTGGCACCAACAATCATTCCATAGTGTCAGAGAAATTTACTATCGCTGATTAGACTTAAAGACATAAACCCCAGTATTTGGTTGAATTCCTTTATCATGTGACCATGGAGAGCTCAGTGAGAGACTCTGCTAAACAAGCATGGTCATTCATACTTTAAAATACATGCAGTTCGGCCGTTTACAGGGGCCAAGGGCTCCTGCTTAGACCTTAGTGACAATGTTCAGGATGCTTCCATAACTTACACAAAATTAGACACAGGGTCCCTATGTGCACAATCAGTTCCTCATTGACTCGATGAAACCAAGCTGTAGGTCCTGTAGTCTTGAAGGCCCAGGGTTCCTCCTTACACACAATATCTGTGCTACACAAGAACGTAAGAACTAGGAGCAGGAGTCGGCCATCCGGCCCGTCGAGCCTGTCCCGCCATTCAATAAGATCATGGCTGATCTGGCCACGGACTCATCTCCACCCACCTGCCTTTTCCCCTTAATCCTTAATTCCCCGACAATGCAAAAACCTGTCCAACTTTGTCTTAAGTATATCTACTGAGGTAGCCTCCACTGCTTATCAGTTCATTACTAATAGAACTTACCGCATCCGTGTGTCATCAGCTTTTAATTTTCGACAGAACTTACTGCTAATTAGTATGGATAGATAGATGGGCCCCATTTGCTTTTTATCCTGCCCTGCTAACCTCAGGATTTTGTTAACCCTTAATTCCCAGACTTCATTTTCTTCCATCTATGGTCACAGTCACTTAGATCACATTTCTTCCCCATTCTGATGTTTAGTCTGAACAACAACTGAACCCCTTGACCAAGGATGAAAAGTGACCTGATAGAGGTGTACAAGATGATGAGAGGCATTGATCATGTGGATAGTCAGAGGCTTTTTCCCAGGGCTGAAGTGGCTAGCATGAGTGGGCACAGTTTTAAAGGGCTTGAACGTAGTTACTGAGGAGATGTCAGAGGTAAGTTTTTTACACAGAGAGTGGTGAGTGTGTGGAATGGGCTGCTGGCGATGGTGGTGGAGGCTGATATGATAGGGTCTTTTAAGAGACACCCGGACAGGTACATGAAGTGCAGAAAAATAAAGAGCTAAGGGTTACCCGAGGTAATTTCTCAGGTAAGGACAAGTTCGGCACAGCTTTGTGGGCCAAAGGGCCTGTATTGTGCTGTAGGTGTTCTATGTTTCTATGTCTGCATGCTTTCATGCATTAAGTTGCTGTCACATGATTGGCTGATTAGATATTTGTATGAATAAGCAGGTGTGCAGGTGTACCTAATAAAGTGGCCACTGAGTTTATATTATATCAGCATAGCACTATCTCCATTCTGGAAATAACACACTTAACAATCTCAGAACAATAAACCAGAACAAGAAAAACAATGAAAATTTTACAAGCGAATATGTTGATTCTTCAGCTGCCCCTCTGAGAATTTCAGCAGTGTTTGTGTACGTGTGCAGCCTGAGGCATAATGGTTAATTTCCTAGACCTGTTCCTTCATTGGTACACTGAGCAAATCCTAAAGACTCTTCACGTGTTTCAGTTCCTGCTGCGAATCATGCCTCACATAAATTCTAAGTCATCCTCATCGATAAGCCTACATCACAGTCACCTAGGGAAAGGAAGGATGTCACTAAACTAGGAGGTGTGCACAGAATGTTACCAGGACTGGAGGCTTCGGCTATGAAGAGAAACTGGATAGATTGGGACTTTCTACAGATGGCACGGTAGTGTAGTGGTTGGCATAATGCTTTACAGTGCCAACTGTAAGATTGGGGTTCAATTTACTGCTGCTCTCTGTAAGGCTGCGATTTCCACTTCTCTCTGTACCTTCTCCCCGTGACCACTTGGATTTCATTCAATTCAAGTTTAATTGTCATTCAACCATACGTGAACACCTGTGAATTCAGCAAAAAGAGGCAGCGTTGCTATGGGGCCAAGGCACAAAACACAGTACCAACTCTCATACACAGCACAAAGCACACGTAGCACGTACAAGATGGCAAGCACATGTAAGGTATCAGTGAAATACTGACACTTTAAAAAGATAGTCCAGTCCTTGACTGCATGAATGCTGCAGAAATCTGCAACCACAATAGAGCTTGTCTTCTGCCGAACGAACACTGGGGGGCAGTACCGACTCCAGTCCGGATGCTGCATCATAGCGCCCTCCAGTGGGGCTAATCAGCTTTGACGCCTCTCTCCTGGCAGGTTAGTCAGTTGTGAGCACGCTATCTTGGGGCTGGGTGTGTGGTGATGCTTGTGGGCTGTCCCAGCACAAGCAATGCATTGCTTGTTTGTTTTACTACATATGTGACAAATAAAACCGATCTAATCTTTTCTTCCCCCACCCCCCGGAGAGTAGGAGGCTAAGGACTGATCACATAAAGATTTAGAAAATCACAGGGGCATAGATCAGGTGAATAGTTGCCAGCTTTCCCCAGCACCAAGGAGTCTAAAACTAGAGGGTCTCAGCCCAAAACAACGACTGTTTATTCTCTTCCAAAGAAGCTGCCTGACCCTCAGGGTTCCTCCAGCTTTTTGTGTATTTTGCTAAAACCAGAGGACATTCAAAGATTCAAAGTAGATTTATTATCAAAGTGTTCCCCATAGAGAGCCACAAAACAAAGGGAACTCTGAAACCCGATCAAAGAAAAACACCAAACCTCACTCTCCATGGGCAAAGTAAAATCAAATCGCCCAAAGTGCAATAAAAAATGAGTGAAGAACACAGAATATAAAACACCAAAGTTTCCAGGCATATTCAGTTCAGCTGAGTATTCAGAATCAGAATCAGGTTTATTATCACCCGCGTGTGTCCTAAAATTTGAAAACTTAGTGCAGCAGTTCAATGCAATACAAAATATAGAGGGGGAAAATAAATAAATCAATTCCAGTATACATATACACATATTGAATAGTTTAAAAATCATGCAAAAAACAGAAATAACATATATTTAAAAAGTGAGTTGGTCCAAGGGATCAATGTTCATTTAGGAATCGGATGGCAGAGGGGAAGAAGCTGTTACTGAGTGTGTGCCTTCAGGCTTCTGTACCTCCTACCTGATGGTGACAGTGAGAAAAGGGTGCTGGGGGTCCTTAATAACGGACGATACCCTTCTGACACGTTGCTCCTTGAAGATGTCCTGGGTACTTTGTAGGTTAGTACCCAAGATGGAGCTGACTAAATTTACAAACCTCTGCAGCTTCTTTTAGTCCTGTGCAGTAGCCCCCCCCCCCCCAATGCAGCCTGTCAGAATGCTCTCTGCAGTACATCTATAGAAGTTTTTGAGTGTACCAAATCTCTTCAAGCTCCTAATGAAGTATAGTCACTGTCTTGCCTTCTTTATAACTACATTGATATGTTGGGACCAGGTTAGATCCTCAGATACTTCTCTGTATTTGCATAATTTGACTTCTTTTACACACTGCTTGGTTGTCAGACTTTGTGTGGAGTCTTTCATTGATTCAATTGTATCTCTTTGCTTTACTGTGAATGCCTGCGAGCCGTCATGTGTGGCTTGGCTATGAAACCCTGGCAGATCCATTTCTACTGATGGGAGAAAGGGAAAAGGCAGGTTACTGGCACCTTAAAACCAGCCCCATATTGTACTGCCCTGGCTTGTGTATCTAGTCTGGCGAGACGCAACTCCCACGGTCAAACTCGACCAACGGAGGGCCTCAAGTTCCTGTTATATATATTACCATTCTACTGTTTACACTGTGAGCTTCAGGTGAACAAGAATTTCATTCCATCCTGATATACAGCACGAGACTAGTCTGAATCTGAATTATAACATCATTATAACACAAGAATTTCAATCTATCATGATGTATACCATGAGACAATTCTGAAATGTATGTGGATTAATCACTTTTTATTGTCATTTCGACCATAACTGCTGGTACAGTACACAGTAAAAATGAGACAATGTTTTTCGGGACCATGGTGCTACATGAAACGGTACAAAAACTACATTGAACTATGTAAAAACAACATAGACAAAACAAAACTCGACTACAGACCTACCCAGGACTGCATAAAGTGCACAAAACAGTGCAGGCATTACAGTAAATAATAAACAAGACAACAGACGCAGTAGAGGGCAGAAGGCTGGTGTCAGTCCAGGCTCTGGAGTCTGATGGTTTGGGAGAAGAAACTGTTACATAATCTGGTCGTGAGAGCCTGAATGCTCCAGTGCCTTTTCTCAGACGGCAGGAGGGAGAAGAGTTTGTATGAGGGGTGTGTGGGGTCCTTCATAATGCTGTTTGCCTTGCGGATGCAGCGTGTAGTGTAAATGTCCGTGATGGCGGGAAGAGAGACCCCGAAGATCTTCTCAGCTGACCTCACTATCCGCTGCAGGGTCCTGCGATCCGGGATGGTGCAATTTCCGAACCAGGCAGTGATGCGGTTGCTCAGGATGCTCTCAATACAACCCCTGTAGAATGTGCAGAGGATGGGGGGTGGGAGATGGACTTTCCTCAGCCTTCGCAAAAAGTAGAGATGCTGCTGGGCTTTCTTTGCTATGGAGCTGGTGTTGAGGGACCAGGTGAGATTCTCCATCAGGTGAACACCAAGAAATTTGGTGCTCTTAATTATCTCTACCGAAGAGCCGTAGATGTTCAGTGGGGAGTGGTCGCTCCGTGCACTCCTGAAGTCAACAACCATCTCTTTTGTTTTGTTCACATTCAGAGACAGGTTGTAGGCTCTGCACCAGTCCATTAGCCACTGCACCTCCTCTCTGTAAGCTGACTCGTCGTTCTTGCTGATGAGACCCACCACGGTCGTGTCATCAACGAACTTGATGATATGGTTCAAGCTGTGTGCTGCAGCACAGTCGTGGGTCAGCAGAGTGAACAGCAGTGGACTGAGCACGCAACCCTGGGGAGCCCCCGTGCTCAGTGTGATGGAGTTGGAGATGCTGCTCCCGATCCGGTCTGACTGAGGTCTCGCAGTCAGGAAGTCTAGGATTCAGTTGCAGAGGGAGGTGTTCAGGCCCAGTAGGCTCAGCTTTCCAATCAGTTTCTGAGAGATGATTGTGTTGAATGCTGAACTGAAGTCTATGAACAGCATCCAAACGTATGTGTCTTTTTTGTCCAGGTGGGTTAGGGCCAGGTGGAGGGTGGTGGCAATGGCGTCATCTGTTGAGTGGTTGGGACAGTACGCAAACTGCAGGGGGTCCAGTGAGGGGGGCAGCAGGGTCTTGATGTGCCTCATGACGAGCCTCTCGAAACACTTCATGATGATGGATGTGAGTGCAACGGGACGGTAGTCATTGAGGCAGGACACTGAAGACTTCTTCGGCACGGGGACGATGGTGGCGGCCTTGAAGCACGTTGGAACGGTGGCGCTGCTCAGGGAGATGTTGAAGATGTCAGTGAGAACATCTGCCAGCTGGTCTGCACATCCTCTGAGCACTCTACCAGGGATGTTGTCTGGTCCAGCAGCCTTCCGTGTGTTGACCCTGCACAGGGTTCTTCTCACATCAGCCACGGAGAGACACAGCACCTGGTCATTTGGAGGAGGGGTGGACTTCCTCACCGCCACGTCATTTTCCACCTCAAAACGAGCGTAGAAGTTGTTCACCGCATCTGGGAGGGAGGCATCACCTGCACAGTCAGGTGATGTTGTCCTGTAGTTGGTGATGTCCTGAATGCCCCTCCACATGTGCCACGTGTCGCCGCTGTCCTAGAAGTGGCTGTCAAGTCACTGTCAGTCAAGTGTGAAATTGCTGAACAATATAGCACACAATTCAGAAAGATAATCACACCCAAATGGAGCCTACTACTGTCCAAAGTTCAAAGTGCATTTATTATGAAAATATGTATAAATTAGGCAACCTAGAGATTTATCTGCTTACAGTCAGCCCAAAGCAAGAAAACTGAAAGAACCCAATAAAAAAATGACCAACACCCAATGTGCAGAGAGAAAATTGTGCAAACAGTAACAGCAAGCATCAGCGTTCAGAACAAACGTGACTCCAGATACCTGAAGCACAGAGCAGACAGAGCAGGCCCAGGCCCAGCGGTGTGGGACATGATGCTTGAGGGGTAATAACTGTTCCTGAACCTGGTGGTGTGGGACCTGATGGGTGAGGGGTAATAACTGTTCCTGAACCTGGCGGTGTGGGACCTGATGGTTGAGGGGTAATAACTGTTCCTGAACCTGGTGGTGTGGGACCTGATGGTTGAGGGGTAATAACTGTTCCTGAACCTGGTGGTGTGGGACCTGATGGTTGAGGGGTAATAACTGTTCCTGAACCTGGCGGTGTGGGACCTGATGGTTGAGGGGTAATAACTGTTCCTGAACCTGGTGGTGTGGGACCTGATGGTTGAGGAGTAATAGCTGTTCCTGAACCTGGCGGTGTGGGACCCAAGTCTTTGTACCCCCTTGTTCTTGTGTGTCTTCAAAGGCCTGTAGGTGCTGATCCGGCATCTATCATTATGCGACTAGGAACTTGCACATCTCACAGGTTTTGCTCCTTTGCCCTTTACTAATCAGCAGGGATTTAATCTGGGACATTCGAGTGAATTACCCTCATGCGGCACAGATCCGTGTGACTCTATTTGACGTGGGGAAGCGGATGCACGGGGTCAGGGTCCCGTGCTACGGGGGCCCTTCACTGCTGCAACCTTCCTCTGCCTTTGTGATGTGTAGGAGTCGACTGCAGCTCCACCATTGACGTCTTGGTTGTATTGCTGTTTGCCTGGAGCCTCCCCCATGACCTTTCTACCGTGGATGAGCTGAGCTCCAGACTGCATTGCTCTGGGAATCTCAGGAACTCACCAACCTCTCCACCGTGACCAGGTGACTATCCTTGGAGAATTGAAGTTCATAGGAAATTCATTATCAAAGTACACTCTACATGTCACCATATACAACCATGAGTCTTATTTTCTTGTGGGCATACACAGTAGTGTAGTGGTTAGCACAACGCTTTATAGTGTAGGCAACGTGGGTTCAATTCCCAATGCTGCAATAAGGAGTTTGTATATTCTCCTTGTGATTCTGTGGGTTTCCTCCGAGTGTTCCAGTTTCCTTCCACAGTCAAGATGTACTGGTTGGTAGGTTAGTTAGTTATTGTAAATTGCCCTGTGATTAGGCTGGAGTTAAATCAGGGGATTGTTAGTTAGAACCCCCACAAAATGCCTGAGGAACTCAACTGGCCAGGCAGCATCTATGGAAACAAGTACGGTCAACAATTGCAGCTGAAACCCTTCAGCAGGACAGGAGATAAAAGCTAGGGAGTAGATTTAATCGGTGTAGGGGTGGAAAGAGATAAACACAAGGTGATAGGTGAAATCTAAAGGGGGCGGGATGAAGTAAACTGTTGGGAAGTTGATTGGTGAAAGAGAGAGAAGGACACAGAAGGAAGAAAGGGGAGGAGCACCAGAGGGAGGTGATGGGCAGGCAAGGTGAGGGAGGGAAGAGGGATGGGAATTGGTGGAGAAGGCAGGGTGGGGGCATCCATTACTGGAAGTCTGAGAAATTGATGTTCATGTCATCAGGTTGGAGGCTGCCAAAATGGAATATAACATTCCTCCAAACCAAATGTAGCCTCATCACGACAGTGGAGGAGGCCATGGATGGACATATCGGAATGGTTCAAAGGTCTAATTTAATGTCAGAGAAATGGGAATGGGAGGTGGGATTAAAATGGGTGGCGGTTGTATGCGTGGTGCTTGGATTTCGAGCCTCTGAAGATTTTCTCTTGTTTGTAATTGGATTGCTAGGTGGCATGGCTCGAAGGGTCAGGAGGGCCTATTCCATGCTGTATCTCAATAAATATTTCCAAGAACCATTACAGAATCAAAGAAAGACTGCACCCAAGAGCTGACAATTAACCAATGTGCCAAAGACAACAAACTGAGCAAATATAAAGCGATAAAAAGAATTAACAATAATAAATAAATAAGCTATAAATGTCAAGAACATAAGATGAAGAGTCCTTGAAAGTGAGTCCATAGATTTAGTGATGGGGCGAGTGAAGTTATCCCCACTGTTGCATATGATTGCATGTTTACTCAGATAATCAGAATGGTCCTTATTGAAACAGCACCTATGACCAGGAAGCCAAGCATCTCTGCATTCTCTTGTCAACGTTGCTGGAGGTTGTAAAGCACAAGGAATGAAAGACACAAGTTTTCTGTTTCTATACAGGACCTATAGTCAACACAGAATTCGCAGTCAACCTCCACCTAGAATACGCAGTCAACCTCCACCCGGAATACGCAGTCAACCTCCACCCAGAATACGCAGTCAACCTCCGCCTAGAATACGCAGTCAACCTCCACCCGGAATACGCAGTCAACCTCCGCCTAGAGTACGCAGTCAACCTCCACCCAGAATACACGGTCAACCTCCGCCCAGAATACGCAGTCAACCTCTGCACGGAATACGCAGTCAACCTCCACCCAGAATACGCAGTCAACCTCCGCCTAGAGTACGCAGTCAACCTCCGCCCAGAATATGCAGTCAACCTCCGCCCAGAATACGCAGTCAACCTCCGCCTAGAGTACGCAGTCAACCTCTGCCCGGAATACGCAGTCAACCTCCACCCAGAATACGCAGTCAACCTCTGTCCAGAATACGCAGTCAACCTCCGCCTAGAATACGCAGTCAACCTCCGCCCAGAATACGCAGTCAGCCTCCGCCCGGAATACGCAGTCAACCTCCGCCCGGAATACGCAGTCAACCTCCGCCCAGAGTACGCAGTCAACCTCCGCCCAGAATACGCAGTCAACCTCCGCCCAGAATACGCAGTCAGCCTCCGCCTGGAATACGCAGTCAGCCTCCGCCCAGAATACGCAATCAACCTCCGCCCAGAATACGCAGTCAACCTCCGCCCAGAATACGCAGTCAACCTCCGCCCAGAATACACAGTCAACCTCCGCCCGGAATACGCATTCAACCTCCGCCCAGAATACGCAGTCAACCTCCGCCCAGAGTAAGCAGTCAACCTCCGCCCAGAATACGCAGTCAACGTCCGCCTAGAGTACGCAGTCAACCTCCGCCCAGAATACGCAGTCAACCTCCGCCCAGAATACGCAGTCAACCTCCGCCCAGAATACGCAGTCAACCTCCGCCCAGAATACCCAGTCAGCCTCCGCCCGGAATACGCAGTCAACCTCCGCCCGGAATACGCAGTCAACCTCCGCCTAGAATACGCAGTCAACCTCCACCCGGAATACGCAGTCAACCTCCGCCTAGAGTACGCAGTCAACCTCCACCCAGAATACACAGTCAACCTCCGCCCAGAATATGCAGTCAACCTCCGCCCGGAATACGCAGTCAACCTCCACCCAGAATACGCAGTCAACCTCTGTCCAGAATACGCAGTCAACCTCTGTCCAGAATACGCAGTCAACCTCCGCCCAGAATACGCAGTCAGCCTCCGCCCGGAATACGCAGTCAGCCTCCGCCCGGAATACGCAGTCAACCTCCGCCCGGAGTACGCAGTCAACCTCTGCCCAGAATACGCAGTCAACCTCCGCCCAGAATACGCAGTCAGCCTCCGCCCGGAATACGCAGTCAACCTCCGCCCAGAATACGCAATCAACCTCCGCCCAGAATACGCAGTCAACCTCCGCCCAGAATACGCAGTCAACCTCTGCCCAGAATACGCAGTCAACCTCCGCCCAGAATACACAGTCAACCTCCGCCCAGAATACGCAGTCAACCTCCGCCCAGAATACGCAGTCAACCTCTGCCCAGAATACGCAGTCAACCTCCGCCCAGAATACACAGTCAACCTCCGCCCAGAATACGCAGTCAACCTCCGCCCAGAATACACAGTCAACCTCCGCCCGGAATACGCAGTCAGCCTCCGCCCGGAATACGCAATCAACCTCCGCCTAGAATATGCAGTTAACATCCGCCCAGAATACGCAGTCAACCTCCGCCCAGAATACGCAGTCAACCTCCGCCTAGAGTACGCAGTCAACCTCCGCCCAGAATACGCAGTCAACCTCCGCCCAGAATACGCAGTCAACCTCCACCTAGAGTACGCAGTCAACCTCAGCCTTGAATACGCAGTCAACCTCCACCTAGGATACGCAGCCTCTGCCCAGAATATGCAGTCAACCTCCACCTAGAATACGCACTTAACATCCGCCCAGAATACGCAGTCAACCTCCGCCCAGAATACGCAGTCAACCTCCGCCTAGAGTACGCAGTCAACCTCCGCCCAGAATACGCAGTCAACCTCCGCCCAGAATACGCAGTCAGCCTCCGCCTAGAATACACAGTCAACCTCTGCCTTGAATACGCAGTCAACCTCCACCCAGAATACGCAGTCAACCTCCGCCCAGAATACGCAGTCAGCCTCCGCCTAGAATACGCAGTCAACCTCTGCCTTGAATATGCAGTCAACCTCCACCTAGAATACGCAGTCAACCTCCGCCCAGAATACGCAGTCAACCTCCGCCTAGAGTACGCAGTCAACCTCCACCCAGAATACACAGTCAACCTCCGCCCAGAATATGCAGTCAACCTCCGCCCGGAATACGCAGTCAACCTCCACCCAGAATACGCAGTCAACCTCTGTCCAGAATACGCAGTCAACCTCTGTCCAGAATACGCAGTCAACCTCCGCCCAGAATACGCAGTCAGCCTCCGCCCGGAATACGCAGTCAGCCTCCGCCCGGAATACGCAGTCAACCTCCGCCCGGAGTACGCAGTCAACCTCTGCCCAGAATACGCAGTCAACCTCCGCCCAGAATACGCAGTCAGCCTCCGCCCGGAATACGCAGTCAACCTCCGCCCAGAATACGCAATCAACCTCCGCCCAGAATACGCAGTCAACCTCCGCCCAGAATACGCAGTCAACCTCTGCCCAGAATACGCAGTCAACCTCCGCCCAGAATACACAGTCAACCTCCGCCCAGAATACGCAGTCAACCTCCGCCCAGAATACACAGTCAACCTCCGCCCGGAATACGCAGTCAGCCTCCGCCCGGAATACGCAATCAACCTCCGCCTAGAATATGCAGTTAACATCCGCCCAGAATACGCAGTCAACCTCCGCCCAGAATACGCAGTCAACCTCCGCCTAGAGTACGCAGTCAACCTCCGCCCAGAATACGCAGTCAACCTCCGCCCAGAATACGCAGTCAACCTCCACCTAGAGTACGCAGTCAACCTCAGCCTTGAATACGCAGTCAACCTCCACCTAGGATACGCAGCCTCTGCCCAGAATATGCAGTCAACCTCCACCTAGAATACGCACTTAACATCCGCCCAGAATACGCAGTCAACCTCCGCCTAGAGTACGCAGTCAACCTCCGCCCAGAATACGCAGTCAACCTCCGCCCAGAATACGCAGTCAGCCTCCGCCTAGAATACACAGTCAACCTCTGCCTTGAATACGCAGTCAACCTCCACCCAGAATACGCAGTCAACCTCCGCCCAGAATACGCAGTCAGCCTCCGCCTAGAATACGCAGTCAACCTCTGCCTTGAATATGCAGTCAACCTCCACCTAGAATACGCAGTCAACCTCCGCCCAGAATACGCAGTCAACCTCCGCCTAGAGTACGCAGTCAACCTCCACCCAGAATACACAGTCAACCTCCGCCCAGAATATGCAGTCAACCTCCGCCCGGAATACGCAGTCAACCTCCACCCAGAATACGCAGTCAACCTCCGCCCAGAATACGCAGTCAGCCTCCGCCCAGAATACGCAGTCAGCCTCCGCCCGGAATACGCAGTCAACCTCCGCCCGGAGTACGCAGTCAACCTCTGCCCAGAATACGCAGTCAACCTCCGCCCAGAATACGCAGTCAGCCTCCGCCCGGAATACGCAGTCAACCTCCGCCCAGAATACGCAATCAACCTCCGCCCAGAATACGCAGTCAACCTCCGCCCAGAATACGCAGTCAACCTCTGCCCAGAATACGCAGTCAACCTCCGCCCAGAATACACAGTCAACCTCCGCCCAGAATACGCAGTCAACCTCCGCCCAGAATACACAGTCAACCTCCGCCCGGAATACGCAGTCAGCCTCCGCCCGGAATACGCAATCAACCTCCGCCTAGAATATGCAGTTAACATCCGCCCAGAATACGCAGTCAACCTCCGCCCAGAATACGCAGTCAACCTCCGCCTAGAGTACGCAGTCAACCTCCGCCCAGAATACGCAGTCAACCTCCGCCCAGAATACGCAGTCAACCTCCACCTAGAGTACGCAGTCAACCTCAGCCTTGAATACGCAGTCAACCTCCACCTAGGATACGCAGCCTCTGCCCAGAATATGCAGTCAACCTCCACCTAGAATACGCACTTAACATCCGCCCAGAATACGCAGTCAACCTCCGCCCAGAATACGCAGTCAGCCTCCGCCTAGAATACACAGTCAACCTCTGCCTTGAATACGCAGTCAACCTCCACCCAGAATACGCAGTCAACCTCCGCCCAGAATACGCAGTCAGCCTCCGCCTAGAATACGCAGTCAACCTCTGCCTTGAATATGCAGTCAACCTCCACCTAGAATACGCGGTCAACCTCTGCCCAGAATATGATCACAAAGTACATCCCAGCTCCAAATGGTGTGAGGCAGATGACTGTGCACAAAACCTCGCCTTGGCCCAGTGCTTTTGCCAGTAAATTTCATTCAACAGCATATTCATTCCTTGTGGAATGGTGAAGGGAAAATAAAAATAACACTGAAACAGACACAAAATACCAGAGGAACTCAGCAGGTCTGGCAGCATCAGTGGAGAGGAACGAAGAGTAGATGTTTAGTTTGATAAGGGTGCACCTGGTGTTATGTGTGTGTTCAAGCTTTAGCATTTTCTGCCTGATTGGGGAGGAGTGGAGAGAGAAACAAAGTTGTCCAGTGTGGGAGGGGTCTTTGAACCCTTGGCTGCTTACCCAAAGCAGTGGGAAGTGTAGAATAAATGGATGGGGTAACAGCATACAAGTGCATGTGGCCAGTGTGCCTGCGTGTGTAAATTTAAAATAAGTAGATACTTTGCGAGCAGTTCTGACCCCTTATCTGACCTGCACCCAGACCATAGCCCTACAGACCTCTATTCCGATGTTCCTTGGGAAGTCAAGAAAGAGGCACAAAACCTGTTGCTTCACAATTGTTTTATTAAGTGGTAATAGAACAAAGAGAATTGGAAATGGACAGTAACAGGAATCTAGGAACAAAGAGGGAAGGAAGGGAAAGAATAAAGACTCAAAAAATGGCAGGGCATAATTTTCAGCTCTTTTTATACTGTAGATAAAAACATGCTATTCAAATTTGTAGATAAAGATTAACCAATCAGCTAGTCCCTATTCAACTAATGCAATACCCAGAGAAGCTTGTGAATCATACAAACAACTGTAACCACTAGGGGCACACTTGCGTATACACACTGTGATCACTAGGGAACATACTGAACAGATACCAGCAAGCAATTGTTAAACCGAAAAATAAAAGGACAATTGTACAGTCTAATCCAAGGGTCGGCAACCCGCGGCTCCGGAGCCGCATGCGACTCTTTGATCTCTGTGCTGCGGCTCCCCATGGTTTGTTAGTTTTTCAAATGTAATTCGAAATTTGAAGATTATGATGATCTTGTACAATCTAAAAATGTTGTGGAGACCCCATTTCCTGGCACATCCGAACCGGCTCACAATTAGCCACCGTTCCGGCTAAGGGAGATAGCCTACGGGGGTTTGTGAGTACGTGTCTTTTGGAGCATCCGCGCCCACGGGGACGGGTTGAGGGAGGCTTTAAATCAAGGCTGTTTAGTTCGAATAAAGTTACCTTTGACTGCAGTGTCTTTATTTTAGCGCTGCGTGTAGCGCTACACCGCTACAACGTGTTTTTTATCGCTATTAATATACATCACCACTGCCAATGCCTGACACCCGCCAGTGCGCGCTTTCTTTCAATTCTTCGATCCAAGGTAGGCTACCTATGGAGTAACCTTCAACCCAACGTCTTTTTTTCGGAGTTCAAAATGTTTTTGTTGCATGCAGAAATGTAATTTCTTTTTCTCTGCAGGAGTTCATCAATTTCATAAATGCAACACATTATAGTTTGTTTATACATAGCATAAAGGCAAAAAAAACCGTTGTATACCGTGTTATTTCATTTTAAATGTCAAACGGGTTTTGTGGCTCCCAGTGTTTTCTTTTCTGTGGGAAATGGGTCCATATTGGCTCTTTCAGTGGTAAAGGTTGCCGACCCCTGATCTAATCCAATATCTCATCCATGTACATGTCTAAATTTCTCTTAAATGTTGAAATCGATCTTGCATCCACACTTGCCACAATAGTGTGGCAGCTATTTCCACACTTGCAATACCCTCTGGTGAGGAAGATCCCCCCCATGTTCCCCTTAAACTTTTCCCCTTTCACCATTAACCCATGTCCTCAATGACCTCTTTAGGCATCTTCCTCAAATTGCTGAGGAGAAAGCAGGCACTCTCCACCCAAGGTCCACCTGAAGCAAAATGAAGAAGATAGAGTATGATAGAGAAGAGCCCAGGGACCTAGTGAAATGTTGACCAAGCAGTCTACAATCCAGAGACACGAGGGACTGCCGATGATGGAATCTAGAGCAATATACAAGATGCACAAGTGATCCAGCAGGTCAGGCAGCATCTGTGGAGCGAAATGGCTCTGGTATAAGGTCTATCTAAACTTCTTGCTGCCTCAGCAAAGCAGTCAGCATATTCAAAGACTCTAGACACCCCAGACATTCTTCTTTTTTTCCTCTTCCATTCAGGGAGAAGATACAAAAGCCTGACTGCATAGACCACCAAGCCCGTGGACAGCTTTTACCCTGCTGTTGGAAGACTTTTGAATAATAAGATCAGATGGACTCTTGACTTCACAATCAACTTTGTTCTTGTCTTGCACCAGGTTGTTTGCCTGCTCTGCACTTTCTCTGTAGCTGTTACACTTTATTCTGCATTCCGTTATTGTTTTACCTTGTTCTGCCTCAATGCTCTGTGTAATGACCTGATCTGCTTTAACAGTATGCAAGACAATCTTTTCACTATACCTTGGTATATGTGCAAAACAAACCAAATGCATTCTATTTCACTCAAAATGTCAACATCTATTCACCTTGCTGTCTGACCCAGGGACAACCGGAGGTGACTAAGCTCAAGGAACATGATTTGGTGGAGGAGAGCCCCGGGAATTGGCTGATTGTGGGCCCAGCAACCCGGCTCCAGGCCCAGGATAGGCGGAGGAGACCGTGTAGCAGCCTATGGAACTTAGGGACAAGGGATAGTGGCTAATGACCTACTGTTAAGCGTTTACCATCCTTGGTTATGCCGGTTATTTGATTTAAGCCACTCAATCCACATTCATCACCAAATCACGACCATCGCCTGTGTTTTTAAAAACAAGGTCCAACCGGTAATCAGCCCCAAGGCAATGGATCTGATTAAATCCCACCCTAAGAAAGACATTTTCTAACAAAAGTTGACTTAAAAAAATGTGCAGACACAATGCCTCTTGCACTTGAATTATATATTAGCACTTTTTTTACTGAATCCTAAAAATTGTCTTCACTACAGCAGACCCGCAGTTAAATTGAGACATAATCAGATCAGAAGCTGCTGGAAACTCTCAGCTCTGGCAGCAGGGCAAAGAGAAGCAGTTAACATTTCAGCCCAGCATTTCAGAGTTAGTGTTTCCTGCTGAACCGTGGCCTCCCCTCTACAATTCTGGCAGAGGTTGACTGCGTTTTCTGGGCGGAGGTTGACTGCGTATTCTGGGCGGAGTTTGACTGCGTTTTCTGGGCGGAGGTTGACTGTGTATTCTGGGCGGAGGTTGACTGCGTATTCTGGGCGGAGGTTGACTGTGTATTCCGGGCGGAGGCTGACTGCGTATTCTGGGCGGAGGTTGACTGCGTATTCTGGGCGGAGGTTGACTGCGTATTCCGGGCGGAGGTTGACTGCGTATTCTGGGCGGAGGTTGACTGCGTATTCCGGGTGGAGGTTGACTGCGTATTCTGGGTGGAGGTTGACTGCGTATTTTGGGTGGAGGTTGTCTGCGTATTCTGGGCGGAGGTTGACTGCGTATTTCGGGTGGAGGTTGACTGCGTATTCTGGGCGGAGGTTGACTGCGTATTCTGGGCGGAGGTTGACTGCGTTTTCTGGGCGGAGGTTGACTGTGTATTCTGGGCGGAGGTTGACTGCGTATTCCAGGCGGAGGCTGACTGCGTATTCTAGGCGGAGGTTGACTGCGTATTCTGGGCGGAGGTTGACTGCGTATTCTGGGCGGAGGTTGACTGCGTTTTCTGGGCGGAGGTTGACTGTGTATTCTGGGCGGAGGTTGACTGCGTATTCTGGGCGGAGGTTGACTGCGTATTCTAGGCGGAGGCTGACTGCGTATTCTAGGCGGAGGCTGACTGCGTACTCTAGGCGGAGGCTGACTGCGTATTCTGGGCGGAGGTTGACTGCGTATTCTGGGCGGAGGTTGACTGCGTATTTTGGGCGGAGGTTGACTGTGTATTTTTCCAGCACATCTGCTTTCATCTTCTCTCCTGCTGATGAGACTTGCTATGCCCACTAGATTTCGCATTCAGTAGATCACCTTTAGAAACTTCCGCCAGCTTGCACAAGATCCCATTACGTACTCACACCCCCGTCGACATTTCAAAGGAATTACTCCTTCACTGCTCCCTGGCTCACCTTTCCCTGCTCAACAACCATTCACAGTACCGTCACTTTTATGTAACTGCAAGAGTTACAATGCCTGCACTTTCAGATTTTCCCTTCCCACCATCCAGGGACCCAAACAGTTTTCTACCCCCATTCAAGCAGCAATTCACCTGCATTTCTTCCAATCTATGGGCCACATTCAGACCATAATATGATTTCACCGTATGATTGCGATTTCACTGTATGATTGCAATTTCACTGTATGATTACAATTTCACTGTATGATTATGATTTCACTGTATGATTACAATTTCACTGTATGATTGCGATTTCACTGCATGATTTGATGTAGATGTGAAAAATGGATCTGAATCTGAGGGAAATCTCATTGAAGCCTATCGAATATTCGAAGTCTTAGCTAGAGTGACAAAGGAGGTGTAAGGCACTCCTTCCCTTCACAAGCCTGCAGGTCACCCTTGGACAAGGTGTAGCACCTGCTTAGCCCCCGGTCAGGGTTAAGCAAAGCCGTGGGAGCAGGTGGTGGATGGTCCTATGAGCAGCCGGTGCAGATCACAAGTCCTGGTTATGTGACCACTGACGCTAGGCAGACAATCTCTGCAGAGTATTGATAATGTCTGGGGTCACCCGGCTTGTAAAGACACTGCCCAGAAGAAAGCAATGGCAAATTTTACTACATAAGTGGTATTGCCTTCTTCTGATCAGTGTCTTCACAAGATTGGTGATCGCCTACATTGTATAACACTACACATAATGATGATGTCATATGACATGGCGCACAATGATGATGTCATATGACATGGCGCACAATGATGATGAGATAGGTTGGAAGTGGAGAGGACGTTTCTAATAGTGGGAGAGTCTAGGTGTGGTGAACTACATATACCTGTCTGGACATGCCCTCTGCTGACTGCTCCTGTGGCCCCTCCCACAGACCCCTGGATAAAGGCGATTGGAGGCACTGCTCCTCCCTCAGTCTCCAGGATGTTGTGTGGTGGTCTCTTGCTGCTAATCGTGGTCTCTTGCAGCCTATCATTCGCCTCCCGTCTCTGAGAGTTATTTATGGTGCATCAATTTTATTAGCTGCAATTTTAAAACATGGACAGCATTTTACGAACAGATAAATTGGACATTGATCCTCAATCTCCTGAAGCAGCTATTGCCTTTGAACTCTGGCTTGCATGCTTCCAATCATACCTGGAGGAGGTTCGTGCGACTGAGCCCGCTGTTATGCACAGAATTCTCCTCTCCAGAGTCAGTCCGCGGTTATACTCCCTAATCAGGGACCTGCCGACCTACCAAGGGGCATTGGATGCCCTCAAAAGACAATACCTGTGGCCGGTGAACACCATCTACACAAGACATCGCTTAGCGACGCGGCGGCAGCAGGCCAAAGAGTCGAGCGCTGAGTTTATCCGGGCCCTACAGACACTCATGCGGGCCTGCGACTGCAAGGGACTGATGGCGGAACAGTATGTGGAGCTCCTGGTATGAGACATCTTCGTTACGGGGATCAGGTCAGTGTACGTGCGCCAGCGGCTGCTGGAAAATGCCGATCTTACCTTACAGTCGGCGATCGAGCTGGCCGACATGCTGGAGGCTGCTCTGCACAACGCTGACGCTGTCCAGCCGCGCGATCCCCCGCCAGTTCCATGGACACTGCAGACCCCGCCACCCGCCGGCGAATCGACCATGGCTGCTGCCAGTCGCGAGCCCGTGAAGTCCCCGCAATCAACCACGGCTCCTGCCAGTCACAAGTCCGTGCAGTGTTACTTCTGTAGACTCGAAAAGCACCCCTGAAAACGCTGCCCGGCCCGAGAAGCGACCTGCTCCAGCTATGGAAAGAAGGGCCACTTTGCCAAGGCCTGTAAGTCTAAACCACGAGCAGAGTCGAGCAGCGCCACGTGCGAGGCATGGGGATCGCCATCTTGGTCACTGCCATCTTGCCTGCCCGCCTCGTGCGAGGCATGGGGGCTGCCATCTTGCCTGCCCGCCTCGTGCGAGGCATGGGGGCCGCCATCTTGCCTGCCCGGATGGGGGTGGCCATCTTTGTTGGCGCCACCTCGCCCTGCCTCCGACCCACCGGTGCTTACCGGGCACCAAGACGGCAGTTCAACTCTGGCCTCCGTAACCCTCGACCAAAGCGCCCCACACCAGCTTGCAAGGTCAATGATGGACATCCTGGTTGAGGGGCACAGGACTAGCTGCCTGTTTGACACGGGCAGCACCGAGAGTTTTATTGACCCAGACACGGTGCAACGCTGTGGACTCGTGACACGGCCGGTAAGCCAGAGGGTCACCATGGCTTCTGGGTCGCATTCCACAGACATCCGGGTGGGTTGTGTAGCGACATTGGTGGTGCAGGGCACAGAATATCGGGACATTGCATTACTGGTCATGCCTCAACTGTGTGCCCCTGTGCTATTGGGGCTCAACTTCCAGAGCCACCTGAAAAGTGTGACTATGGAGTATGATGGGACCCTCCCACCAATCACTGTCAGGAATCATCAGTTTTGTGGGACTTCGCCATTTACCCTGCTACTGACCACACACACACACCAACCCGCACATCCCACCCAGCACCATGCCGACAGCTGCACTACTGACACCACTTGCAGCCTCTCCACCCTCAAGATCCCTCCCCCACCGCTGTTCATCAACCTGACCCCCAACTGTAAACCTGTGGCAACTAAAAGCAGGAGGTACAGCGCGGGGGACAGGGCCTTCATTCAGTCAGAGGTGCAGCGGCTGCTCAGGGAGGGGATCATTGAGCCAAGTACAAATCCTTGGAGGGCCCAGGTGGTCGTTGTTCGGAATGGGCAGAAAAATAGGATGGTCGTGGACTATAGCCAGACCATCAATAGGTTCACGCAGCTTGACGCGTACCCCCTACCCCGCATCGTGGATATGGTCAATCAGATAGCTCAGTACAAGGTGTACTTGACCATAGACCTGAAATCCGCTTACCATCAGCTCCCCATCTGCCCGAAGGACCGCCCCTACACCGCCTCCGAGGCGGGCGGCAGGCTCTATCACTTCCTGCACGTCCCATTCAGTGTCACGAATGGTGTCTCTGTCTTCGAGAGGGAAATGGACCAGATGGTGGACCAGTGCCAACTGAAGGCCACGTTCCCATATCTGGATAACATCACCATCTGCGGTCTCGACTGGCTGGATCACGACACCAACCTCCGATTTTTTCAAGCGGCCAAAGCTCTTAACCTTACATAACAGGGACAAGCGTGTGTTCGGAACCACCCGACTTGTATGTCATGGAGAACGGGGTCATTGGCCCTGACCCCGACCGTATGCGCCCCCTGTTGGAACTCCCTCTTCCCACCACCCTCAGAGCCCTCAAACGGTGCCTGGGCTTCTTTTCCTATTACGCCCAATGGGTCCCTCACTACGCAGACAAGGCCCGCCCCCTGGTCAAGTCCACCACATTTCCCCTCTCAGCCAAGGCCTGCGCGGCCTTCAGCCGCATTAAAGGGGACATTGCCAAAGCAACGATGCATGCGGTGGTTGAGACCATTCCCTTCCAAGTAGAGAGTGATGCCTCCGATTTCGCGCTAGCTGCTACCCTCAATTAGGCAGGCAGGCCAGTAGCATTCTTCTCTCGTACCCTTCAGGGCCCTGAAATTCGGCACTCTGCGGTGGAGAAAGAAGTCCAGGCCATAGTGGAAGCTATTAGGCACTGGAGGCACTATCTTGCCGGCAAAAGGTTCACCTTGCTGACCGACCAGCGCTCGGTTGCGTTCCTGTTCAGCAACCAACAGTGGGGCAAAATCAAAAATGATAAAATTTTGTGGTGGAGAATAGAACTCTCCACCTATAACTATGACATCCTGTGTCGGCCTGGAAGGCTCAATGAGCCCCCTGATGCCCTATCCCAGGGAGCGTGTGCCAGCGCACAGCTCGACTGGCTATACACCCTCCATGCACATCTTTGCCACCCGGGGGTCACCCGATTTTACCATTTCGTGAAAGCCTGGAACCTGCCGTACTCCCTCGAGGACATCAGGGCGATGACCAGGGACTGCCAAGTCTGCACTGAGTGCAAACCGCACTTCTACTGTCCTGAAAAGGTGCAACTTATCAAGGCCACCCGCCCCTTTGAGTGACTGAGTGTTGACTTTAAGGGCCCCCTTCCCTCCACCGACCGCAATGTCTACTTTCTCAATATTATCAATGAGTACTCACGGTTCCCCTTTGCCATCCCCTGCCCCGACACCACTGCCACATAAGTCATAAAAGCCTTGCACAAGCCCTTCACTCTGTTTGGATATCCCTGCTATATCCACAGTGATAGAGGGTCCTCCTTTATGAGTGACGAGCTGCGCCAGTACCTGCTGGCTAGGGGCATTGCTACTAGTCGGACCATGAGTTATAATCCCCGGGGAAATGGACAGGTGGAGAGGGAGAATGCCACAGTGTGGAAGGCCACACTCTTAGCCCAAGTCAAAGGGTTGCCAGTCTCTCGATGGCAGGAGGTCCTCCCTGAGGCACTCCACTCCATCTGCTCCCTGTTATGCACGTCCACCAATGCCACCCCTCATGAGCGACTCTTTTCTTTTCCCAGGAAGTCTGTCACTGGGACCGCTCTACCAGTTTGGCTGACGTCCTTAGGGCCAGTGCTGCTCCGGAAACATGCGAGGAGCAATAAATACTCCCCGATGGTCGAGAGGGTTCACCTACTTCATGCGAACCCCCAGCATGCTTATGTGGTCTTACCTGATGGGCGGGAGGACACGGTCTCCATCCGCGACCTGGCGCCTGCAGGAACAGCAGACCACTACCCCGAACACTCCACAGTAACTATGAACCCTGTACCCGAGGTGACACCGCGCACACCAAGCCCTACACAGACTCCTCACAACACTCCTATACCGGGCGCCTCCCACACGCATGAGGGATTACTGACGCCTAGTGGGCTGACACCTCCAGTTAGGCCGGAACCAGCACAACCACTGTCACCGATGCAATCACCACCACCGGTACCTGTGTAATCACAGCCGGTGCTACGTAGATCACAGCGACAGATTCGACCGCCTGATAGACTTACCCTGTAAATATACTTGTAAGAAACTTCGCCCCATGGGGACTCTCTTTTAAAACAAAAGGGGGGTGAATGTGGTGAACTACATTTACCTGTCTGGTAACGCCCCTCTGCTGACTGCTCCTGTGGCTCCTCCCACAGACCCCGGTATAAAGGCGATTGGAGGCACTGCTCCTCCCAGGATGTTGTGTGGTGGTCTCTTGCAGCTAATAAAAGCCTATCATTTGCCTCCCGTCTTCGAGAGTTATTGATGGTGCATCACTAGGACCATGGAGCACAGCCTCAGAATAGAAGAGCATCTCTTTAGAACGGAGATGAGTTAAATTTCTTGACCCAGAGGGTGGTAAATCTGTGGAATTCATTCCCACAGAGGGCAGCAGAGGCCAAGTCATTGGGTGAACGTAAGGCAGAGATTGAAAGGTTCTTGATTGGTAATGGAGTTAGGGTTAGAAGGCAGGAGAATGGGGTTAAAGAGATAAATCAGCCAGGATGGAATGGCAGAGCAGACTTGGTGGGCTGAATGGCCTAATTCTGCTCCTATGCCTTATGATCTAATTGGAGGAATGTATGGGGGGATATTAGAGGTAACTTCTTTACACAGAGTGTTGGATGCATGGAACACTGGCAGGGGTGATGGTACACTAGGGACATTTAAAAAACTCTTAGATAGACACACGGATGATAGAAAAACGGAGGTTTATTCGGGAGGGACGTGCTCGATTGATTTTGGAGTAGTGGGTGGAAATGCCTGTACTGCTCTATATTCTATGTAAAACTATTGTGTTGACACAGCTTAAAGTTTAAATAAAATACATACTGGAAATGAACAGAAGAATTCGTAAACTCCTGTCGAGAGTGTGTGTGATGAACATTCCAAGAGGTCTCAGTCAGACTTCTTCCAGTCTGTTGTAATAGCGATGTTTTTGTTTGCGGTTCAGACGAAACGGCCGAGCAAAGAAACTCAGTGAAGCTGTTGAAACTTTCCGAAAAGTCTTCAGGAAAAGTTTTCCTGTCATGATGGATATGTGTTGCATCCAATAGTAAGTACCAGGGATGGCCGAGCGACCTTGAGTTAGCCAATAGACAACGAGTAAATGCAAAGGTGGGGCAGAAACAGTTATGAGTGATGGTGAAATGAGCCAATGGCACAGCAGGGGTAGGAGGAAGCCGGCCTATGGGGTGCGGAGATTGGGGTGTCGCTGGCAGTGAGGGCGGCGGAGGCTCGAAGGGGAATTGGGGAATAAATGAATGGTGACGGCGGCCGTGCGCCCGAGAAATGGGGAAGATGATAGTCGGCTTCTTCCTCTTCATCTCGCCAGCCTTTCCCGTCGGACCGTCGCGAATGGAGCTGCACGCCGAGGTAGGAGCGCGGCGGAACGAGGCCGTGGCGGTGCGGGAGGAAAGCGGGAGGCTTCAGCGGCCGGATTAGGCCGCGAGTGGAGGCAGCGTTGGAAGCGGGCGGCTGGATTGACCCCGGCCCCGGCCCCGGCCGCTGTCCTCACGCACTTCGGGTCAGAGAGAAAACCTGCCCAAGTTTGGCCCGAGTTTGAAGGACTGCTGACGTGATGTGACAGCGGAAAGTGCTGAATCCCACTGGGGGCAGCAACACGCTCCGAGGGCATAAATATTTATCAAAAGTTATAGCCTGTTGTCAAAATGCTGCATTTTCTTCAAAGTGAGCAGAATTTTGTTTATCTTTTTATTCCAGTTGTCACCACTGTTGGTAAATAGAGATGAAACATCCAAATCAATTAAGAAATGGGGAGGGGGGTGGATTTCTGTTTTGAAGAAGTTTATGGCATGACTCAATCAGATTTAATATCACCGGCAGATGTCGTGAAATTTACTGTTTGTGGCACTAGTACAATACATAAAATGAATTACAGTAAATGTATATGTTGAATAGTAATTGAAAAATAGAAAAAAATGGTAGTTATGGGTTCAGTGACCATTCAGAAATCGGATGGCAGAGGGGAAGAAGCTGTTCCTGAATCATTGAGTCTGTGGCTTCAGGCTTCTGTACCTCCTCCCTGATGGCAACAGGACATGTCCTGGGTGATGGGGTTTCTTAATGATAGATGCTGCCTGCCTCCTTTTGAGGCATCGCTTCTTAAAGATGCCCTGGATACCATGGAGGTTAGTGCCAGTGATGGAGGTGACTAATTTTACAGCTCTCTTCAGGTTACTTCTATCCTGTGTGGTAGCCCTCCTTCATGGCCATACCTGAAGGCAAAGCAGTCAGTTATGTTGCTCTTCAAGTACATCAGTAGAAATTTGTGAATGTCTTTGACAATGCCAAGTCTCAGTCGTGCCTTCCTTGTAGCAGCATTGCTATGTTGAGCCCAGGACAGATCTTGAAATTGCTCACTTTCCATTTCTGATCCCTCAATGAGGACTGATCTGTGTACCCTTGACTTACCCATTCTGAAGTCCATAATCGCTTCGTTGGTCTTATTGACGTTGAGTGCAAGGTTGTTGCTGTGACTCCACTCACCTAGCTGATCTGTCTCGCTTATGTATGCCCACTTGTCACCATTTGAATTCTGCCAACAGTTGTGTTGTCAGCAAAGATCAATAAGGAAGAAACAGGGGTGGATTCCTGTTTTGGAAAAAGTTTATGGTGTGAAATTTACTATCATAAAGAATGAGGAAAGTAGATTTAATAGTGACCTCTAGTACCAAGAAGCTTCTTCCATCAAGAGAGGGTAGATAGTGGAATCGGGAGCAACAAGTAATCTGCTGGGAGAACTGTATGTCAAGCAGTATCTGTGAAGGGGACAGGAGTTGTCAGGACTGAAGCAGGTTTTCAGTGGGGGGAACTTTGACAGTTTTTCCCCCCCCTACAAAATGGCCCTGAACCTACTGAGTTCATCCAGTAATTACTTTGTAAATATACCATCAAGTAGGTTCGGCGGTAGTTGGTGTATGGAAAGGCCACTTTCTGTGGTTTGGAAGCCCAAAAGGTCACTCAGAAGTTGAGACCCTGGCTCTGCGAGGCCACTGTGGAAGTTGGAATCCTGAGGCCGGCTAGTCCACTGGAATCCCGGAGACAGCCTGTCCTGGGGTTGGAGGACTGAGTGTGGGTTGGTGGGAGGGGGAAGAAAGGGGCTTGTTTGCTGCTGTTGTTGCCTGTGTTGTTTTGTGAACATTGTGGGCATGGAATGTGCCGGACATTTACGGGCTGCCCCCAGCACATCCTTGGGTTGTGTTGCTTGTTAAAGCAAACATCATATGTCACTGTGTTTCGATGTGATAAGTGAATCTGAATCACCTGTGGCTTCTCCTACATCTTTACACCATCCTGGTTTGAAATTGTTGCTGCTCTTTCATCGTTTCTGGCTCGAAGTCTCCGTATTGTGGAAGTGGCCTCGTACTCTGCCTCAGAGTGCTTTGCAGTGGCTCAGGAAGGCAGGTGGGCACTTGAGGACAAGTTAAGATGGACATTAAATGTTGGCGTTCTCAGTGAAATCCACAACATTCAAATGAATGGAAAAAGGACTCTTCAAAACAATAGGATAGGCACAAGGGTTGTAAGATTGTGAAAGGTGCCGTGGTGATATAAATAATTTTTTTTGATGTAGCTCAGCATCCAATGGATTTGGAAGGGGCATAACCCAATTTGATTTGATTTGTAACCACACCGATCAGTGGGTAAATTTTCAGGTGTGTTTTGGAAGGAACAAAGGATTAAGAGGAAATTCCAGTATTGGAATCAGGTTTAATATCACTGGAATATGTCATGAAATTTGTTGTTTTGTGGTAGTAGTAAATTGTAATATATAATAAAATATATATTAATAAGTAGTGCAAAAATATTGAGGTGATGTACGGGTTCATTGTCCATTCAGAAATCTGATGGTGGAGGGGAAGAAGTTCAAAGTACATTTATTATTAAAGTATATAACCTGGAGACTCGTCTTCTTGCAGGCAGCCACAAACCAAAGAAATGCCATAGAACCCACTCAAAGAAAAACCCCCACACAGCAATGACCATCACACACAGTGTGTGAAAAAGAACAAATCGCACAAACAAATAACATGCAGAACATTAAACATCAAACTGCAGGGTCCTGGAAAGTGAGCCCACAGTAACGAAGCTGCTGAAGCAAATGAAGTTGGTCCAGGAGCCCAATGGTAGAAGATGACAGCTGCGGTCAGTTCAGTGCTGCAGCTCCTCAAACAAATCTCACAATTAGTTTATATAAAAAAAAGGTTAAAAAAGAACACACACTTGGAACATGAACTGCAGAGTCTCCCAAGGTGAGCCCACGGCCACGTGTGTTTAACACTGAGGCGAGTGAAGCCGGTCCAGTAGCCTGGTGGCAGCAACAAGCTGAGAAGGAGATGGGTCAAACGCAGGCAGACAGTGCTAAAAACCTGTTTGTTTTCTGCTCTCATTTTAATCTCGCTTGCCGCTTTAATTGGTGTGGAGTGAGAGCCAAGCACAAGTTCAAATTCAGCCATCAGGAGTCGACGTTCATCTGCACTTTCCACACTCATCCTTGTTGAATCTCCCAGGAGATCACAAAAGCACCAGACAGTATAGTTAGCTCAAAAATACGTCTTTAAAATGGAAATCACAGGCTGCGATTGATCACAGTTCAGAAGTATATTTTGAAGAAGAGTATCTAGTAGTTTTGTGAGCTACTTGCCGGATGTTGCCATTGGTCACTGGTACCTTCTTTCAAAGACTTGAAGTGTGTTTATTATCAAAGAACATATAAATTATACACCTTGAGATTTGTTTGCTTATTGGCAGCCACAAAACCCAAAGAACCCAATTTTAAAAAAGGCCATGTCCACTGTGCTGAGATGGGGATAAAAAACACACATGCATTATTCGAACAATAGGAGCAAACAACAGCATTCTGAACCAGACTGAGTGCTTAGATCCGCTGCTGGAGTAGGCGCAAGGCTCGATCTCAGTTCAGAATATTAGCAGGGCAAAACCTGCGAAGGCGATGGCTGCTGGAGCAGTTCACAGCCTTGGTGCCACAGACAGAGGAACGAATGGCGCAGGAGAGCGAGCAAAACCAGCCTGACACTCGGGCTTTCCAGTCTATCTCCAAGCATGGGTAGTGCCTTGCTGTAGGACCCAGATCCTGGCACAATGACACGCTTGAGCCGCACAGCCCAAAACCAATCTTGATCTCACCAAAACATCTCAGCACTTGGAGCAATCTAACCTTCCCTCTGCGTGAAGTGGACAGGCATTGAATCTATTACACATCACCTCCATCAGTGATATCTGCTCCGTCTGTGACCGTCTTGCTGTTCCTAAAGCACTGAGTGTATCTTGTATCTCCTTATGGTAGCTATGAGAAGAGGGAATGTCCTGGGTGATAAGTATCCTTATCAGCTAGAAAGGTGACATGGATAGAATGATGGAAATTAAATCTTATTGGTAAAGACAGTATAGTACTTTAATAAAGTTTTTTTTCTCCTCAGAATTGGAGATGTGAGACTACTGAAAAAAAGTGGTTTGCTAAAATGTTGTAAATAACTGGTCTGACTCAGTGTGATTAATGAGACCATGCTTTATAGTTACAGGCTGGACTTATCTTTTGCTGCAATCATCTTGAGCTAATAAGCTGATAGAATTGTGGTTGCTGAGCCCAAAGTGCTCCCGCACTGGTAGATCAGAGATTTGCACAGCCTCATTTCTAAAGAGGGGGTTGGGATGTAGCTGCTTCTCTCATAGGGCTGTCTATGTACTACTGCTTCAGTATACTGACACTTAAAGCTCTGCCTGGGGTCCACAGACCCTCTGCTTAATGGTATTAATCCATGGCATAAAAAAGATTGGGAACCCTGGTCTCTCCCATCTAATCTCTTTACAGTAAGGCAGAATTTGTCATTTTTTGACAAGTTAAGTTGCCATAGTTCCTACCATGGGATGACATGGTAGTATAACGGTTGGCATAATGTTATTACAGTGCAGGTCAGGGTTCAATTCCCAATTTTATAGCTGGTGCTGTAGAGGGTTGCTAATTTCAGAATATTTTTGTTTCTGAAAGGTAAATTTTGGCGAGTGAGAGACACTGTGGTCAGGGTGAAGTGGTACTGTGCAGGAGGTGTGTGATAATCAGGTTTTGAATCTAAAAATCCCACAAGATGCTTCAAAAGAGAATTATTATTACATTTTTAAAAAGCCAAACTGTAGTTTTGGTCCCCTAATCTGAGGAAAGATAGTTTTGGTTCCCTAGTCTGAGGAAAGACATTCTTGCCATAGAGGGAGTACAGAGAAGGTTCACCAGATTGATTCCTGGGATGGCAGGAATTTCATATGAAGAAAGGCTGGATCGACTAGGCTTATACTCACTGGAATTTAGAAGATTGAGGGGGATCTTATTGAAACATATAAAATTCTAAAGGGATTGGACAGGCTAGATGCAGGAAGTTTGTTTCCGATGTTGGGGAAGTCCAGAACAAGGGGTCACAGTTTAAGGATAAAGGGGAAGCCTTTTAGGACTGAGATGAGGAAAAACTTCTTCACTCACAGAGTGGTGAATCTGTGGAATTCTCTGCCACAGGAAACGGTTGAGGCTGGTTCATTGGCTATATTTAAGAGGAAGTTAGATATGGCCCTTGTGGCTAAAGGGATCAGGAGGTATGGAGAGAAAGCAGATACAGGGTTCTGAGTTGGATGATCAGTCATGATCATACTGAATGGTGGTGCAGGCTCGAAGGGTTGAATGGCCTACTCCTGCATCTATTTTCTATGTTTCTATGTAAATAGTTTTTGCTTGTCGCCAGTATCTCACAGAATATTTTTTTAAAGATGGATTTTGGAGGCCAAAAGAGGAATTGCTTGCTTAAATTAAAGCTAAGACTTTGCTGGAATGGAGTGATTTTTAAATCTGAAGCTGATCAAAAGGTCACAGTTGGATACAGAGCCTACAGGATCTAAGGATTGAAGACAATTATTGAGAAGGCTGAGTCTTTGAAAATGTAGGTGCCAATTTTAGTTGAGACATTTTTATTCAGCAATACAGCACAAAATTGGCCCTTTGAGCAGTGCCGCCTCAGCAACCCCCAGAAACCCAGGTTAACCCTAACCTAATGACTAGTTAACCTAGGCAGTACGTCTTTGGACTCTGAGTGGGAACCGAAGCACCAGAAGAAAGCCCACACATTCTTCAAGGAGGACGTGCGGACTCCTTACAGATGATGCTGGAATTGAATTCCAGACACTGATACCCTGAGATGTAAAAGCTTCACGCTACGGCACCACAGCAATTACAACCCAAGAAGCAAGCACCCGCATGTTGAATGTTATTGGTAGTAGCTTGTGATACCACATGTTAATGGTATAGTTAGAACACAAATCTTCAATTGGGATTGGTTTTGGATTTATTGTCACATGTACCACGATCCAGTGAAAAGCTTGTCTTCAATACTATTCATATGGATCAAATCATTACAGAGTTCTAGAACAAAGTAAAACAATAGCAAAGCGGAATGAAGTGTAAAAACTACCAAAAAAGTGCGGGGAAGGTAAACGATCAAGTGCAACGTCATAATGATCATCATAAGGCCAAGAGTCCATCTTATTGTACAAGAGGCCTGTTCAAGAGTCTGGTAACAGTGGGCTAGAAGCTTTTCTTGAGCCTGGTAGTATGGGCATTCAGGCTTTTGTATCATCTGCCTGACAGGAGAGGAGAGAGAACGTTTGGATTGGATGTAACACCAAGATTGTCAGTAGTCTCATTTGGATTCAGATTGACGCTGGAGACATGGATAGGGAGTGAGTTGTATTTGGAAGTGAAGGTGATGGGGCGGCTTGGTAGTGTAACAGTGTAATGCTGTTACAGCACCAGTGAGCCAGATTCGATGCCACTAATGTCTGTAAGGAGTTTTTACATTCTCCCCATGACTGCGTGGGTTTCTTCTGAGTGCTTCAGTTTCCTCCCACGGTCCGAAGATGTACAGATTAGTAAGTAGGTTACACACACAAAACGCTGGAGGAATTCAGCAGGCCAGGCGGCATCTATGGGGAAAAGTTCCTCTAGCATTTTGTGTGTGTTGCTTGGATTTCCAGCATCTGCAGATTTTCTCTTGTTTGTGATCGGGTTAGGTTGGTTAATTGGTCACATGGGTGTAATGAAGCAGCACGGGTCATTGGGCTGGAAGGGCCTGTTACTGTGCTGCAGCTCTAAGTAAAATAAATAATAAAAATATGTGTGAAAGAAAAGACAAAATTTCATTTCTGGAATTCATTTCTATTTGCGTTTAGAAAGCATGAGTTTTACATGAGATAGCAAATCATAAACCCAATCTGCAGATGATGAAAATCTGGAGCAACACACACAGAATACTGGTGGAACTCAGCAGGTCAGGCGGCATGAACGGAAATGAAAGATGCCCCATCACTTTACAGCTATCCTCCTTCCCCTCCTCCACCTTTTTGTTCTGGCATCTTCCCCCTTCCTTCCCTGTCCTGAAGGAGGGTCTCAGCCCGAAAGGTTGACTTGTCTATTCTGTTCTGTAGCTGCTGCCTGACCTGAGTTTCTCCAGCATTTTATGTGTCTTAAGTGAGATATCCTCTGTGTACTGGTGAATTTCCAAATTTCTCTAACGTTAATAGCATGTCTAATTTCTAAGTAAGCACCTTTCATAATGAACATAACTTTCTCTCGTTCAAGGTGGATTTGCAACACTCTTGTTAAGTTTTAATGTATCAGCATATCATTTGGAACACAGGCTGGGATCTCAAATCTTTAAGTACATTTCTATTTGCTTCTACACAGTTACCTTGTAGAGGTTACAAATGCCGCAAGTGCTTTGAATACATTTTCTTTGCACGTCTGAAACCCACGTTTAAACTTTTGACCTGTGGCTTTAAGCTTTCTGCAATGTAAAACATCAGCTTAATGGCTTTCAGTGAAGAGTAGTAGAGCACAGAAACAGGCCCCAAGGTGTTCTCTAAATGTTGACTGTACTTCTATATTTATGACCCCTTTTTAATTTTGTATGCCTCTTGTTGGCAGGGTGGAGGTAAACGCCTCTACCAAAGGAGGTGTAAGGTGCTCCTTCCCTCCGCTAGCCTACAAGTCACACTTGGGCAAGGTGTAGCAGCTGCTTAGCTCCCCAGTCAGGGTCATGTGAAGCCATGGGAGCAGGTGGTGGATGGTCGTATGAGCAGCCGGTGCAGATCACAAGTCCTGGTTATGTGACCACTGACGCCAGGCAGACAGTGTCTGCAGTGTGTCACCCATCTTGTAAAGACACTGCCCAGAAGAAGGCAATGGCAACCACTGCTGTATAAAAATTTGCCGAGAACAATCATGGTCATGGAAAGACCATGATCGTCCACATCATACAACATAGTACATAACTATTGAATATCCCTATTGGGTTCTATTTCAGCATCCTCTTTTTAAGGAAAACAAAGCCAGTTTATCCAGTCTGTCCTTGTAGCTGTAGTGCTCCATCCTAGGCAGCATCCTGGTCAATCTCCTTTACACCCTCTCCAGTGCAATCGCGTCCTTCAAAGGAATTGTGATCAGAACCGAACACTATAAACCACTCCTATAATGCTGTTTGTATTGTAATACAGGCTGGTATTTATTTATTCCATAGCTGTATTTTAACTTCTTACTCCTTAACGTTTTTTGTTGCATGTCACTCCAAAACTCCACAGCAAAGTCCTTATACATGTGTAACACCCTAGGAAAGGTTTCACTGAAAATGTAATGGTCGTTCTGTAGAAGCAGTGTTGGGTTATGCTAGGAGGTAGCGGGTGCTTTGGAATGTGAGCCATCCAATGACGGGAGTGTGTTTTCGTGCCGTGTGCCTGACACCAGGGTGATCTGGGTCTTTTGTTCATCGGGGGATGGAGAGAGAAGACGCCGGAGAGAAGCGGTCGTAGGGCTCGACCTGGAGAGGAACCGTAATCTGACGAAGGCTGGGGAGATTGAAGGAGGATTGGTGGAGGGGAAACTGTGAGCTCCAATTTGTGCAATTAGACTTTTTCATTAAAATAGACTTTTTTTTTTCTTTTCCTTTGCTAACCCTTTAGTCAAATTAAGAATTATAAAGCTAAATTGTTTAATTGTATGTGGTGTACCATCTGTTATTTCTTGGTACTGATTTGTAACAGGGTAACAAATCTTGTTGCATCCACACAACAGGGTGAGCTTGCGCCCAATCTCACTTTTGGCAGGGCCAGAGGTTGTCTTCCCTGCTAACAGAACCTGAGGGTTACACGTCTATATGTATGTGAGAAATTTAAGTTGATCCTTGACATCGGGCTTTGGCAGTAATCAAACTAATATTTTATAAATTTGTACCACAATCTTATTCTCTGGCTAATGAAGACACATTTTGCCCCATACACCCAATGTCGGGAGAAGAAAATGGTCGAACGGGAATCACGACAGGTTGACTGATGTGCAGGGAGATTGTTACCAGCACATGTTAGGAGTTTGGAGATATCTTTCTGCATCAAATGAACATGTAGGCACAGCAACAACTAGGAATGCAAATAGCTCTGGCCTTTTGCTGTAAGTTGCAGTACGAGTTAGATGTTAATATTTTCACATTTTCAAAGCTCTGCTGAGAACATATTTGGAACACTGTACACTTTTAATCTCCATACCTCGGTAAAGATAAAATTAGAGAGGTTTGCTGGATTGAATCATAGAATGCAAATTTATCCTAAAATATGAAAAAGAAGAACAGGCCTATATTCTTTCTGACTAAGTACCAACATTTTGTGGTTTCAAATAAAAAGGGCAATTCTGGGTCATGGTAAGAGGAACTGGACTGGTAGGTGGTGGACTAAAACGGCTGTCGCCTACAACTTGTGAACTTCAGTTCTGAATGCAGATCCAGCAGGACTAGTCGATGTTTCGGGACTGCTGAGGGGTCTCAGCCTGGAATGGTGATGGTACTTTTTCCATTAGATGTTGCTTGGCCACTGAGTTCCTCCAGCAGTTTTTATGTGTCACGGGTAGATATGGCCATAAATAAAGCTTTTGGCACATTAACCTTCATAAATCAATGTATTGAATAGAGGAGATGCGATGTTGGTGAGACCTTAATCAGAGTACTATGTCTAGTTTTGGTTACCTACCTACAGGAAAGATGTAAGATTGAAAGTGTGTGGAGAAAATTTACAAGGATGTTGCTGGGACTTAAGGACCTGAATTATAGGAAAAAGTTGAATAAGTTAGGACTTCATTCCCTAGAACATAGAAGATTTAGGGAAGATTTGATGAGAGGTATACAGATTGAGGGGTATAGATAGGATAAATGCAAACAGGCTTTTTTCATTGAGGTTTGATGAGACTAGAACTAGAGCTCATGGGAGTATGAAGGGGATTACTTCATTCAGAGTGTAGAACAAGCTTCCAGCACAAGTGATGGATGTGGAGTTGATTTCAACATTTAAGAAATTTTGAATAAGTACATGGATAGTAGGGAATAGAGGTAAGTCAATTTGACTAGGCAGTTTAATGGTTCAGCACAGACTAAATGGGCCAAAAGGTCTGTTTCTGTGCTGTAGTGTTCTATGACTATATTTTAAGGGATCAGTTGGGTTTTATATATAGCTCAGTGTGTGGTGTTTGGTGAACTTGTGGAAGTAATTTAATCATGGTTCTGATGCCAAGACAACATCAGCAGACCTGAGAGATAGAATTACTGCTCTAATCTCACTGGTGCTTATTTGAACTTAGTTTCTTATATTCTCGCTTTGAATGTGACATATGTGCAGGGAGCATTAGGTCAAGGTTTTCAGTTGCTTTGTTGAATTAGGTGAACACAATTGTCAACACAACACCAGTGTTGCTTTTGGGCAGAAATAGTGACAGGATGAATTTCCTTTCACTTTGGCTCTTGAATCTAGAAATCTAGAAATGGAAGGCTAATTTTTCTTTCATCCCCCCCTCATTCTCAGCTGTCCCTTTAGTTTGATGCCCTCATTTTATCATTCTCTGTCCACATTTTGATTTGGTCTGCTCTTGCCTCCTTCCTCACTTAAAAATTCACTAAGAGAGCTCCTTAAGGTCCTCTTAGTGAATCTTCATAGTCTCCCATATTGAACAGCTAATCATTGCACAAGTTGATCAAGTAAATGGCTCACTCTGCACGTGCACTCTTCATCTCTTTGAAATAGGCCATCATTCTCTATTCCCTCAAAATATTTTTTTTAAGTGAGATACCTATGCTGTAGGTAGGATTTAAGTTTATTCAAGGGGTTCTGCTTAATCGGTCCTCAGTTGCTAAACAATCGTTTCATTTTTAAAAAAACAACGTAGAAATGGTTTTGTTTTCTAATGAGTTTGTGTGTTCAATTTTGCATTTCAGAGTTAATGCACAACTTTTAAATTCCATGAAATGTTTGCAAAGTAGCCTTGAGGCATTAGTAATTATTTTGAAGACAAATGCAATAATTTTATAAATGTTATTATATTTGTACTAACCTAGTCTGTGACAGTAAAAAGGAGTTAATTATAGTTAATTAGAATATATTGGTTCTAGTAAATTTCATTTTCACTCCCGGCTGTTTCTGGCATCTCCAATCTTGAAACCTACGATGAGCAAAACAATTCTGAATTGCTGCTTATTTCTTGCCAACTATCAGGAACAAATATCACTACTTTTTGAATACAAACACCCACAACTAACGCTATGTAAAAGCTGATTGCTCTAAGCACAGTGTAGTGTCTGTAATGGCCATGTAAATGCTCACAACTGATGCTAGTTACACTGTTGGGCAACAGTCTTGGCCCAAATAAGCGGCATAGTATTAGTAAGCAAAGGGAATCCCAGCTTCTTTCTCGATTTGATTTTTGTTCTTTAAGTGTTGTACCCAAATAAATGTCTGCCCTGATTAACCATGGCCCAATTAACTGGAATCCACTGTATTTAAGTATGTTGCACTTTAAACTAGGAAGAGTTGAAATAAGTGCACCTAATCAAAATGAGTGATTTTTATTTGAGGTGGCGACTTTAAATAATGGGAGAACAGTGTAAAAATAGTGGGTATTGTTGTCAAAATCAACTCATTAGTACTTGGTGTGGGATTATTTATTTATTAAGATACAGAGCAGAGTAGGCCCTTCCAACCCTTTGAGTCACGCTGCCTAGCAATCCCCCTATCTAATCTGAACCTAATCACTGGACAATTTTCAGTGACCAATTAACCTACTAACCGGTACATCTTTGGACTGTGGGAGGAAACCAGAGCACCCCAAGGAAGCCCAAGTGGTCACGGGGAGAATGTACTAACTGCTTACAGGCAGTGGTGGGAATTGAACCTGTACTGTAAAGCTTTGTGCTAACCACTACACTACTGTTCTTCCCCATATTGGGGGTGGGGGGGGAGGTTCAACAGTTTAATTCTGTGTAATTGAGGGGAGTGGATTGGCTCCTGGGTAAGATGATTTCAAATGAAAGTAATGAACTTGAGTGGTGAGGGATAGTACTTGTGT
Source organism: Hypanus sabinus (assembly GCF_030144855.1). Classification (NCBI taxonomy): domain Eukaryota; kingdom Metazoa; phylum Chordata; class Chondrichthyes; order Myliobatiformes; family Dasyatidae; genus Hypanus; species Hypanus sabinus. The sequence goes on from NC_082706.1 coordinate 5,265,016, forward strand.
GTTAGAGGTGGCTGTCCTATGACAGCCATGGTCAGGGGAGCTGTTGAGAAATGAAGAGGGTTGACTTGTAATAGGTATGCGCGGTGAGAATGTCATTGAGAGAAGTTAGGGAAGTTACTGTTAGAAAGGACAGCAGAGTGACTGCATGCTGAGGGAAACACATTTTTTTAACTTGAGCAGATAAAACACCCAGATTGGGAATCTGCTGAAATAGATCCTTCCAGAGGATTAGATAAATTAAGGAAGAAGACAGCGTTGGCGATGTCGTTCAGACAGCTTACAAACTGAACAATCCCTGACTGTTTCAATGACTCTGGTTTAATGTTTTGTAATTTTTCTTTTTGCTGGTTGTGCAATTTGTTTTTTCTTTGAACAGGTTCCATGGTGTTTCTTTGTTTCGTGGTTGCCTTTGGAAGGACAAATCTCAGGGTTGTATGCTGTATACGTGCCTTGATAATAAATGTACTTTGAACTTTGAAATGCATCATCAGAAAAATGGAGGACAGTGTGGGAGGGGAGGGTTACATTGATTTCAGAATAGGGTAAAAGATTGGCGCAACATTGTGGGCCAAAGGGCCTGTACTTTGCTGTAGAGGTACCGTTATTTCCTTTCGATTCAAATAATTCTTTCCTACTGACAGTTCACATCATTCCACTGGGGTCTATTTGTGACGACCATTTGAATCTTCCTCACTGCAGTATAAAATTTACCTTTTTTTGTTTCCTTAATTAATTTTTAGATATTTAAACTGGACTTTTTTCAGGTGTTAAGAGGATTTTGGATGTATTTTAAAAGATCTCTTCCCAAGGTGGAACTGGGTATACATGATGCCCTTTGTCTTCAGTATTTTTACACAACGTTGTTTTTGTTTTCCTCTCACTGGGTCACTGTGTATTGTGGACTGTTTTTATTCTTGTTTTTTAGGCCAAAGAGCTCTGCTTCGGAGTGAACAATGAGCCTTACTGGTGTGAAACGGGATACTGCTGTGGGGAGACTGAATGTTGCACCTACTATTACGAACTGTGGTGTAAGTTTCTGAAGGGGCCACAGGATCCTATTTTAGCCTTGCTCACTTAATATTTCTTAAAGTCTTGGATGCAAAATTAATGAAGATTAAAGAGTTTAAACCCCATTTACAGGGCAAAGTAAACCTTTAGTAACTGGAGGTTGCACAGGTTATTGAGTTATTGCTATGCCTGTGCATAGTGTTGGTCAAAACTGAAAATCAATTTCCGGTTTATTGTCATTCAACCATATACATGTATCCTGCCAACGGAAACAACATTTCTCCAGGCCATGGTGCACAGCATGTAACAGTATAACACTAATGGTGCTTCAGACCAGGAGGTGACAGTCTCACAGCCTGGGAAAAGGAGCTGTTTCCCATTCTAACAGTTCTTGTGTAATGTTGTGGTACCTCATGTCTGATGGGAGGTGTCCTTGAAATACTAAGGGCCCTGCGTAAGCAGCGCTTCTGATCGAGATCTTAGGGAAGAGAGACTCCAGTGATCCTCATCAGTTCTTGCACTCCCAGATGGTGATGCGGGTGGTCAGGATACTCTAACTGCTCATCTGTTCAATTCTCTTAACTCCACGGATTCAGTGATCTGACTTGTCGTTATGTTTTCATTGTATTATATCCTCGTCATGCATATCATGAAATAATGTTTAAACTAGACTCGGATAAGCACATGGGTGGGAAGGGTGCAAAGAATCCTCGTGCAGAATTCCCTCTACAGGCTAATGTGCAGGTTGAGTCAGTGGTGATGAAGGCAAATGCAATGTTTGCATTCACTTTGAGAGGAATAGAATATAAAAACAAGGATGTAATATTGAGACTTTGTAAGGCATTGGTGAGGTCTTGCTTGGAGCATTGTGAACAGTTTTGGGCCTCCAATCTAAGAAAAGAGATTGGAGAAGATTCAGAGGAGGTTGTCAAGAATGATTCCGGGAATGAAAGGGTTACCGTTTGAGGACCAATTGATGGCTCTGGGCCCGTACTCACTGGACTTCAGAAGAATGAAGAGGGATTTTATTGAAACTGGTTGAAAGGCCTTGAGAGAGATCTTTCTATGAAGAGGATTTCGGGCAGGTGGGGCTCATCAACCTTGGACAGCAGCCTGACTAGGAGAAGAAAAACTCCGATTTTAAACCTCCTCTGCCTTGTGGCCATACTCACCCATGGGAAAGGCTTCAGGAGTAAACCCCGAGGAAGAAACTTGGAGCCGGGGTCTATAAGGCAGTTTGATGTTGTTTACAACTTCACTCTGGCAGCCTCTGCGATGACACTGGTGCCAGGCTGTCTCGGGCTTGCCCTTCCCTTGGACTACATCAGTGATATGGAGATGGGAAGCAGCCTGGTTCTTCAAAACTTCCCGCCCAGGCTTGCACCCTGGAGAGGACACAGTTAACTAGAGCCGTAAACCCATGATCCCCTGGGATCGACGGCTGCCTACTATACTCTATGATGGGGGAAATCTAGGACCAGAGGGCACAGCCTCAGAATAGAGGGATGTCCATTTAGAACGGAGATGAGGAAGAGTTTCTTTAGCCAGAGAGTGGTAAATCAGTGGAATTCATTGAGTATGTTTGAGGCAGAGGCATGAAGGGTTATGAGAAGGTGGCCAAGAGAATGGGCTGAGGGGGAAATGGATCAGCCATGATGAAATGGTGAAGCAGACTTGCTGGGCCAAATGGCCTAATTCTGCTCTTATGGGTATGAAGTGCTATGGTCCAAGTCCAGGTGAATGGGACTAAGTAGAATAACAGATTTGTACCCACTAGATGGACTGAAGGTGGTAGTTGAATGGAAGTGCCATATTGTGAATGAAATGGAGATGTCAAGTATAATAGTAATAGGCATAAAGGAAAATGAAGGGCAAAGTCAGTGAGAAAGGCTTGATTGAACATAAGTAGATTAGTGGGCTGAACAACCTGTACTTTTATGTGATCTAATGGTCTTTGTCATGGCACAGTTGTCTTTTATCTGGATTGAATTATAGTTGTACTGAAGGAGCCCTGCATCATTATAAGTGCCGTTTTTAAGATGCTGTATTAAAGTAAGACTTGCCTGCCCCAGATTTTAAGCTGTTCTGTAAAATATAAATGTAACTGATTTTTAAGTTGTTGAAAAACCTTGGCCAAGGTACATGTGCAAGATGCATGCACTTTTTGTACCTCCCCATTGCAGAGGTGTTGTCTCTGATAATAGAGCACTGCAGCTGAACATTTGGCCCAGATTAGATAGTGAAGTCATAGAGTGAAACAAAATAATCCATCGCGCAATACCCATCTTCTGTCATTTGGCCTCCCTCTGGAAACTTGATCCAAAATGCTGTATTTGAACACATCTGTATCCAGACTTTCAAAAAAAAATTAATGTAGTTGAGTATTCCCCCCCCCCCCCACCTCATAGCCCCCCTGTGGGCTGTGTCATGGTTGGAGTGGCCATTGTGTGAGTGGAGCAGTGTTAGAGTGGCCTGGCTTTGGCTCAACGAGTTTGGACAAGCACAGGCAAAGGCTGAAAGTAAGCTAGCAAGTTTTCTTTCTGTTAGTTCTTGGCTAATGCGCTGAGAATGGGTGCAGAGCTAGTGGTCTGTCTCTTGTGTGAGATGTGGGAACTATGGGAGACCTCCAGTCTCTTTGATTACTACATCTGCACAAAGTGCACTGAGCTGCAGCTCCTTAGACCATATTAAGGAATTGGAGCTGCAGCTTGATGACCTTCAGGTCGAACAGGAGAATGTGGAGCTGATAGATAGGAGCTGCCGGGAGGTAGTAACTCCCAAGTTGCAGGAGACAGGTAACTGGGTGACCATCAGGAAAGGGAAAGGGAATAGGCAACCAATGCAGAGTACTCTTGTGGCCATTCTGCTCAATAATAAGTATATTGCTTTAGATACTGTTTGTGGGGGGGGGGGGGGTTTGTGAAATGATTACTAGGGAGAAGCCACAGCGAGCAGGTCTCTGGCACTGAATCTGGCTGTGTGGCTCAGAAGGGAAGGAGGAAGAGGTGAGCTGTAGCAATGGGGTATTTATTGATTATGGGAACAGAAAGGAGTGTCTGTGGATGAGAATGAGATTCACAGATGACTTGTTGCCTCCCGGGTGCCAGGGTCAGGGACATTGCGGATCAAGTCCACAGCATTCTGTGGGAGGGTGAACAGCCAGAGGTTGTGGTCCATGTGTCAGTACTGAGAGAAGAGTAAGTAGGATGGGTACTGAGATCCTGCAAAGTCAGTTCAAGGAGTTTGGTGACATGTACTTGTAAGGCCAGAAAAGAAAGATCATACAGTTTAACACATGGCTAAGGAGTTAGTACAGGAGGGAGGGAAAAGTCAAATATGTTAGGACATTATTCCCTGGACTGTGAGAGAATGAGGGGATATTTGACAGAAATATGCAAAATTATGAGGGGTATAGATAAAGTAAATGCAAGCAGGCTTTTTCCACTGAAGTTGGATGAGACTAGAATTAGACTCATAGGTTAAGGACAAAAGGTGAAATGTTTATGGGAAACGTGAGTGGGATCTTCACCCAGGGTGGTGAGAATTGGATCAAGCTGCCAGCGGAAGTGGTGGATGTCGGGTTAATTTCAATCTTCAAAATTTAGATGTACATGGATGGGAGGTATATGGAGGGCTATAGATTGATGGGACTAGGCAGTTTTAATGGTTTGGCATAGAGTAGATGGGCCGAAGGGCATGTTTCTGTTGCTGTAGTGTTTTATGACTCCATATTGTGTTACACAGATTGAGTTAGTGATTACAGGAGTATAATTCAATTGTCTTAGTCCTTGTAAAGCTGTAAGTATTTTTTTCATACATGAGAAATGCAATTCTGAATACCGCCACTCTTTCTTTGATTATGACAGGGTTCTGGTTGGTCTGGACTATAATTATCATGCTTAGCTGTTGCTGTGCTTATCGTCATCGGCGTGTGAAACTCAGATTACAACAGGAGCAGCGACAGAGGGAGATCAGTCTGATGGCATATCAGGGTGCTAGCACCTACACAACACAACCACTGGATTTAAGTGAGTATATGTGTCTCATTAGATCATTGCAGAGATACATTATTCAATAACATATGCGCAAGTCTTGATTTCTAAAAATTCTGCCTGCTGCATAAAAATAGAATATGTGGGAGTGGTTGGAATCTCACAGTTGAGATGCATGCTATAATTGAAATATTCAGATCACATGGTGTTCTGCTTTTGATCTGTTTTACTTGGAGTGATAGAACATTGAACATTATGGCTTCGGCCTACAATGTCGTGCCAACCTTTAAACCTACTAAGATCAATGCAACTCTTCCCTCGTACATAGTCCATCATTTCTCTATCATGACGAATCAAGAACCTGTCAACCCCTGCTTTAAATGCACCCAGTGACCTGGCCTCCACAGCCGCCCGCGGCAATGAATTCCGCAGATCCACCTCCCTCTGGCTAAAGCAATTCCTCTTCATCTCTGTTCTAAATAGGCATCCTTCTATTCTGAGGCTATGCATTCTAGTCCTAGACTCTCCCACTAAAGGAAGTGTACTCTTCACACATCCGCTCTATCTCAGCCTTTTAACATTCCATATGGTTCAATGAGATCTCTCCCACCTCTCTCTACCCCCCCTTCTAGTGAGTACAGGCTCAGAGCTTGTATAAAGCACAGTTGGAAAACTGTTTTGCATGCCATCCATACAGATCAAGTGCATTGGGGATAGTGCAAGGGAACACTAACACTTGATTTTGCATTCTCTTGTAGTTTCAGACAAAGTGCAGTGCAAGCAGAAGGTAAGGCGCAAGGCCGTAATAAGGTAGATTGAAGAACAGGCCATATACAAACAGGGCAAGTCTGTAAGTGTTTTAAGACTAAGAGCAATAGTCTGCAGAAAGGAATAGGCATATGGAAAATTTTGTTTATTTTTAGCTCCTTGCTATACCTATTTTTAATGCTTCCCTTTGGAAGCAATACCTAACTTTATTCACCAATGCGTAACCTCCAAGTATTACTGAGAGTAGAACTGCAATAATATTTTTACTCCTTCCCATATTTAAAGTTGTCAGCAATTGCATTTCACCAGTTAATTATTTTCCTCCTGCAGGGTTCTGGGCAAACTGCAAGCTCCCAGACTACGAGGAAGTAGCAGGCCACCCAGCTACACCGCCGCCTCCCTATTCTGAGCCACAACAACAGAACGGGCAAGCCTCTATCGATGAAAATGCTCTCGTAGAGAGCCAGCCTGCTCTGCAGGAGTCTGCGGCCTCGCTAGTGCAAGATGTGGAGACCAGCTCATCTGCTGAACAGGAAGGCGAGCAGGCGGGGCCTGACACCCCAGTGCTCAATGGTTCAAGTGACAGGATAAATGGTGATACAGTCCAAGGGGAGGAATCTGCTGATTTTAAAACCTTGGAGACGGATTCTCATTTGTGTGACCACGGAGAAATGAAGGAAGACAACTCCTCGAGGCACCGGCGAATCACTGGAGACTCTGGCATAGAGGTGTGCGTGTGCCAGATGGATGAGGACCCTTACCATGAGGAAGTGGGTCTGATGAATGGCGACAGCGCCCGCGAGTGTTGTGAGGCGCAGTCATCATGTAGCTCCCAGATTGTCAAACAGGCTCCAAGCGAGCAGCCGAAACAGTGCTCGACAAAAGAGCAGGGGGAGGAGGAGAACAGTGATGTGGTATAAATGTGCCCCTATTGCTGGTACTTGAGTCAAACAGATGGTGCAATCTATGACTGCTGACTGTTAAGCATTAATTAATTCTGGACTTACGATATGTTTTCCACAAGGTACCCCGTGTCAATCAGGTGAAAGACACAAATTGTAGTCTATAGACAGCTTTGTATCTGTCTGGCGTTTCAGTCGGGTGGCCTACAAATAGTCCAGATTTCTTATTAGCAATTTTTAAAATACTATAGCAATATAATGAGTGGATAATTTTCAAACTTTTGTCTTCAAGGCCTCTTATTAGAAAAATATTCAGGCTTGTTTTGCCATTTAAAACAAACTCACTCCAATTTTTAAAAAAAAATTACTTTGTAAAATAGTGGGGTGAGGAAGGAAGCCTTTCTCTAACCTCAACTATAGTTTGAGGGGAAATGGAGCCTTTTCAGCATTTCCCATTTGCTGTTGTATAGCATTCGGAACATGAAGGAGTTTCTCGAACTACTTCAGTTAAATGCGTCACTGGAGGACTTCCATCCTTGCAGTGTCCATGTAGCTTCCTGTAGAGTTCCTGACAAAAGTCCTGCCTAGAATTGGACAGTCGGTACGTGGTGACTCTATGCCCTGTGATGCAGCATGTTAACTGGTTTACTGCCATATCCCAAGGATTCTCACATCATTTAACTTATTAAAAGATGGATCTGTTGTATTACAACACATTACCCATCTGAAACTTCCTGGCTTCTTTTATGCAGGAGGCTCAGTTTTAATAAAAATTGTTTGGTCTGCACTAATGCATTGTATAAGTTTACTTTTAAGTTTAAGTTTAGATTTGGCATTAAGTCTATTTCTGTGGTACTTTTGTTATAAGTTTAACAGAAAACAAAAATGTATTACAATTTGAATGTTGATGTGCTAAATGATATACCAAACTTTTATTCGTGCTAGGTATAGTGTCTCCATTATATTACAAAAAGCGCCAAACCCGAGGCAGTTGTTTATAGAATAGTAAATGCAGTTTCTACCAGAAGAAAGTGTTAGATGTTCATCATGTGTTTTACAGGTATTCTGCCCATTTGACGCATAACCTGTTACACTGGAATTCCATCAGAATTATAGAAAGGTTTGCAATAGTCATGTTTCACATTCTTGTCTGATGAGCTTGGATGAGGTACGGTAAGGACTTAGTTTTAGCAAGTGAAATACTGGCAGTTACAGAGCAATTGAAGATGTAATACTTGACAATATCGGCATGTGTGTTTTTTCTCCCATTGAATATATAGGCAATACCTCTGTGAATCTTTATTTCAGCCTTGGGTTAGTTATGGCAATTATTGCTTATAGTTTTTGATTTATAAAATATCTATAAGCATAAATAGTGTTGGAAACATGCCTTAGACTTCTGAAGAATTGGTGTAGGGAAGGCTAATGTGAATGCAAACAGATAATTCTGTGTGAAATTAGAGACTCAATTAGATGTGCAACAGTTATGGCAGGATTTGTATGCCATTACTTCCTACCGGATGAAACCCAACAGTATAAATAGCAGTGATGCTTCATATACTGGCGAGCTCCACACGTTTAATGCATGTTTTGAAAGGGAGAATAAAACTGGTGTGAACCCCTGCAGCATCTGGCAACCCTATGATATGTGTTTCAGAGGCCAGCATCAGGGCATTCTTCAAGAGGGTGAACCCTCAAGGCATCAGACTCCGACGTTGTACTGGCTGGGTACTGATAACCTGTGCCATCCAACTGGCGGGAGTGTTCAAGGAGATCCTTAACCTCCCATTGCTACGGTCGGAGGGCATCCCATTGCTTCAGAAGGGCATCAATCATACTAGTGCACAGGAAGATCAGGGTGAGTTGCCTCATCAATTATCGCCTGATAGAACATTGACTGAGAAGTGCTTTGAGAGGTCAGTCATGGCTAGAATTAACTCCTGCTTGAGCAAGACCCTGGAAACCTTGCAATTTGCCTACTGCCACCACAGGTCTGCAGCAGATGCGATGTTACAGGCCTTCCACTTGGCTTTGAACTATCTAGAAAGCAGCAACATGTAAAACAGCCTGCTGTTTATCAATTACAGCTGGGTGTTCAACACTATCATCCCTTTGACACCATTGTCTCCTTGGTACTAATCAACAAGCTTCAAAACTTGGGCCTTTCTACTTCCAAAAGATGCATAGCTCGTTGATTTGTTCTCCAATCTTTGAAATCTGCTTACAAATGTTTAATCACCACGGGAGGAGTCATTGTCAGTGTGATGTTGATTGTGGTTCTGTCCTCTGAATGTATAAATAGGATCAAGGTGAACAAACACATAGACCGGAATCCTATTTATGAGCTAATTCCCCACATCATAATTGAGTTTCTGAAATGATGTCGTCATCTGATTGAGAAGAATGTAAAGGCCAAGCATTCAGAGGACATCATGATCAACAGCACACTGAGAATGTCTCTTCACATGGTGACAATGTTTGTAAGTAAACTGCCAAGATCGGAAAGCAACTCAACCCAACCCTTCTACCTCCCTCAGACATGGGATCCTTTATTTCCTCATTGGGAGACTACAGCTAGTGATGCAATCTTGAAGAAGGCACACCAGTGGCTCTGTGTCTTTAGGAGTTTGAGATGATATCTACGGCACTAAAGACTTGCAAATTTCTAAAAGGTGTGCAGTGGAGAACATTCTAACTGGTTGCCTTACTGCCTGGTGTGTATAGGACCACAGAAGGCTGCAGAGGGTTGTAGACTTGGTCAGCTCCATTATAGGCACAACCCTCTCCATGGAAGACTCTTCAAAAGGCAGTGGCTCAGAAGGGCAGTATCCATCATTAACGACACTTGCCATCTAGAACATGCCCTCTTATTACTATCATCAGGGAGGATGTGCAAGAGCCTGAAGCCCCACACTCTGTTTTAGGAACAGCTTTTTTCCCCCCTCTGGTCCCTGAACACTACCTCGTTATTCTTCTTTTGCACTATTTATTTATTTTAGCTTGTGATCTTTATGTATTGCACTGTACTGCTGCCACAAAGCAACAAATTTACAAGATATCAGTGACAATAAATCTGATTCAGGTGATACCTGCCAAATGTAATCTTCCCCATTGCCCTTGCCAGACCTGTACTCCTCTTTGCACTCCCTCCTTTCCATCTTAAACTAGAGAAAAGCATTAGTCTTGTGAACTTCACTGAAAATATTCTAAACAAACACTACAAAAAAAAGAAAATGGAATTACAGAAGTCTATTAATATAAACAACAATATATGCACAAGGATTACTGTTTTGTTACCTTTATTTTTATAAAATCTCAGTGAAGGGCATGGCCATAATTGATGCCATACAAGCAATGGGAATGCCTTTTTCAAAGAAAGAAACCCAGCAGGCGTTAAGAGCAGTAAGAATTTATAACAAGTTTCCAAACTCGGTGTTGATTGATCACAGTGAACAAGCAGAGTTGGCACATCTTTCTGTGATCATTCTGAACTCTGTAATAAATTACTGATGTCATAATAGTTAGCTAAATAGTATGTGCGACATTTGCTAATGACATTCAGCCATAATTTTTAAATCAGTGAGAAGGCAAAGTAAATGCAGAAATTGCCCTCTTGTGTCTTTTGCATAACACCTTGTCATAAATCATGACTGAGGTGGTGGAGAGAAAGGAGCTTCTGAAAACGGACTACCAATGACCAGCAATGAGAGCAATTGAAGACTCAGCACTGTACAGTGGGGAGACAGGCCCCCCATATTGATGCAGATCATGAGCCACCTAGTGATTTAATTTGGTAAATTATTTGAAACATCACTCTGGTCACTTTATTAGGTACACCTGTACACCTTTATTAATGCAACTATCGAATCAGCCAATCATGTGGCAACAACTCAGTGCATTAAAGCATGCAGACATGGTCAAGAGGTTCAGTTGTTGTTCAGCCCAAATATCAGAATGGCATAACTACCACTCACTGGATGCTTTCTGTGGGCAAAAATGCCATGTTAATGAGAGAGGTCAGAGGAGACTGGCCGGTCTAGTTCAAGCTGACAGGAAGGCAACAGGAACTCAAGAAATCATGTTTCACAACAGCAGTGTGCAGTAGAGCATCTCTGAACCTTGGAGGATGAGCTACAACAGTAGCTGTCCGCACTGGGTTTCCCTCCTATACCTAATAAAGTGGCCACTGAGTATAGATTGAAAGGGTACGCGTGAAAGTTTAAATAAACCCAACTGAAGTAAACTTAACACGAGGAAATCTGCAGATGCTGGAAGTTCAAGCAACACACACAAAATGCTGGTGGAACGCAGCAGGCCAGGCAGCATCTATAGGGAGAAGCACTGTTGACGTTTCGGACCGAGACCCTTCCTCAAGACTCAAAGACCAGCAATCCCAACGAAGGGTCTCGGCCTGAAATGTTGACAGTGCTTCTCCTTATAGATGCTGCTTGGCCTGCTGTGTTCCACCACCATTTTGTGTGAAGTAAACTTAAGTTTGTGATCTGTGGATTTGAATAGTTCTTTAAAAATTTAATTTTGAACAGTAAAATATGTTGAGGCCTTTAAATGGCTGTTTATACAGATGAGGGATATAATAGAAGTAACAAGGTTGCCTGAATTGTTTCCAACAGTAAAGGCTGATCACATGGGAGAAATAGCACATAGTGGCCATGTTATTAAGGGGAAAGTAAGCTGATTGTAAAGGATCCTGTGAGTAAAGAATCCGACAGTAGGATGTAAGGGACAGTAGTAATTTCAAGGTTCTCTGCATTCCCATCTGAGCAAAGTGGAAAATGGAATGTATTGGCCATAAGCACTGAGCTGAGGCAGTGCATCAAAAGGGGCAATTGAACAATTTCCTTGGTGTTTTTTTAATGTAAAGAATTGGCTGTCCTTTGGAGTATTATTTTGAGGGAGATCATTTGTTTTTTTGCAATCTCAGAGTACTGTTATATTTTGATGCCTTTTTAATATGAACATTTTAATTTTGTAATTTGATAGGGACAATGATAGATGCATGTTCTATGGTGTGATTTCATTGTACTCTGAATTACAGTGCTGAAGTCTTTTTTTATATATATATATATAAAAAGAATAAATGAAAATTGTTTCCTTGCTGCTACTTAAGATCACGAATGAATTATTTTTGGCACATTAGGATTTGATGACAAGCAGATCTATCTGTCTGATTCTGGATGCAAGTTATCCTGAGACCCATCAGAATACAGTTTAAGGTGTGATGTTTGTTTATTTAGAGATACTGCATGATGACTGACCCCTTTCCAGCTCAACAAGCCCATGGTGCCCAATTCCACCCATGCAACCAATAAACCTGTACGTTTTTGTATATCCTCTCTGTGATTACTTGGCTTTCCTCCCACATTGCAAACTCCTTTCAGACAAACCCCGATCAGTGATTATTGACACTGTAAAGTAATAATGCTGATTGACACTGTCCTTATTTTGATGCATTCTGATCCAGTGAGCCTGCACCCATGATCAATTAATCTACTATTCTGAACATCATTGGAATGTGGAAGGAAACCAGAGCACCTGGAGAATATAGAAGCTCTTTAAAGACAGCGGCAGGAATTGAACCAGAGCTGTGTGCTAACTGCTATGCTACCACGTCCCTCCCTTGATTATGGGATAAATAACACAATATCAATTCCATTTCAGTACTGAATGAACAGATGAGGAATTTCTATAGCCAGAGGGTGGTGAATCTGGAATTCATTGCTACGGTTGGCTGTGGAGACCAAGTCATTAGGTAGATATAAAGCAGAGATTAATAGGTTCTTTATTAGTAAGGGTGTTGAAGGATTTTGGGGAGAAGGCAGAAGATTGGGGTTGAGAGGGATAATAAATCGCCCATGTTGGGTTCTGCTAACTCTTCCTATGTCTTATGGTCTACTCTGGGCTTACATATTCTCAAGCCTCACAACCCTTCCTTAGACGTGTCTCGGCCCGAAACGTTGGCTACTCTTTTCTCACGGATGCCGCCTGGCCTGCTGAGTTCTTCCAGCGTTGTGTACCACAGCATCTGTTTGATGTGTTTGATCCACAGCATCTGCAGTTGTATCTTTGTGTTTTGACCCCTTATCCTGTATGGTGCCCACAAAACTGCCAGAGCACTGGTACTATTCATTCACGACCCTAGGTGCCAGCTCCATACACCTATCTAAACTTCTCTTGAATGTTGAAATCAAAATCGCATTCACCACTTGCACTAGCAGCTTGTTGCACACTTGCCACACTCTCTCTAAAGAAGTTTCCTCTTAAATGTTTCCTCTTTTACCCTTAACTCATGTCCTTCATTTGTAGTCGCACACAACTACAGTGGGAAAAATACAACTTCAACATAACATGCCAACTCCTGTAGTCAGTACTTTGATTTATGAAGGCCAATGTGCCAAAAGCTTTCTTAATGACCCAACCTACCTGTGACGCCTCTTTCAATAAATTATGGACTTGTTATCCCAGGTCCCTTTGTTCTACTGCTCACTGTGTAAGACCTACCCTGGATGGTCCTCCCAAAGTGTACACCTAACTTGTCTGCATTAAATTCCCTGTGCTATAATTTGTAAACAATTTTCTCAGCTGATCCAGATCCTGCTGCAAGCTTTGGTAGTCTTCCTTGCTGTCCACTACATCTCCAATTTTGGAGTTATCTGCAAATCTGCTGATCCAGTTAACCACATTATCATGTACCTGTGCAAATTTCTCTTAAGTGTTACAGTTGAACTTCCATGGTTTACCAGTTCCATGGTCAGCTCACTCCAGCCTCTAGGTGAAGTTCTCCCTCAGATTCTCCTTAAATATTTCATACTTCACACGAAACCTGTCTCCGCTAGTTGTAGGCTTGCCTAGTATAAAAGGGAGTATTGTGGTATAGAGCGAGCTATTTCAGCATCCACAGTGAGATTGAATGGATGATTAGAAATGAGAATGAAGAATGTTGCTACCTGTTCCATCTGGGAGGTAAGCTCGACAACAATGGATAAGGATTTTTTTTCTAGTAGTTGTTGTGTCAGTCATATCTTGATAACTACATGCCTATTCTCAGCATGAGGGAGGAGAGTATGGCACAAAAAAATTGGTCAGAAAAGCAGGTTAAAGACTGATGGTACTACTACTTCAATGCCCAAAAATAAAGCTGGAAAGGAGTTCCTAACCCTTGGCCGTGTAACTATTCTGCTTTGAGATTCAGCAATACTTAGAGCTAATCTGGAGACCATTTTGCTGTCACATCTACAAGGAGTGCTGCTTCAAGAAAGCAGCATCCATGATCAAGTACCACCATCCAGGCCCTGCTCTCTGCTTGATACTGCCATCAGGAAGGAGGTATAGGAGCCTTAGGTCCCACACCACCTGGTTCGGGAACAGTTATTACCCCTCAGCTGTCAGGCTCCAGAACCGGCGAATAACTTCACTCACCTCAACACAGTGGATTTGACAACCTATAAACTCATTCTCAGGACTTTACAACTCATGCTCTGAATATTATGTATTTATTTGTGTGTTTTATGTTTTTTTTTGTACTTTCACAGTTTGCCTTTTGCACATTGGTTGTTTATCAGTCTTTGTAGTTTTTTCCCCCATTGTATACTGTAATTGATGTTTTTTTTCTTCTATATATGTATTGCATTGAACTGCTGCTGCTAAGTTAATAAATTTCACGCCTCATGCTGCTGATAATAAACCTGGTTACGAATTCAGATTTTGAATTTCAGGTCATAACCTCGTTCAGTATGAGAGTCTAATGACTTCTGTGTGTGATGGAGGTAATTTGGAAAGTCATGCCAAAGCAGCCTTGGATGTCCATTTAGTCTGAGCTCACTGCAAAGGAACAGGGCACAGCATCAGTGGGTGAACACAATAAAAATGCAGGTGGATACATTATCTCCTTTCTGTATTTGCCCCTTCAAACTATTCGATCTTTCACCAAAATCTCTGTTTGTTTTTTTATCGCTGTGCACAATTTCAGTCCCTCAATATTCGCAAAATTATTAACTTGTTTTGAATGAATAATGACTTGAGCTTCCATAATCCCACTTGTGTAATGGCTGAGAGTTTGTTTTCATGATTGGAAGCTTTGGGACCAGTAGTGTGGAGCCAGAATCTTGTGTTGGGAGCATTGCTTTATTCTAAAATCTAGCTCGGGTTATAGGTGATATGATCAGTAAGATAACAGATAATGAGGCCCCATCTAAGTAATAGTCTGCCCGTTTATTTCTTCCACCGAAGTGCAGATAACAGATTGTGAGGCTGCAGCCTTGTGCAAAATGATATTGATGAGTTGGGAGAGAATCAGCAGAGATGGAACTTGGAGCTGAATTGGGCCATTCGGCCTGCCAAATCTGCTCTGCCATTCCATCATGGCTGATTTATTTTCCCTCGCAGCCCCATTCTCCTGACTTCTCTCTGTAACGTTAGACACCCTAACTAATCAAGAATGTATGAGCCTTTGCTTTAAATATACCCAATGACTTGGTCTCCATTGCTGTCTGACAATAAATTCCACTGATTCACCGGCTAATGAAATTTCTTCTCATCTGTTTCAATCTTCTATTCTGAGGTTGTGCCCTCTGGTCATAAGATTCACCCTATTGGAAACATCCTCCAGTTGTCCACTCTGTATAGATCTTTCAATATTCAGTTGGATTCTTTGAGATCCTCTCTCATTACAGGCTCAAAGCTATCAAATGCTCCGACATAAACACGAGATTCTGCAGGTGCTGGAAATCCACAGCAACGCACAAAATGTAGGAGGAACTCAACAGCTCAGGCAGCATCTATGGAAATGAATAAACAGTCAACATTTCAGGTGGAAACCCTTCATCAGGGTTGATAACATGTTAACTCTTTCACTCCTGGGATCGTTCCCATAAACCTGCTCTGGACCCTCTCCAATGCCTGCACGTCCTATGGGCCAAAACTACCCTCAATGCTCCAAATGTCTTAAAGCCTCAGAATTACATCCTTTCTTTTATATTCTAGTCTTCTCAATGTTGTTTTTTGCCTTCCTCTCCACTGACTCAGCCTGTAAGGCCTCCCTAGTCCCTTTCCGGTTCCTATTTCTGAATTCGCTCCCCATCTGGAAAATAGTTTACATCTTTATTCCTTCTCAAGGTAGTTTATGGCAAATGTATGTATTTTGTTAATGAATTTTACTTCAACTTCTACCAAAGTGACCATACACTTCCTGACACTGTATTCCATCTGCCACTTTTTTTCCCCATTCTCCTAATCTGTCCCAAGTTTTTCCTGCTTCCTCAACAGTACTTGGCATAAGATAGAGGAGTAGAAGTGGGCTGTTTGGCCCATCAAGTCTGCCCCGCCATTCAATCATGGGATGATTCAATTCTTCCAGTTACCCCACTCCCCTGCCTTCTCCCCATACCCTTTGATGCCCTGGCTAATCAAGAACCTGTCTATCTCTGCCTTAAATACACCCAATGACTTGGACTTCACAGCCGCTCATAGAAATAAATCCCACAGTTTAACCACCCTCTGACTAAAGTAATTTCTCTGCATCTCTGTTCTAAATGGATGTCCTTCAATCCTGAAGTTGTGCCCTCTTGTCCTAGACTCCCCTACCATAGGAAATAACTTTGCCATATCTAATCTGTTCAGGCCTTTTAACATTCGGAATGTTTCTATGAGATCCCCCCTCATTCTCCTGAACTCCAGGGAATACAGTCCAAGAACTGCCAGACATTCCTCGTACGGTAACCCTTTCATTCCTGGAATCATTCTCGTGAATCTTCTTTGAACCCTCTCCAATGTCAGTGTTTCCTTTCTAAAATAAGGAGCCCAAAACTGCATACAATACTCCAAGTGTGGTCTTATAGTGCCTTATGGAGCCTCAACATATATCTCTGCTCTTATACTCTATACCTCTAGAAATGAATGCCAACATAGCATTTGCCTTTTTCACCACTGACTCCATCTGGAGGTTAACCTTTTGGGCATGCTGCACAAGGACTCCCAAGCCCCTTTACATCTCTGCATTTTGAATTCTCTCCCCATCTATATAATAGTCTGCCTGTTTATTTCTTCCACCAAAGTGCATGACCATACACTTTTCAACATTGTATTTCATTTGCCACTTCTTTGCCCATTCCCCTAAACTATCTAACTCTCTCTGCAGGCTCTCTGTTTTTTCAACACTACCCTCTCCTCCACCCATCTTTGTATCATTGGCAAATTTAGCCACAAATCCATTAATCCCATAGTCTAAGTCATTAACATACATCGTAAAAAGTAGTGGTCCCACCACTGACCCCTGTGGAACTCCACTAGTAACTGGCAGCCAGCCAGAATAGATTCCCTTTATTCCCTCTCTCTCTTTTTTGCTGATCAGTCAATGCTCCACCGACGCTAGTAACTTCCCTATAATTCCATGGGCTCTTATCTTGCTAAGCAACCTTGTGTGGCACCTTGTCAAAGGCCTTCTGAAAATCCAAGTACACCACACCTACTGCATCTCCTTTGTCCACCCTGCTTGTAATTTCCTCAAAAAATTGCAGTAGGTTTGTCAGGCAGGATTTTCCTTTTAGGAAACCATGCTGGCTTTGGCCTATCTTGTCATGTGCCTCCAGGTACACCGTAATCTCATCCCTAACATCGATTCCAACAACTTCCCAACCACTGATGTCAGGGTAACAGGTCTATAGTTTCCTTTCTGCTGCCTCCCACCCTTCTTAAATAGTGGAGTAACATTTGCAATTTTCCAGTCATCTGGTACAAAGCCAGAATCTATCGATTCTCAAAACCTCATTGTTAATGCCTCCTCAATCTCTCCAGCTACTTCCTTCAGAACCTGAGGGAGCATTCCAACAGGTCCAGGAGACTTATCCACCCTGAGACCATTAAGCTTCCTTTTCAGTCATAATTTTCACTGCTTATATTTCACATCCCTGACACTCTTGAATGTCCAGTATACTGCAGATGTCTTCTGCTGTGAAGACTGATGTAAAATACACATTCTGTCCCTCTGCCATCTCTGCATCTCTCATTACAATATGTCCACCTATTTTTGTAACATCCACAAACTTGGCTACAAAGCCATCAATTCCATCATCCAAACCCTAGGCATATAACGAAAAGTAGAAGAGCAAACTGACCCCTGAAGAACAGCACTAGTCACTGGCAGCCAACCCCAGAAAAGGCCCCCTTTACTTCCATTATTTTGCCTCCTGCGAGGCAGCCTTACTGGTCTGAGGCTTCTGTTGGTCGGGTTGACCATGGATATTGCATCCTAGCTGTATAGGTATGCAAGCCAAGGCACTACAATATGGAGAGCAAGCTGTTGCCCAAGTAGCAGGCTCCCCATCTCCATGCAGCTGATGAATCCCAAGGAATGTCAGAAACTGATACAGTTTGGCACCAGCAGCATCGCAGGAGTTGCCAGTCAGCATTGAATGCAACGTTGGGGTTTACTCCTGAAGCCTTCCCAGTGAGTGGGTATAGCCACAAAGCAGCAGCAGTTTATGGAAGGAAACAGGAGCACCTGGAGAAAACCTATGTGGTCACGGGGAGAACATGCAAACTCCTTACAGGCAATGGTGGAAATTGAACCCAGGTTGCCTGTGCTGTAAGGCTTTGTGCTAACCACTAGGCTAATGAGCCACCCACTCTAAGATCAATCTACATCACCACTGATCAAGTTCAATTCCACTAGTCTGTAAGGATCGTACTTTATTGGAACAGGATGTGATCTTACTGGTGAAATGGAGCAGAAGGGAGTTCAGGGTACTTTGAGGTTGCTGTGTTACAGACTGAAATCAAAGTTTATGCTGGAGAATTAACTAGGGCCATGGAGAGGTTTTAAATTAATTCACACAGAATTTGGGTACATAATGGCATAAGAGCTCCACGAGAAAACCAACCATGTGTTTATGCCTATCAGCTGCCAGCTTGGACTCCATACCCTACCCCCACCTTATTCTGGCTTCTGCTTCCTTCCCAGTGAAGGATATCAGCCCGAAACATCGACTGGTTATTCCTCTCCGTAGATGCTCCCTGACCTGAGTTCCTTCAACATTTTGTGTGTGATGCTCTGGATTTCCAGCATCTTCATAATCTTATGTTTATATTTCTGTTGAACATATTTTGCAATTTGTTGATTTCAGCCTGGTTTTCCTATTAATTCTTCGTCCAATCAATTAATGGCAAGCTGTTGACTTTACAAAGACAGATAACCTGTATGTTCAATATTATCCCTTTAAATCAATGGCACTTCTGTGCTAAAGTTTCACTGAATAATCCATCCAAATCCATTTACCCAGCTGCACCCTCATTGCTTTGAATGTAACAGGCATTCTGGTGATGATTCACACTCTTGCCTCTTCCTGTCTCTCAGTAACTTGGGACTCTGATTACCATACCCTAAGGCTTCTTTGATTTCCACTCTCTGCTTGAGTTGCCACTAACAATTCCCATATCAAGATTATTTTAAGAGAAGCACAGATTAATCAAAGGCAGTCTCCAATCTGATTGCCTTTATAATAAGGAAAGCGGCATATTTCATACTGCCTGCACGGATTGAAACAAGTGTTTCATGAGGCTGTTCAGGAATGTAAAGGCCCAAGAGATCCAATAGAAGATTCAGAATTGGCTGTGCCAGGAAACAATGTGTAATGCTCTGAGTTCTGGTGGTGGTGGTTGTCCATCGTGTCTGACGATAACAGGAAACCTGTGTGGAGAGATTTTAAAGTGGGGCACTGGGACAGTTCCACTCTCTTGACCTCAGAAGTCCGGGCCCAGTGGTACAAACAAACGTCATAAACTGGGGTCTTCCCTGCTTGCGGAGGATGACTGTGACATTATCTGTGCCTTGTCATGTCCTTTGCTCTCTGTGTAGCATTGCAGTACCACCTTCCCGGCCACTGGATCTCAGTTTGCTGGAGCTGACTTTGCAGGCTATCTCACGAGGCCACCGGCTACCTTCACCTGGTTTAGCCTGCCTGTCAAATCAGTGTACCGGGGTGTGGCTGCTGTGCATGCAAACAGCTTCTTGGAGCCACAGGTGAGAGCTGAGCATCTGCTAGGAACCAAAAGCAAACGAGATGCCCCAGGTTGAACACGACAAGTCCCTTCACCAGAGGTGCTACCCCTCCCTGGACACACAATACACCCTGGGTTCTGGTAAGTGGTGTGAAACAGAAATAGTGAGGTAATGTTCATGGGTTCATTGTTCAAAAAACTGATGGCCGAGTTGAGGAAGCTGTTCCTTCTTGTCGCTGACAAAGGAAGTTAACGACTGCATAAAAGCCAAGGAAAGGGCATATAAGGTGGCAAAAGTGAGTGGGAAGGTGGATGATCGGGAAGCTTTTAAATTTCAACAAAAGGCAACTTAAAAAGCTACACAAAGAGAAGCCAGTAATATAAAGCAGGATTCTAAAAAAAAAAATTCTGTTACATAAAGAGTAAAAGGGAGGTGAGAGTTGATATTGATCCATGGAAAACAATGCTGGTGGGGTAGTAATGGGGGACAAAGAAATGGCAGATGAACCTAATGGGTACTTGGCATCTGTCTTCACTGCGGAAAACACTAGCAGTGTGCCAGAAGGCTTTGAGTGTCAGGGAGCAGGAGTGAGTGTCATTGCTAATACAAAAGAAAAAGTGCTAGGCAAACTCAAAGGTCTTAAGGTGGATCAGTCACCTGGACCAAATGGACTACATCCTAGAGTCCTGAGAGGTTGCTGAAGAGATAAAGGATGCATTGGTCATGATCTTTCAAGAATCGCTTAATTCTGGCATGGTCCAGGAGTACTGGAAGATTGCAAATGCCATTCCACTCTAAGAAGGGAGGAAGGCAAAAGAAAGGAAATTATAGGCCAGTTAGCCTAAACACACTGGTTGGGAAAGTGTGATAATAAGAAGGGGTAGGAAGTGCTGAGGAAGCAATGTGATTGCAGAAGGACTTAGAAAATTGGAAGAATGGGTAAAAAGTGGCAGATGGAATATAGTGTTGGGAAATGTATGATAATGCATTTTGGTAAAAGGAACCAAACTAATTATCTAAACGAAGAGAAGGTTCAAACATCAGAGGGACTTGGGAGTCCTCATGCAAGACTCCAAAGAAGCTTAATTTACAAGTTGAGTCTGTGGTAAGGTTGAGTCTGTCAGGAGAGGGAAGGGGAATAGACCGAATGAGCAGAGCAGCCCAATAACAAGTATACCGTTTTGGATACTGTTGGTGGGGACGACCTAACAGGGACAAGTTGCAGAGGTTGCGTCTCTGGCACTGAGACTGGACACTCAGCTCAGAAGGGAAGGAGGGAAAAGAGGAGAGCAGTAGTGATAGGGGATTTGATAGGGGGACAGATGAGAGGTTCTGTGGAAGAGATTGAGAATCCCAGATAGTCTGTTGCCTCCCTGGTGCCAGGGTCCGCAATATCTCAGATCGAGTTCTCAGTATTCTCAAGAGGGAGGGTGAGCAGCCAGGTGTCGTGATCCATGTAGGGACCAATGGCATGGATAGGAAGAAGGAGGAGGTCCTGCGAAGAGAATTTAGGGAGTTAGGAGCAAAGTTGAAGGACAGGACCTCCAGGGTTGCATTCTCAGGATTGCTACCTGTGCCATGTGCTAGTGAGGCTAGAAATAGGAAGATAATGCAGCTAAATATGTGGCTAAGGAGTTGGTGCAGGAGGGAGGGCTTCATGTTTCTGGACAATTGGGCCTTGTTCCAGGAAAGGTGGGACCTGTTCCAACAGGACGGTTTGCACCTGAACTGGAGGGGGACTAACATCCTTGTGGGAAGGTTTGCTAGTGCTGTTCCGGGGGGGGGGGGTGGTTTAGCTAGATTTGCAAGGGGAGGGGAACCAGAGTGTTAGAGCAGATAGTGAGGTGGAGGAGGATAAAGGTCATGTGAGAGCTGCAAGTATAGTGCATGGAGTAAAGCCAGATCTAACATATAAAGAGGCTTTGAGGAAAGAGAAACAGAATAAAGGGTATAAAGGTAGTAAGGTAGAAGGGCTAAAGTGTGTGTACTTCAATGCAAGAAGCATCAGGAACAAAGGTGATGAACTGAGAGCTTGGATACATACATGGAATTATGATGTAGTGGCCATTACGGAGACTTGGCTGACACCAGGGCAGGAATGGATTCTCAATATTCCTGGATTTCAATGCTTTAAAAGGGATAAAGAGGGGGGAAAAGGGGAGGGAAAAGGGGAGGAGGGTGGCATTACTAGTCAGGGATACTATTACAGCTACAAAAAAGGTGGGTAATGTAGTAGGATCCTCTTTTGAGTCAGTATGGGTAGAAGTCAGGAACAGGAAGGGAGCAGTTACTCTTGGGAGTATGCTATAGGCCCCCTGGTAGCAGCTGAGATACCGAGGAGCAGATTGGGAAGCAGATTGGAAAGGTGCAAAAATAACAGGGTTGTTATCATGGGTGACTTTAACTTCCCTAATATTGATTGGCACCTGATTAGTTCCAATGGTTTAGACGGGGCAGAGTTTGTTGAAGTGTGTCCAGGATGGGTTCCTGTCACAATATGTTGACAGGCCGACTAGGGGGAATGCCATACTAGATCTAGTATTAGTGAACGAACTGGGTCAGGTCGCAGATCTCTCAATGGGGGAGCATCTGGGGGACAGTGACCACCGCTCCCTGGCCTTTAACATTATCATGGAAAAGGATAGAATCAGAGAGGATAGGAAAATTTTTAATTGGAGAAGGGCAAATTATGAGTCTATAAGGCTAGAACTTGTGGGTGTGAATTGGGATGATGTTTTTGCAGGGAAATGTACTATGGACATGTGGTCGATGTTTAGGGATCTCTTGCAGGATGTTAGGGATAAATTTGTCCCGGTGAGGAAGGTAAAGAATGGTAGGGGGAAGGAACCATGGGTGACAAGTGAGGTGGAGAATCTAGTCAGGTGGAAGAAGGCAGCATACATGAGGTTTAGGAAGCAAGGATCAGATGGGTCTATTGAGGAATATAAGGTAGCAAGAAAAGGGGCTGAGGAGAGCAAGAATGGGGCATGAGAAGGCCTTGGCGAGTAGGGTAAAGAAAAACCCCAAGGCATTCTTGGGGAACAAAAGGTTGACAGGCGTGAAGATAGGACCAATTAGAGATAAAGGTGGGAAGATGTGCCTGGAGGCTGTGGAAGTGAGCGAGGTCCTCAATGAATACTTCTCTTCGGTATTCACCAATGAGAGGGAAATTGATGGTGAGGACAATATGAGTGAGGTTGATGTTCTGGAGCATGTTGATATTAAGGGAGAGGAGGTGTTGGAGTTGTTAAAATACATTAGGACGGATAAGTTCCCGGGGTCTAATGGAATATTCCCCAGGCTGCTACAAGAGGTGAGAGAAGAGATTGCTGAGCCTCTGGCTAGGATCTTTATGTCCTCGTTGTCCACAGAAATGGTACTGGAGGATTGGAGGGAGGTGAATGTTGTCTCCTGTTCAAAAAAGGTAGTAGGGATAGTCCAGGTAATTATAGACCAGTGAGCCTTACACCTGTGGTGGGAAAGCTGTTGGAAAAGATTCTTAGAGATAGAATCTATGGGCATTTAGAGAATCATGGTCTGATCAGGGACAGTCAGCATGGCTTTGTGAAGGGCAGATCATGTCTAACAAGCCTAATGGAGTCCTTTGAGGAGGTGACCAGGCATATAGATGAGGGTAGTGCAGTGGATGTGATCTACATGGATTTTAGTAAGGCATTTGACAAGGTAGGCTTATTCATAAAGTCAGAAGGCATGGGATCCAGGGAAGTTTGGCCTGGTGGATTCAGAATTGGCTTGCCTGCAGAAGGCAGAGGGTCATGGTGGAGGGAGTACTTTGATTGGAGGGTTGTGACTAGTGGTGTCCCTCAAGGATTGGTTCTGGGACCTCTACTTTTCGTGATTTTTATTAACAACCTGGATGTGGGGGTAGAAGGGAGGGTTGGCAAGTTTGCAGATGACACAAAAGTTGGTGGTGTTGTGGATAGTGTTAAGGATTGTCAAAGATTGCAGAGAGACATTGATAGAATGCAGAAGTGGGCTGAGAAGTGGCAGATGGAGTTCAACCCAGAGAAGTGTGAGGTGGTACATGTTGGAAGGTCCAACTCCAAGGCAGAGTACAAAGTAAATGGCAGGATACTTGGGAGTGTGGAGCAGCAGAGGGATCTGAGGGTACATGTCCACAGATCCCTGAAAGTTGCCTCACAGGTAGATAGGCTTGTAAAGGAAGCTTATGGGGTGTTAGCTTTCATAAGTTGAAGGATAGAGTTTTAAGAGTTGCGAGGTAATGATGCAGCTGTATAAAACTCTAGTTAGGCCACACTTGGAGTACTGTGTCCAGTTCTGGTCGCCTCACTATAGGAAGGATGAGGAAGCATTGGAAAGGGTACAGAGGAGATTTACCAGGATGCTTCCTGGTTTAGAGAGTATGCGTTACGACCAGAGATTAAGGGAACTAGGGCTTTACTATTTGGAGAGAAGGAGGATGAGAGGAGATATGATGGAGGTATACAAGATATTAAGGGGAATAGGTTGAGTGGACAGCTAGTGCCTCTTCCCCAGGGCACTACTACTCAATACAAGAGGACATGGCTTTAAGGTAAGGGGAGGGAAGTTCATGGGGGATATTAGAGGAAGGTTTTTCACTCAGAGAGTGGTTGGTGTGTGGAATGCACTGCCTGAGTCAGTGGTGGAGGCAGACACACTAGTGAAATTTAAGACACTACTAGACAGGTATATGGAGGAATTTAAGATGAGGTGTTCTATGGGAGGCAGGGCTTAAGGGTCGGCACAACATTGTGGGCCGAAGGGCTGTACTGTTCTAAAGAAGGCAAATGCAATGTTGCCATTTATTTCAAGGGGAACAGAATATAAAAGCAAGTAGATAATGCTGAGCCTTTATAAGACACTAGTCAGGCTACACTTGGAGTACTGTCAAGTTTTAGGCCCCGTTTCTCAGAAAAGATGTGTTGTCATGGGAGAGAGTTCTGAGGAGGTTCACAAGGATGATTCCAGGAATGAAAGGGTTAACATGAGGAGTGTTTGGGCAATTTTAGGCTTGTACTCACTGGAATTTAGAAGAATGCAGGAGGTTCTCATTGAAACTTACCAAATGTTGAAAGGACTAAATGGAGAGGATGTTTCCTATGGTGGGGGTATCCAGAATGAGAGGGTACAGCCTCAAAATTGAAGAGTAACCCTTTAGAACAGAGGTAAGGAAGAATTTTTTTTAGCCGGGGGTAGTAAATATGTGCTCTGCCAGGAATTGCAGTGGAGGCCAAGTCCATGTGTACATTTAAGGTGGAAGTTGATTGTTTCCCGATCGATCAGAGCATCAAAGGATAATGACAAGGCAGGTGTAAGGGGTTGAATGGGATCTGGGATCAGCCATGATGGAATGGCAGAGCACACTGAATGGGCTGAATGGCCTAATTCTGCTCCTATGTCTTACTATCTTGTTCCAATGTTGTGTGTGCCTTCAGGCTTTTGCATCTCCTCCCTGATGGTGACAATGAGAAGAGGGTATGTCCTGGGAGATATCAGGGTGGGGTATCCTTAATGATGGATGCAAGCCCTGTTCAGTATGTGATCGGTGTTGACAGTGGAGTTCCTGACTTGGTGGTTCTTTGTTTACATCGTCGATGGACTTAAAATGTTGAAGGAGCAATTAAGTTGATAGATGATGCAATAAGTCCCCACGAGGTTAAATTAGGAAGAAAGCAGAAACCAGGAAGATATTAACATATTAATAAGTTGAACAGAAACCCGATCAGTCTGGAGAAGCTGGGCTAATGTAATTAGGAACAGTTAATAAACTAAAGGGAGTTATAAGAAAAGATTAATTAGGTTAGTACTTTATTTCTTGGAACAGGGAAGATTGAGGGGAGATTTGATAGAAGTACACAGAATTCTGGGGAGTATAGTTACGGTGGGACTAGAACAAGATATTATGGGTTCAGGGTGTCAGAGTTTAAGGGAAACATGAGGGGAAACTTCACTTAAATGTGTCATGAGAGTAATATGAGCTGCCAGCACAAGCTGTGCTTGCAAGCTCGATTTAAATGTTTAAGAGAAGTTTGATTCAGTACATGGATGGTAGGGGTATGGAGGGCTATGTTCCAGGTGCAAGTCAATAGGACTGGGCAATTTTAATTGTTTTGCACAGACTAGATTGACCAAAGGGCCTGTTTCTCTGCTAAATTTTCCTGACTCTACTCTGTAGCTGCTGGAGGAACTCAGCAGGTCGGGCAGCTTCTATGGAGAGGAAAAATTGTTGACATTTCTGTCCCAAAGAAGGGTCTCGGCCTGAAACTTTGACTTTTTATTTGCTTCTGTTGATGCTGCCTGACCTGCTGAGTTCCTCCAGCATTTTGAGAAAGAATACTTAATAAACAAGGGAGGGGATTATTAGAAACTTAAGCCCTAGAATTTTTTTCTCTAGGATGGCATAGCAGTGTAAAGGTTAGTGTTACATTATTACAGGGCCAGTGACCTGGTTTCAATTCCCAGTGTGAGGAATTTGTACGTTCTCTCTTTGACAGTGTGGGATTCGTCCGGGTGTTGCAGTTTCAGCCCATATTCCAAAGAAGTAGAGGTTAGGGTTAGTGAATTGTGGGCTTGCTATGTTGGCATCGGAAGCATGGTGACACTTGCGGGCTGCCCCAGGGCATCCTCGGACTGCGTTGATTGATGATGCAAATGACACATTTCACAGTATGTTTTGATAGACGTGACAAAGCTAATCTTTAATCTCTAATGTAATGGAACACAGTCTAGACTAGGGTTTCCCAAAGTTTGTTATGCCATGGATCCCTCCCATTAACTGAGGGGTCTGTGGACCTCAGGGTTGGGAATCCCTTGGCTATATCCTCAGAAAGCCAAACAAAGCTGTGTATAAATCTGAAATCCAGAACATTAGAAATAGTCAGGTGGTTCAGCAGCATCTGCGGAGAGAGAAACGGGGTTAATATGAAGAAGTTTCACTAGAACTGGGGAAGTTACTAGAACAGTTGTTTTAAGTTGGGAGGATAGATGGGAAGAGCATGGGAATGTCTGTGACAAGGTAGCCAAGAGAACATTGAGACAGATTTCTCTTCACTAAATGGTGTGGTGGAGTTATTCATTGTAAATGATCTGTCTGCTTGCAGCACGATAGAGACGAGTGCAAGACTTGCCAATGAGACTCTCCAACAATCGGCCAGCATAGTGGCGCAGTTACTAGGGCCACTGCCTCACCTCCCGCCTCAGCCACATCCCCAAGAGATATGAAGATTGGTGGAATAGTTAGCCACTGGTAAGTAGATTAAAGATTATTTATCTTATGTAGATTGAAATGCGTCATTTGCGTCAACAGCCAACACCCTGAAGGCTGTGTCATCACACATTCCGGTGCCAGCGTAGCACAGCCGCATTATTCAGCAGAACAACACTGAACACAAGTGACAAACCCCACTCTGAGTAGGGGTGTAGTACATTTGGGAAGGAGGAGTGGTGACTTATAGAAATATGGGAAACCAGGTTAGGGTGGGAAATAAAAATGGGGCCTAATGATTGCTGCACACAATGGGGCTGCTCTATGTTCTGATTCTACCATTCACATCAACAGTGAGCAATTTCAAGTTCCTGTGTGTCAACATCTCTGAGGATCTATTGACGCAGTTACAAAGAAGTGGCTATATTTCATTAGGAGTCTGAGATTTCGTATGTCACCAAAGACACTCGCAGATTTCTACAGATGCACGGCAGGCAGCATACTAACTGGTTGTATCTCCACCAGGTGTGGGGGTGGGGAGAGGGATACTGCACAGGATCAAAATAAGCTGCAGAAAGTTGTGAGCTCAAGTCAGCTCCATCATGGCATTAGCCTCTCCAGCATCTGGGACATCTTCAAGGAACAATGCATCAAAAAGATGGCATCCATCATCAAGGACACCATCATCCAGGTCATGCCCTCTTCTCATTGCTACCATCAGGGAGGAGGTACAGGATCCTGAAAGCACACACTCAACAATTCAGGAATAGCTCCTTCCCTTTGCCATCCAATTTCTGAATGGACATTGAACCCATGAACACTACCTCACTACTTTTTTCCCTTCTTTTTGCATTACTTAATTAACTTTTTCAAATATATACTTACCCTCGACCAGTAGGCTCTATAATGAATCAACCTATAGCCGGGGAAATGATGACCCCCCCCCTCCTGTTAGACTGTTTGAAGCACCATCTTTTATTCTTACTTCTCTTCTAATATTTGTATAAATGCTACAGTGACATTCTAATTTCCTTTGGGATCAATAAAGTATTATCTCCATCTACTGTAATTTAGTTTTTATTATGTATCGCAAAGTGCTGCTGCCACATAACAAAACTCATGACATAGCAAGTGATATTAAACCCGATTCTGAAAATAGCACATAAAAATTACGTCCCAAAGTGTTTGACAGGAGCAATATCAATGATATTTGCCAATGAACTGTAAAGAGGTGGGAATCTTAAGGGAGATAAAAACAGGGAAGAGAGGCTTTCGAGAGGAACTCTGTAGCTGATTCTTGGACATTGGCTGCCAATGGTAAAACTGAAGGAGATTTGGGATCTTAAAGGATTTAAGGATGAGAGATTTGTGGGAGAAGATTGTGCAAAGCTTCGATGAGTTGAGTAACATGTAGCAGCTGTTGGAGACAACTTGACAAAACATCTGTAGAAATATGCTAAGCAATAAACATTAAACATGTCAAACATTATTATGACATCATAAATGTCCTGTGATGTCATGCCCACTGTTTGTGACATGCAGAGATTAGCCTTTTTCAAGTTTCTTTGAGCTTGATCTTGTGGACCTGACTCTTTGCTTTCTCCTTAACGTTGGTTACCACACAGCGGCTACCATTCAGAGCAATCTCAAAGTGACAAATTCAGCCTAAAAGCCTGCAGGGAGCCTTTGTTCATGCCCCTAACTACCGAATCACAGAATGCTGGGCTGGGAGGAGTACGTGAGGAGTTTACTTGCAGATGGGTTGTGCCAAGATGCGGCCATATTGGCATATTCATGCCCCAGGCTGCTGGCTGCCAAGGACAATGGGCTGTTTAAGCAAATGAGCTTGAAGGAAATCAAAGCTATCACCGGCAATGAGCGGAAGACCTTCCTAACCAAGGGACTCACTGTCGGTGGCAAGAAGTGCTTTGTCATCCGTGATAACTTCCACCTGGATGGGGATTACACCATGGACATCAGGATGAAAAGATGGGACGGTAACAATCCTTGCCATAGCATAGCCATTGCCAGGTCAAAGAAAATCTTCATCATGATTATGGGTAAGAGGGGTGTCCATGGAGGAATTTTGAATAAAAAGGCATTTCAAATGGCTAACTACATTAGAAAGTCCGGCTGTTAGAAGAGGAAAAAGCATTCCATTTACTGCAGTTACGTCTAGAAAATTCCAAGGATACAGATGATTTTTATCTCAAGATCTTTCGAAGCCTTCTCAGAAACAACCCCAAACTGCTAATCGTGTGTCCAGGCCTCTGTGCTGCCCATCTTTGTGGGGGTCTTATATTCCTGACATTATGTAGATTTTTAAATAGACTTCTGTTAACAATCTTCATGTTCTGCCCTTAAATTGTA
The DNA here is from genome assembly GCF_030144855.1 of Hypanus sabinus. NCBI lineage: Eukaryota > Metazoa > Chordata > Chondrichthyes > Myliobatiformes > Dasyatidae > Hypanus > Hypanus sabinus. The sequence continues at coordinate 5,294,275 of NC_082706.1, forward strand.
GAAGAGTTTACAGTATTGAATAAACAGAAACATTAACCCTGCTTCTTCAATAAAGTTCAAAATATTAGATGCTTTGCTGTGTGTGATGCTCTTCAGAAGATAAGGATTGAAATGGCTGATACGAGGGGTGGCTGGAGGAATGTTCAGGGAGGATATCAAAGGTAAACTCTTTACACAGAGTGTGTTGGGCATGTGGAACACCCTGCCAGATGTGGCAGAGAGGTAAGGACATTTAAGAGACTGAGTTAGGCACATGGATGATAGAAAAATGGAAAGCCATGAAAGAGGGAAGACTTAGATTGATCATAGATAAGTTAAAAGGTTGGCAGAACATCACGGACGATACTATAGTGTAAAATGTTCCTTATAGACACTGACAGAATTGAACTGGGGGTACTGGCACTGTAAAAGCATTACGCTAATCACTCCCATTCCTTCCTCTGGAAGGTGCTGCCTGGCCTGCTGAGTATTTCTAGCTTTTTGAGATTGTTTCAGATTTTGATTATTTGCAGCTTTATGGAGCTTACCCTGCATTGCAGATGGGTCGATCCCTCAGATGTGCTGCATCTGTTGATTGCTTCTCACAAGAAAATGAAAGGCAGTTAATGTGACATAAATGTACTTCGATAAAAATCTACTTTAAACTTCCAGTTAACTAATTAATTGCTTCCCAGCTGCAATGAATTTCAAATAAGAACAGAACCATGATGTACATTTAAACCCATGAACACCTCACTATTTTTCCTCTCTTTCTGCACTACACACACACAGGATTCCAGTTAAGTCGGACACATCAGACAAAACCAGTACATTTTGCACCAATTAAGTGGCCCAGATTTAAATTTTTAATGGAAAAATTTTAAAAAAGACAAGGTAAAGTTTAACTGAGTAACAAATTAGGTATTTAAATGAAATACCAAATGAATTAGAACTAAAACTACTACAGTACTATAACAAAACTGTGTAATAGTTCCTAATAGTCATTGACAGAGGAATTCATCCAGTGAATGCTGCCATGTTGTTTTGATTGACTGTAAATGAACAAAATCAGAACATACACCTAGTGCATATGATTGCCTTCATACAATGCTTTACATTGTATCCTTTATTTTCATTGTAACATTCAAGATGATTGTCAATACCTTCAAAATCTTCATAGTTCCTAACTTGTTGAAGTAGTGAAATGGTTTCATTTTTACTCCTAGCTATTTCTGGCATCTCCAAGCCTGAATGCTTGAAACTGCAGTGAGCGAAATGGTTCTGAATTGTCTTATTGCTGATTGAACAGAAACACATGCAGCTGACGCTAGTTAAAAATTGTTCAGCAGCAGTCTCCTGTCCCAATTAAATGGCATAATGTCCCAAATAAACAAAGGGAATTCTGGTTATTTTCTCAACTAGTTTTCATTCTTTAAGGATAAAAACACAAAATGCTGGCAGAACTCAGCAGGCCAGACAGCATCTACGGGAGAAGGTAGTGACAATGTTTCGGGCCAAAACCCCTCATCAGGAGTGAAGTAACATGGGATGGTCGAGGGAGGATAAGAAGTGGGGGGAGGGATAAAGTAGAGAGCTGGGAAATAAAAGAGAAAGAAAGGTAGGGCGATTATAGTGGGGGGGGGGGAAGAGAGGGAAAGAGAACCAGACTAAAATAATAGATAGGGATGGGGTAAGGTGGGGCAGGGGTATCAACGGAGGTCAGTGAGTTGGATGTTCATGCCGGCAGGTAGGAGGCGACCTAGGCGGAAGATAAGGTATTGCTCCATCGACCTACGTGTGGCCTCATCTTGATGGTAGAGGAGGCCATGGAGTGTACACACACAACCCATGTTGCTTTGGAAAAAGGTCAGTAATCAAGGGACACAAATTGAAGTAACTGGTAGAAAGATTAGAGGGAAGTTGAGGATATTGTTTTATGCCCAGGGGATGCCAACATTCTGTTTGAAAAAGATGCTCAAGGCAGAAATAAGTGGCGGGGTGGTTAGTGTTGTGCTTTACTGCGCCATTGATCACTTTGGGGTTCGATTCCTGGCGCTGTCTGTAAGCAGTTTGTACATTCTCCCCATGGTAGCATAGTGGTTTGTGTAATGCTTCACAGCACCACCGACCACTGACAAGGGTTTGATTCCCGCTGTCTGTGGCAGTTTGTATGTCCCTCCCCATGGTAGCGTAGAGATTGGTGCAATGGCTTTACCATGCCAAATTGGGGTTCAATTACCACCACTGTCAGCAAGGAGTTTGTACGGTTTCCCTGTGAACACTGGGTTTCCTCTGGGTGCTCTGGTTTCCTTCCACATTCTACAGGCGTATGGGTTTGGATTAGCAATGGTGGACACGCTGTGTTGGCGGCAGAACTATGGCGATACTAGAGGGCTGCCCCCCCAGCACAGTACTCAGTGATTTGATTGGACGCAATTTACTGTTATGTATCGATGTGACAAATAAAACTAATCTCTAATCTCTCAAAATAAAAAAAACCTGCATGTGCATCTAAAGGGCTATCATCAACAAGGCTACAGTCCTGGGGCTAGAAAGTGGTTTGGGGGTTAAAATGGACACTGAGCCAGGGGACCTATTCTGTTCTGTAAGTTTATAATTCTCTATGGCTAGGAGTGTTCATGAGAGCCTTTTCACAGAGCCAGCACATGGTCATCATCATTTCGTGCCATGCCATGTGACGTGGGCCATCACGGTCTTTCCATGACCATGATTGTTCTTGGCAAATTTTTCTACAGAAGTGATTTGCCATTGCCTTCTTCTGGGCAGTGTCTTTAACAGTCAGGTGCACCCAGCCATTATCAATACTCTTCAGAGATTGCCTGGCATCAGTGGTCACATAACCAGGACTTGTGATTTGCAACAGCTGCTCATACCACCACCTTCTCCCATGACTTCATGTGAACTGATCCGGGGTTGGGGGGGTATGTCAAGCAGGTGCACACCTTGCCCAAGGGTGACCTGCGACCTGCAGTGTGAAGGATTGCCTTATATCTCCTTTGGTAGAGACACATCTCCACCCTGCCACTTGAAGCACATGGAACGCCCGATACCAATAAGATGTACTAGAATGTACCCTCTAACTACAATGAGATTCAGTACATCTTCACAGTAACATTCTGTAATTTCACACTGTGCCTTTTGAAACAAAGACTTGACGCTGAATCAAGGATTTTTTTTACTGCCTAGGAATTCTGCCCATTAAATCCCAGACCACACAGTGCCTTTTTTCTGTTACAGAAAATCCCTCCACGTCCCCCGCAATTATTTTTGACCCATATAACTGCTTACCTTGAGTAATGGGGAGTCACTTGAAACTTTGGCATCAGAATTGGCATTCTGCCAACTGCTATTGGCAAAACCTCAGATTGCAAGGAGGCAGTGTACAGGAATGCAATAGATTGGCTGGTTGAGTGGTGTCACAACAACTCTGCGCTCAATGACAGTAAGACCAAAGAATATTGAACTTCGGGAAAGGAAAGTCCATTAGACATAGGAACAGAATTAGGCCATTCAGCCCATCAAGTCTGCTCCACCATTCCATCATGGCTGATTTATTTTACCTCTCAACTCCATTCTTCTGCCTTCTCCCCGTAACCCTTGATGCCCTTACTAATCAAGAACCTATCAATCTCCACTTTAAGTACATTCAATGACTTGTCCTCCACAGCCACCTGTGACAATGAATTCCACAGATCCAACACCCTTGGTTAAAGAAATTCCTCCTTTTCTCTGTTCCATTGGGATATCCTTCTATTCTGAGGCTGTGCCCTGTGGTCCTAGATTCTCCCACTATTGGAAACATCCTCCCATGTCCACCCTATCTAGGCTTTTCAATATTCAGTAGATTTTAATGAGATCCCCCTTCATATTTTTAACCTCCTGTAAATACAGCACAAAGCTATCAAATGATCCTCATAACCTTTTCATTCTCAGGATCGTTCTTGCAATCCTAGTCTGGCCCTCCCTCATGCCAGCCCAACATTCCTTAGATACGGGACCCACATCTAGGCAGTACAATAATGTGGTGGCTATCGTAACATTATTACAGCGCAAGCGATCTGGGTTCAATCCACCACTGTCTGTAAGGAGTTTGCACGTTCTCCTTGAACACACAGCAGTCCTCACCAAGGGGCCAGCAGTGGAAAGGGTTAGTAGCTTTCTGTGTGTTAACATCTCTGAAGATCTATCCTGGGCCCAACATATTGATGAGATTACAAGGAGTGACTACATTTAATTTGGAGTTTGAGTCGATTTGGTACGTCACCAAAGACTCTAGCAAGTTCCTACAGATGCAGGAAGGAGAGCATTTTGGCTGGAGGCATCATGGACAGGAATGGAGGGAGGGGCCACTGCACAGGACCGGTAAAAGCTGCAGAGGATTGTTAACTCAGTCAGATCCGTCACGTCTCAAGAAGGTGCCATCGATCATTAATATCACTCAGGACATGCCCTCTCCTCATTGCTACCATCAGGAGCCTGAAGACATACACTCAATGATTTCGATACAGCTTTTTCCTCCTCTGCCAGAGTTCTGAATGCACATGAACACTACCTCACTATTTTGCTCTTCTTTAAACTACTTTTTAAAAAAGATTTCTTATTGCAATTTAATGTAATGCTGCTGCAAAACAACAAATTTCATGACATATGCCAGTGATATTAAACCTGATTTTGATTCCCATCACATTTGACATTGCCTGCTGTTTGGACAGCATGCTTTAAGCTGTGTTAAAGCAAGGTGAAGTGTCGTGGGTTATGATCCTGTCTCTACAGGCATGAGTGGTAAGACTGCTGGTAAAATATAAAGCACCATTTACAACTCTTGCAGATTCACTGATTTTTGTTAATATTGCAATTCCTGGATTTTATAACATGATTATGTTCTTTAAAATAATCACAAGAGTAATTATCTGGAGTTCTGGTCACTTACCTAAAGGAAAGATATCAGTAAGATTGAAAGAAAAAGAAGAAAGCCCTTAACTCCGAGCGGAGTCATTGGGGCGCCGTTGTGATGGCGTTTTCTTAGCAAGCTTTCTTGTTTTAATGAGGCCAGGTTGCTGGCTCGACGCTCAACCCAATACGGATGGAAAGTGTGCAAGAGAGCCAGCTGGATTTGAACTTGGGAGCCTTCGCTCTGAAGTCCGGCACTGATGCCACTATGCCACCAGCCGGCTAAGAGTACTGAGAAAATTTACAAGGACGTTGTGTGGACTTGATATGAGTTTACAAAGAAAGGTTGAATAGGCTAGCACTTTACTCCCTGGAGTGTAGGAGAATGAGGGGAGATTTGATAGAGGTATACAAAATTATGAGGGGTAGATAGGGTAACTGCAAGCAGGCTTTTCCCACCGAGGTTGGGGGAAACTAGAGCTAGAGATCGTAGGTTAAGGGAGAAATGTGAAACGTTTTAAGGAGAACCTAAGGGAGAATTTAGCATGAGCTGCCAGCAGAGATGGTTCAATAGTAACATTTAAGAGAAGTATGAATGTGTACAAGGATGGGAGGGGGTATGGAGGGCGATGGTCCAGGCATGGGTCCATGGGACTAGGCAGCATAACAGTTATGCATGGAGGAGATGGGCCGAACAGCCTGTTTCCGTGCTATGGTTCGCTATGAATAAAAAGTAGAATTGCTGTGTTAGAATACTCAAGTATATTCAGCTCTTGGGAACAAGTTACACCTTCTATTAAAACATTTTAAAGCATATTTAAATAATTCATACATTTGCAAAACATTCAGCAGAAAAGGGAACATACCAGTCCGAGCAATAGTCAGTATCAGAGTTGACTGTTGTGTTAGGGGCACTAAGACATCTCCCATCCCAACCACTGACTGAGGAACAAGGCAAGGTCTTGCGATCATCAGCACAAAGAAAGTGATACAGTGCGAATGTAAACACAGAGCCTGGACTCCGAGAAACTCCACTCCTCGTGGGTGTTATAACCCCGGTGAGCTTCGACGCTCACTTCCTCTGAATTACCAAAGATGTAACTACCCGAAATCACTTCCACAGTCACACCTGCAGTGACATCAGCCACTGTTTGCAGGAGAATGAACCCAGATTAATTCTCATCATGTCACATTATGATCCAAGAAGAACTTTTCCTCTTGTCTTTTCTGAGAACTGTCTTTTTGTTCCCCTGCCAAGCCTTTTGACATTCTTCAGCTGGAGAGGCCATTTGCACCTCTTTCCTTTGCAAGATCTTCATTACCGTATTTGGATCTTAAATTTCCAGCTACTGTCTTTGCTTAAGGAGAGTTTCAAAATCGGGGGAACACACCAACTTGTGTTTAATGTGTCCCAGCACCGTCATTTCTCCTGTCCTGTTCTCTCCAATTCCAATAGAAACCAACTCCTGAAAAGACAGAAATAGAACAGTCAGGAGGAGGATTTGATAGTTTTAAGGACAAAAACAAATGAGACCTTGTGTTACTATAACAGCACACATAAGCATAAACATGTTACAGTGCTAGCTTACTTACTTCCTGCCCATTACGCCACTGGCGTTTAAGGCAGCAATGAAGGTCTTCCATCTCTGGTGGTGCCCAGGGTTTCCTACATCACGTCAGTAGCTTCTTCTCAGATTTCACTACAATCAGTCATGCAAGTCCCGGGTGGGAGTCAGGAATACCATCACACACAGATGTAGAAGGATTTTTCATTGGTCAAAACAAAATTGTCATGGAAACAGCAGTCAGGGTTGTTAATTGTGAGCAGAACCCCCAAACCTGGAGGACTGGTGGACCGCTCTTAGTCTGGCCTCGACCCTTTGACCTGTTTGGCAAGGGTGACCATACCAAGAGCCAAAGCATAAAGCCTGACTCCAGCCAACAAAGTCCCATAATCCTACATATTTCCCCATAACTCAGGCCTTCAAGTCTCAGCAACATTCTTGCGAATTTTCTCCGCACTCGCCAACAACATCCTATATAACCTCAACTTAACATCCCAGTTGCTGTACTCAATACTCTGATTTATGAAGGCCACAGTGCCAAGAAATTGCTATGAATGGTCCCAAGCCTGGCTGCACAAGGAGGAGGGTTGATTATGGGGTTAGAAAACCCATTCCGTAAAAGCTCAGTGCTGCAGAAACACCAACAGAAGCTCCAAAGACCATAACCCTGGGAGAGGAAGGATACACCAAGATGGGCTACCCCTGGAGACAATGTGAAAGACTGGTCCATGACAGAGGGCTCTGGTGGCCTATATCCCAGTCGGGCCTAATTAAGTAATGTGCCGAGAGCCAATCTGCCAGCCTCAGAATAATGGGATGTCCATTTACAATAGAGATGAGAAGTAATTTCCTCAGCTAATCAGGTGGTGAATCTGTGAAATTCGTTGCTATACAGAGAGCAATGGAGGCCAAGCCATTGGGTGAACTTAAGACAAATTTGATGACACAAAGGTTGGAGGTGTTGTGGATAGTGTGGAGGGCTGTCAGAGGTTACAGCGGGACATTGATAGGATGCAAGATTGGGCTGAGAAGTGGCAGACGGAGTTCAACCCAGATAAGTGTGAAGTGGTTCATTTTGGTAGGTCAAATATGATAGCAGAATATAGTATTAATGATAAGACTCTTGGCAGTGTGGAGGATCAGAGGGATCTTGGGGTCTGAGTCCATAGGATGCTCAAAGCAGCTACGCAGGTTGACTCTGTGGTTAAGAAGGCGTATGGTGTATTGGCCTTCATCAATCATGGAAGTGAATTTAGGAGTCGAGAGGTAATGTTGCAGCTATATAGGACCCTGGTCAGACCCCACTTGGAGTACTATGCTCAGTTCTGGTCATCTCACTACAGGAAGGATGTGGAAGCCATAGAAAGGGTGCAGAGGAGATTTACAAGGATGTTGCCTGGATTGAGGAGCATGCCTTATGAGAATAGGTTGAGTGAACTTGGCCTTTCCTCCTTGGAGTGAAGGAGGATGAGCGGTGACCTGATAGAGGTGTACAAGATGATCAGAGAGGCATTGATCGTGTGGCTAGTCAGAGGCTTTTTCCCAGGGCTGAAATGGTTGCCACAAGTTTAAGGTGCTGTGGAGTAGATACAGAGGAGATGTCAGGGGTAAGTTTTTTCACTCAGAGAGTGGTGAGTGTGTGGAATGGGCTGCTGACAATGGTGGTGGAGGTGGATACGATAGGGTCTTTTAAGAGGCTTTTGGATAGGTACATGGAGCTTAGTAAAATAGAGGGCTATAGGTAAGCCTAGTAATTTCTAAGGTAGGGACATGTTTGGCACAACTTTGTGGCCGAAGGGCCTGTATTATGCTATAGGTTTTCTATGTTCCTGATTGGCAATGGGGTTACAAGTTACAGGGGGAAAGCTGGAGAATGGGGCTATAAAAAATCAGCTATGATTGAATGACAAAGCAGCCTCTGTATCTCTCAGTATTAAGTACATTTCACAGTAGCATACTCGTCATCAACCTATTGTCATAGAAAAGTACAGCAAAGAAACAGGCCATTCAGCCCATCAAGTCCATGCTGAACCATTCCCATCAAATAGTAAATTAACTTGTTATTGTCACATGCACCAAGGCTCAGTGGGAAAACTTTGTTCTGAAGGCCATCCAGATCATTTCATCACATCACTACATCAAGGTAATACAAGAGAAAACTATAACAGAATCTCAAGCTACAGAGATGGTGCAGTGCAGGCAGATAATAAGGTGCAAGGCCATAACAAGGTAGAATGTGAGGTCAAGGGCTCATCTTATACTAGAGGACCATTCAATTGAATTATAACAGTGGGGAAAAAGCTGTCCTTCAGCCTGGTGTAACGTGCTTTCAGGCTTTTGTATCTTCTGCCTAGTGGGAGAAGGGAGATGAGGGAATGTCTGGGGTGGGTGGGGTCTTTGCATTGGCTACTTCACCAAGGTGGCAAGAAGACAAAACAGCTATCAAAACTTTTTAAAAAAATCAGAAGTAGAATGGACGGGAGCCTCAGGACTCACACCACCGGGTTCATGAACAGTTCCTACCCCTCAATCATCAGGCTCTTGAACCAAAGGGGTAATACACTCGCATACCCCATCATTAAGATGTTCCCATAACCGATTATCTCAATTTAAAGACTTTTTATCTTATTATCTTACATTCTCATTACTTTTTGCTATTTATTTATATTTGCATTTACAGTTTGTGGTCGTATGTACTCAGGTTGATCTTTCATTGATGCTGTTATGCTTACATTTTGATAGATTTTCTGAGAGTGTCTACAGGAAAATGAATCTCAGGGCTGTATATGGTGACATGTATATACTTTGATAATAAAATATACTTTAACCTTGACTTAATGGCATTTTCCCTGACAAGCAATGGAACATCCTTGAACAAATAAATTGACCACTTTACAGCAGGGGTTCCCAAACTCTTTTATGTCACGGAGCCTCACCATTAACTAGGAGTCCGTGGACCCCAGGTTGGGAATGCCTGAGGTTTCCCGAATCATCCAAATGATTGGAACAAGTCGAGCAAATGTCCGTTTCAGCACGGAATCACTCCGTAACACTCCAATGAACTGTTAAAGCAAACCGCTGCTGAAATGCGAAAAATCGTGATGTGGTACATACCTGGAGAAATGAACAGGCTGTTCCCATGGTAACATCCAAGGTGACTTGCCCCAGAACAAGCTGCACTCGCCCTGACTTCCTGATCAGTAGTTTCCCAATCTGACCCTCTGTTAAATCCATCAGTGAGCAAGTATTTTCAGCTTGTTTAAGTTCCTGCAGCACAAACACACACACAGACAGATGAAGAATTTAATTAACCAAACACTTGTAATCATCTGTACAGGCCAAGAGCAGTTTCCACTATCACCAGACCATGTAGAGAGTATTTGCATTTCTATACCACAAAAATTATGGGATGGAGAATAGTGAAACTCACCAGATTATAACATAATGAAATGTTTCTTTCTATCCAGTATTCCCTTCTATTTCAATATTACATTATAGGAAGGATGTTGAGGTTTCAGAAAGGGTGCAGAAGAGGTTTACCAGGACACTGCCTGGATTAGAAGGCATGTGCTATAACGAGAGGTTGGACAAACGTGGGTTGTTTTCTCTGGAGAGCAGAGGCTGAGATCTGATAGAGGTTTAAAAGATGATCAAAGGCACAGATAGAGTAGAGACAGTATCTTTTTCCTAGGGTTGAAATGTCAGAAACCAAAGGGCACACAGGAGTTCCCAACCATTTTTATGCCACGGACCAATACCATTAAATAAGTGGTCTCTGGACCCCATGTAGGGAACCCCTGATTTAAAATGAGATGGGGCAATTTCAAAGCACGTGTGAGGGACAGGTTTTATACACAGTGAGTGGTGGTAGAGACAGATACATTAAACACTTAAGAAACATTTAGATAGGCACATGAATGTGAGGAAAATGGAAAGACATGGACATTGTGTATGCAGAGGGGCGGAGATTAATTGGCCACTTGATTGCCTAATTGTTTATAGGCCAGACATTGTGAGCCACTCAGCCTGTTTCTATGTTCTGTATATTTCAATATTACTTTATATTCCAAGATTCATACATTCCTAGATATCACCTAACCACTAAGCTTCTCATTACTCTAAATATAAACCGGTTACAGTATATTCTATGTGAACATCACAATCAGATTCTAGCCAATAACTGGTTCTCTATTTAGAGACTATATCGCAATACATTGATTATATTCCAAATGGAACTCTGACTGAGCCAAAACTACCTTTAACACATAACAGAACAACAGTAGGTAAATTTCTAAATCTCTCACGAGCATGTCCTAAAGAGAGAGCTTTTGGCACACTGGTCTTCACAAATCAATATACTGAGTACAGGGGCTGATATTGAAGATGGTGGTGATGCCTAATTTGAAATAGTGTGTGCAGTTCTGGTCACCTACCCACAGGAAAGATTGAAAGAGTACAGAGAATTTTTTACAAGGATTCTGCCAGGACTTGAGGAGCTGTGTTATAGGGTAATGTTAAATAGGTTAGGACTTTATTCCCTGGAGCATGGGAAAATGATGGCAGATTTGATAGAGGTATACAAAATTATGTGGGGTATATATAGGGTAAATGCATCAGGCTTTTTCTGCTGAAGTTGGGTGAGTCTAGAACTAGAGATCATGGGTGAAAGGTGAAATATTTAATGGAACCAGAGGGGAAGCATCTTCAATCAGAGGATGGTGAGTGTGTGTAATGAGCTGCCAGAGGAAGTAGTGGACGTGGGTTCATTTCAGCATTTAAAAGAAATTTGGATAGGTACATGGACAGGAGGGGCAGGGAGGTTTATGATCCAAGTGCAGTTCGATGGAAGTAGGCAGATTAATAGTTCGGCACAGATTAGATGGGCCAAGGGGCCTGTTTCTGTGCTGTATGACTAATTATCCAAGTTTGGGAAAACTTGCCCAGTGAAGATAACCTGAAAGACCCCTACAGTGAAACAAGGAATTGTCCACCACAGACCTGATTCTTTTCCTGTTTCAGTAACACGGTCTGCCCGTCCTCGCTTTGAACCTCCGCTTTGACTGGCTTCTCTTCATGGGTGGGAGCCTGGCCAGGTAATGTGTCAGGGAGCTGAAGGAACAGCAGCTCGTCGTCATTGCACAAACTGAGCTCCTGGAGTAGCTCAGCAACAGAAATGCTCTTTGGCACAGACGGAGCCTTCCTTGCCAAGCTCGGTTTCTCTGCATCGTCCTTTGCAGCATCTTCAGCACCAGGCTCGTGCTTTACTGAGGGGGCAGTAAAAAACACGTGCTTAATGCAGTTAACATGTCCTTCCTTCAGACCATCACAGTAACACAGTTCGTATCATTCCAGGGGCATAATACTTAGCTGCCTGGAGGAAAAATATAGGGGGGCAGGGAGATGTCAGGAGTAGGTTTTATACAAAGAGGGCTGTTAGGGATGGTGGTAGAGGCAGGCAAATGAGGAACATTTAACAGACTCTTAGATAGGCACATGGATGGTTAAAAAAAGATATCCAGAATAGAAGACTCTTTAAAACAGAGATGAGAGGAATTTCTTTAGCCAGACAGTGTTGAATCTGTGGAATTCATTGCCACAGGCGGCTGTGGAGGCCAAGTTGGAGGTTGATAGATTTTGATTAGTCAAAGGTTATGAAGAGAAGGCAGGATAATGGGGTTGAGAGGGATAATAAGTCAGCCTTCTTGGAATGACGGAATCAATGGGCCAAATGCTCCTGTGGCCTTATGCTTTAAGATGGAAGGCTACGTAGGAGGGAAGGGATAGACTGATCTTAAGAATAGGTTCCATGGGGGGACATCACGTGATGACGTAGGATCGAGACGCTGGAACCCAGCTCTCCCGTAAAAAATCAATAAATTAATGTTTAAGTGAAGAAAAGTTAGTCAATACTTTCTAAAAGTTACTTATAAACTACTCCGGATTGTTTCAAGTTATGCCTCACAAACAGAAGATGAAGAAAACTACTACCGTGAAGACAACGCAAGTTGGAACAGAATCAAGGCCCACTTCTGCCAAAGAACCGCGGGCTCAGGTACATTTTACCACCGGTGATACAGAACAGGAAACTGCGGCAACATCGACCATTTCTAAAGAAAAAGACCGACGAGAACTGCGCAAACGTGAAGGAAGGAGCATGCGCAAACGAGAGCAACCAGAACTACAAATCCCAGTTACGATTGAAATCGAAAGTGAAAGTGAATCTGAGGTAGATTCAGATTCTCTGGAAAAATCAGACGAAGATGGAGGTAAAAGTTTTTCTGGAAATATAGAAAAGACTTTGATGCAAATAATGCGTAAATTAGAAAAATTAAGTGCATTAAAAGTAATCAAAAAAAGTGATAAATATGGAGATTATGTTTGATAAAATGACAAAAAGACAGGAAAAAATGGAAAAGAGAATTATAGATTTGGAAACTACAATGGAAGACATGGTTGAAAGAATGAATAAAATGGAAAATGATATTACTGCCTGGACATCAGAAAGAAAACAATTCATGGAAAAAATTGATAAGCTTGAAAATTTTAGTAGACAAAACAATATTAAAATTGTTGGACTTAAAGAAGATATTGAAGGAGAAGATCCAATAAATTTTTTTCAAAAATGGATCCCTGAAAAATTGGAAATGGAAGGAGAAACTCTAATTGAAATTGAAAGGGCTCATACAGCCTTAAGGTCAAGACCTTAAGCTGATCAAAATCCACGATCAATTTTGATAAAATGCTTAAGATGCCAAGATAAAGAAAAGATCCTGAAGGCGGCTGCCCAATGTGCCAAAAAGAGAAACAGGCCATTGATGATAGCAGGGAAGGCAGTTCTTTTCTATCCTGATATAAGTTAAAACCTTTTGAAGAGAAAGAAGGAATTTAACCCAGCGAAAAAAGTTTTATGGGAATAGGGTTATAAATTTATAATGCGTCACCCAGCAACACTGATAATTTTTTTGAAGGAGGGAAAAAGAAGATCTTTTACTGATTATCGAGAAGCGGAGGAGTTCGCAAAAAAACTTCCATCTATTTGCTAATTACACATAGAGATTTCCAAGTGTGATGGATTAAAGATGAAGACGAGATAGTGAATGGAAGTGATGGACATTTAAGGATGATACAGGGGAGAAAAGCAAAATTTCAGAAAAACTAATTGAGAATAGTATTTTTTTCTTCTTATATATATACTTTTTTATGTTGTGGGGGGGCTGGGGAGCTTTGGATCGATTACTACGGGATTCACGTGTGTAATCATGGCGATTGCCATGACCCGTACAACAGAGCGGGGTAATGTTGTGTTCTTTCTTTTTCACAACATTAGTAGGGGGGTATTTTTTTTCTTTATACTCTATTTTTCTTCTATCTTTCTGCCTGGATGATCGGTGGGGACACACATAGCAACATGGAGAATTTTAAAAAGATTTCCCAAGATACCACGAAAGTTGAAAGATTAGGTATTATTATAGATTGGAGTAACATAATTAAAAATAGTGACTAATTTACTGAGTTTTTAAAGTTTTAATGTTGATGGGCTTAATGGACTGGTGAAAAGAAAAAGAATTTTAACATACATTTAAAAAATGAAAACAGATATAGCTTTTTTACAAGAAACACATTTAACAGACATAGAACATCAGAAATTAAAAAGAGACTGGGTTGGAAATGTTATTGCAGCTTCATTTAATTCAAAGGCGAGAGGAGTTGCAATTTTGGTTAATAAAAACTTACCAATTAAAATACAAAATGCATTAATTGATTCGGCGGGGAGATATGTAATTATACATTGTCAAATTTTTTCAGAACTATGGACTCTTATGAATATTTATGCACCAAATGAAAATGATGTAAAATTTATACAAGAGGTCTTTTTGAATTTGGCTAACGCACATGACAAAATATTAATAGGTGGAGATTTTAACTTTTGTCTAGATCCAAAATCAAAAGTCGCAAATTAACTCTATCATTGATGAAAGACTTAAATTTGATCGATATATGGAGAAGAATTAATCCAAAAGAAAGAGATTATTCATTTTATTCAAATGGACATAAAACATATTCAAGGATAGATTTTTTCCTATTATCAATGAATATTCAAGATAGAGTGAAAATATGAAATATAAAGCGAGAATATTGTCAGATCATTCTCCTTTGATAATGACAATGATAATGATAGATAAAGAGGAATCAATTTATAGATGGAGATTTAATTCAATATTACTAAAACATCAAGATTTTTGTGATCTTATGAAAAAGCAGATTCAGTTCTTTTTAGATACAAATTCAGATTCAGTTGATGATAAATTTATATTGTGGGAAGCAATGAAGGCATATTTGAGAGGTCAGATAATAAGTTATACTTCTAAAATTAAGAAGGAATATATGATAGAAATAGATCAATTGGAAAAAGAGATTACAAAATTAGAAAAAGAATCTCAAAGAAATATGACAGAAGAAAAACGACGACAACTTATTAATAAGAAGTTACAATATAATACACCAGACATATTGAACAGAAAAAGCAATTATGAGAACTAAACAGAGATATTATGAACTAGGTGAAAGATCACATAAGGTCCTTGCATGGCAATTAAAAACAGACCAGACTTCTAAAACAATTAATGCAATTCGAACAAGAGTAAATAAAATTACTTACAAAACTTTAGAAATTAATGACATTTTTAAGAATTTTTATTGAGTTGTATAAATCAGAATCATAAAATAATAATGTCAAGATAGAACGATTTTTATCACAAATAACTCTTCCAAAATTAAATACGGAAGAACAGAAGGGATTAGATATGCCTTTTACATTGAAAGAGGTCGAAGAAGCTTTAGGATCATTTCAAAGTAATAAATCTCCAGGAGAAGATGGTTTTCCGCCTGAATTTTATAAAAAGTTTAAAGATTTATTAATTACTCCTTTTATGGAGTTAATACATCAAGCAGAAAGAATGCATAAACTTCCAGAATCTTTTTCGACAGCTATTTTAATAGTATTGCCAAAAAAGAGAGATCTTTTAAAGCCAGTATAGACCTATTTCTTTATTAAACACTGATTATAAACAATAGCAAAAATCTTATCTAACAGATTATCTAAATATTTACCAAAATTAATACATATGGATCAAACAGGATTTATTAAAAATAAGACAATCAGCAGATAATGTAACTCAGTTATTTAGTATAATTCATTTGGCGCAAAAGAGGGAGGAAATGAGTGTGGCAGTTGCTTTAGATGCAGAAAAAGCATTTGATAGATTGGAATGGGATTTTTTATTTAAGGTATTGGAAAAATATGGATTAGGAGTATCTTTTATAAAATGGATTAAAACCTTAAATACTAATCCCAAAGCTAAAGTAGTGACAAATGGTCAAATTTCAACACCATTTCAGTTAACAAGGTCAACTAGGCAAGGCTGTCCATTATCACCTGCTTTATTTGTGTTGGCGATAGAACCATTAACTGAATTAATTAGAATGGACCCAGATATTAAGGGTTTCAGAGTTAATCAGGAAGAATACAAGATTAACTTATTTGCTGATGATGTTCTGCTTTATTTAACAAACCCATTGCACTCGTTGCATAAATTATCCTATAGATTAGAAAATGGGAAAATACCAGGTTATAAAATAAATTGGGATAAAAGTGAAATTTTACCTCTTACTAAAGGAGATTATAGTCAATGTCAATTAATAACTCAATTTAGATGGCCGGCAAATGGTATAAAATATTTAGGTATAAGAGTTGATAATGATATAAAAACATATAAATTAAATTACTTACCATTATTGCAAAAAATTCAAGAAGATCTTGATAAATGGATGATATTACCAATAACATTAGTCGGTAGAGTAAATACAATAAAAATTAATATATTCCCTAGACTACAATACTTATTTTAATCACTACCAATACAACTACCCCAGAAGTTTTTTCAAGAGTTAAATAAATATGTGTGGAAGTTTCTTTGGAAAGGTAAGATGTCAAGAATATCGTTGGAAAAATTGACATGGAAATTTGATCTAGGAGGGTTACAACTTCCAAATTTTAAGAATTATTATAAAGCAAATCAACTTAGATTTATTGCATCTTTTTTTGAGAAAGATAGACCGGCATGGATTAGAATAGAACTAGATAAAACAGGAGAAAAGACACCAGAAGATTTTATATATAAATGGGAATCTAAATGGATATGGGAAAAGAAAGAATCTCCTATATTAAAACATTTGATTGACTTATGGAATAAGATAAATGTTGATGATGAGACAAAGAAATCTTTATTAGCAAAGAGATCTTTAATTCAAAATAGACATTCCTTTTACAATGGATAATCAACTTTTATATAATTGGTTTCAAAAAGGGATTAGATATATAGGAGATTGTTTTGAAGGAGGTAAATTAATGTCATTTGATCAATTAAAGAATAAATATAAAGTATCAAACAACACTCTTTTTTGTTACTTCCAATTAAGGGCTTAATTAAGAGAAAAATTAGGTCAAACAATGTTATTGCCGAAATCTAATGAAATAGAAACTTTAATTCAAAAAGGAAAAACTAAAAAATTTATTTCTTGTATATATAGCTTGATTCAAGAACAGGCAATTAAACAAGGAGTCCATAAGTCAAGACAAAAATGGGAAAGTGACTTGAATATTAAAATTGAATAAACAATTGGTCAAGACTATGTCTTGATAGTCTGACAAATACAATAAATGTCCGGTTAAGATTAGTGCAATATAATTTTTTACATCAATTATATATTACACCACAAAAAATGAATAAATTAAATCCAAATTTATCCGATCAGTGTTTCCGATGTAACCAAGAAATCGGTACTTTTTTACATTCTACTTGGTCTTGTTCTAAAATTCAACCTTTTTGGACAAATTTAAGAGTTTAATTGGAACAAATTATTGGAACACAACTTCCAAATAATCCAATATTATTTTTATTAGGCGATATTGAAGGGATAAAATTGAAACCCAAATTGAATAAATATCAGAAAGAATTTATAAAAATTGCACTGGCAGTAGCCAAAAAGGCTATTGCAGTTACTTGGAAATCAGATGCATACTTAAGTATAGATCATTGGAAGAATGAAATTTCCAGCTGTATTCCACTTGAAAAAATTACTTATAATTTAAGAGATAAATATGAAACATTTTTGAAAATTTAGCGCCCTTATTTACAAAAGACAGGATTAAATATATAGGTGCTCCGAAGATAAAATAATTGGTTATTTGGGAAAAGAAATAAATATATATACTAAAGTTATTACAAACTCCATGGAGCATGTGGGGATCTTCCGATATCCAGGCACTCTTTCTTTCTTTCTTTTTTTTCTATAGGGATGTTAGGGCGGAGGGGCTAAGGGGAAGGGGGAAGGGTATTTTTTTAATATATTTTTTTTCTTTCTGTAATTATTTGAAAACTCAATAAAAAGTTTAAAAAACGAATAGGTTCCATTAAATCATAAATCATTGCCAACAACACCAAGTGTAATGGACATTGAGAAAGGCTATCATGGCTTGCACAGAGAACCGCATCAGCTGGAAAAAAGGCAGGTGGAATTTAACAGAAACAACTGCTTGGTGTTGCACTTCAATTGGACCAACTAGGGTACGTCTTACAGTGAGTGGTAGGGCACTGACGAGTGTGGTAGGACAAAAGGATTGAGAATACAGGTCCATGATTCATTGAAAGTGATGTCACAGGTAGATAGGGCCGTAAAGAAAGCTTTTGGCACATTGGCCTTCATAAATCAAAATATTTGGTACAGGAGATGGGATGCTATGTTGAAGTTGTAGAAAGTTTTGGTCGCCTACCTACAGGACAGATGTAAGTAAGACTGAAAGAGTACAAAGAAAATTTACAAGGATGTCACAGGGTCTGGAGGACCTGAGTTATAAGGGAAGATTGAATAGGTTAGAACTTTATTCCTTGGAAAGTACAAGATTGAGGGAGATCTTTATGAACAGTACAGATAGGGTAAATGCAAGCAGGCTTTTTCCACAGAGGCTGGGTGGGACTTCAGCTAGAAGTCATGGATTAAGGATGAAAGGTGAAAAGTTTAAGGGGAGCCTTCTTCACTCAGAGGGTTGTGAGAGCATGGAATGAGCCCCGCAGAGCAATTGGTGTATGAGTGCGATTTCAGCTTTTAGGAGAAGTCTGGAGAAGCTCATGGATGGGATTGGTATGCAGGACTATGGTCCCAGTGCAGGTCAATGGACTAGGCAGTTTAAATGGTTTGGTACAGACTAGATGGGCTGAATGGCCTGTTTCTGTGCTGCACTTTTCTACGACTCTATAGTAGGGCAGCACAGTAGCATAGCAGCACAAAGCTATTGCAGTACCAGTGACCTGGATTCAGTTCCTGATTCTCCACCCACATTCCAAAGTCGTGTGGGTTAGTAGGTTATTTGATCATGTGTATAATCGGGCAGCGTGGGCTTATTTTACCATGCTGTATCTCTAAACAAAGTTGTCTAGTCTCTGCTTGGCTTCACCTGCATAGAACAGGCACATCACAATACAGCCCACCAGGCTGGAAGAGCTACGGGTGAATCTCTGCCTCACCTGGAAGGGCCATTTAGGTCCGTAGAAGGCAGTGGGGGAAGGAAGTGAAGGGGCAGAGGTTATACCTCCTACGGCCGCAGGGGAAAGTGCCATGATGTAGGGAGAGTGGTCAACTGTGTGCACAAAATCAAACTGATTACATTTTACTGATGGTACCTAACAACCTATCGGTCAGTTCAGTCTGAGGGATGGTCCCTTGTGCACAGAAACACTTGAGCTGTTTCTCATCCTGGTCCTATTGACCAACACTTCAGGTGTTTCCTAACACTCACAGTTTCATTAATTCCTGGCCCAGGAAAAAAATTATGGTCGGACGCACGCACGCATGCACACACAACCCTACCTTTCACGGAAGGGATATCTATCTCCATCTTGTCCTCCTTGGTGGTCAGCTGGGGCTTCACCTCCTCTTCCTCCATCTCCTCCTTGAACAACCACCCCGACTGGGCCAGCGGAAGCTGCACTGGCATGTTGCGGGCATCGTTCTTCAGACCAGGGTCATCGATAAACTATACACAACCAAGTACAAAATAAAGTATTTGGTACAATGGATACAGTTTGACAAAAAATAAAGCAGCGAACAGTTCAATTATAAAATGAATTCACAATTACAACTCAGAATAAAACCCTTCTCAATTTCTTGTCTGGACTCATCTTCTTTCTGGCCTCATCTCAATTTCATAATTTATATAACTGTGACCAGTTTGATCTGAACTTCTGTAAATTACTGTTGCAAATTCATCACAGTCACAGAGCTCACAACACTTGCGGGCTGCCCCCAGCACATCCTTGAGTTGCGTTGATTGTTGACACTAATTACGCTTTTCACTGTAGGTTTCCTTGTGTGTCTGAATCTTGACCCCATCCACAGCAATGGAACACCAGACAGTCCTCTGTGAAAGGCAGGGATCCTTCCTGTAGTGTGTTCCCAAGGACACAACTTACTGGGTGTTATAGGACAGAAACAGGCCTGTTGTCCCAGATCATCCATGCCGACTGTGTTGCCCAGCAAGCTAGCCCCATCTGCCTACGTTTGGCTGATAACCTTCTAAACCTCTCCAATTTGCTCATTTATTTAGAATACAGAGCTGAGTAGGCCCTTCCTACCCAATGAGCCGTGCCTCCTAGCAACCCCAATTTAACCCTGACCTAATCACAGGACAATTTACAATGATCAATTAACCTACACCTTTGGACTGTTGAAGGAAACCGGAGCACCCGAAGAAAGCCCATGCAGTCGCGGGAGGAAGTACAAACTCCTGAGAGGGTGCCAGGATTAAATTCCGAACTTTGACTGTAATGGCATTGTGCGAACCTCTACTCCATAGTGGCTTCCATATAATTATCTGGATGGCTTTTAAATGTTGCTAATGTGCCTGCCTCAACTATTATTTCTAGCAGCTCATTCATTCCATAAATGGACAATCCTTTTGCATGAAAAGGTGGTCCCTTATGTTCCTTTGATGTCTCTTTCGGTGTCATCTAGATCAGACCTCAATTGTGCGTGTCAGCAGGTATTCAGTCAAAGGGGCATCAGATAATCCCTCATTATTCAATCTAGTCTGACAGGTTGGAGGTCACCCGATCACTGTCTTAATCTGCTCTCCTTCCAGTCCTGGGGCATCCAGACTCTGCAATTTCCAAAGGAGAGCAAAGATGGAGAAGCAACACTGGAGTTTACTACCAACAAGGAATTTGGTTAACTTCTCTTTAAAACCTTCCCGATCTTACTGCCTACTATTACATATGCGCAGAGCAAAAATGACAACGATTTAATATGACTAAACATTTCTGCTGAGTCACGTTAGTAACTGTACACACTGGGCAACTTAGTGTGGGATCAAGTCAAGCCTGAGCAAAACAAGAATGACCCGGCACACAGGAGGCCCAATCCATTCATTACACGATCGGCTGCCAGTGCACTTGCCAATTCCCGCAAACAACCCAATAACAGTTCACTTACGTCATCCCTATCCAGCATGCGGAGAATTTGTTTAGTTTCCTCCTCTGATTCCCGCTTTTCCTTCTTAATGTTAATAATGGGGGACGTGCCAAACTCTTTCATGTCCATGGAGGAATCCCAACCAGCTGTCAAGCACAGGAAACAAAGAGAATAAAGTTTGAAAGTTTAAAGTAAATTCATTATCAATGTATATACACGTCACCATCTGCAAACCAGAGATACATTTCTTGTAGGCATATTCAATAATCATAACATAATCAATGAAAGACCACCCAACTTGGGTGTTCAGGTAGAGTGCAGAAGACAACAAACAGTGCAACTGCAAAAGAAAAATAATAATAGTAAATAATTATTGAGAACATGAGATGAAGAGTCCTTGAAAGTGCGTCCATTGGTTGTGGTGATGGGACAAGTGAAGTTGTCCCCTCTGGACCAAGAGGTCGATGGTTGTGGACTAATTAACTGTTCCTGAACCTAGTGGTGAGAGTCCTGAGTCTCCTGTATCTCCTTCCTGAAGATATTAGAAGAACTGGATCATTGATAACCAGGAGCAAGTGAGTAAGGTTAAATATCCTACAAAAATGCTAGTATCTCTAATGTGAAAACAATAAATTTGAGGATATAACTGATCAGTTTTGATGCTGGTGTACTCCTTCTAGACCACGTATTACTTGCTTTTTAACTGATTGCTGTATTCACACTGATTTCTCCAAAGAAATCCTGGCACCTATCAGCACTAACACTTAACAATCTCTCAACACTGTACAGGTATTCCGCCCAACCTTTATTTTTATTCCCAATTGTTATGGTTGAGGCAGGATACTTCCAAAGCTCCAAAGATTGAGTCTTTCAGTGTTGGGGTGATGCTTACAGGGCCAACCTGGGGTCCACTGAACCCTCGGTTCACTGCATTGGCCCCTGGCATAAAAAAATAGCTGGGAATCCCTGCTTTAGAAGAATCTTTGCCAAAGACCAATGTTAAGTCTGTTTCTGCCTTCAAACCAGAAGTAAAAGATTCAAAGTACATTTAGTATTAAAGTATGCAAACAGAATACAACTCCTTGTCTGCCTACAGGAAACAATGAAACACCACGTAACCCATTCAGGAAAACATCAAACACCCAACTTCAAAAAAAAAACAAAAAAACAAATTGCACAAATAGCAAAAAATGAGCAAACAACAAAGAATATCAAACACCAAACCAGGAGTGTTCAGTTCAGTTCAACACTGCACTGCAAGCCAGTGCTGGCCACAGAGCCATTTTTCACTGAACGGCCCTGGTCAAAACACTCAAAAAGAAGCAAAATAAAAATGAGCAAGCAGAATCCAGGACCTCAAAGTCCCCAAAACGATCCCACAGCCTTCCCGCTCAGTCCTGGCAATGTGGATCCCACAGCCTTCCCGCTCAGTCCTGGCAATGTGGATCCCACAGCCTTCCCGCTCAGTCCTGGCAATGTGGATCCCACGACTCCTGCACTTTCCTCCAACAGCAGCTAGTGAGAGGGAGAGGAAGATCAGTCAAACGCAGGCAGACGGCGCCGAACGGAAGACCATCCTCCGCTCGCTTCCTCGCCACCTACAACCTTTCCTGAGGCTTCAATTGGAGAGAAACAATGGAACCGATCGTGGGCTCATGCCCCGTCTCCAGGCTATCAATCTGACCCATTTCATTTAGTGGGCAAACTAGACCTCCTGACCCATTCAACACTGAGAGCAGGGTTTTCTGTAAACTCTGAGCCAAGGCAGCATTTCCAGGATGAAAGCGAAGGAAAGGTATGGCCACGGCACAGGACACTCGAGAGCTGTGCACGGAGGTATTGTAAAACAATCTTGACCCAGCAAAAGAATTCAAAAGTATGATTAAAATCCACCCTGTGAATCTAGCCAGCAGTTGTATCATTAAATACAGGTAATGTTCAGTACCCAACCCTCAAAGTTGTTCACTGGTATGAAAAGGATCATGCAGTACCTCATAAACATAAGAGATTCTGCAGATGCTGGAAATCCAAAGCAACACACACAAGATGCTGGAGGAAGTTCAAAGTACATATATGTCACCATATACAACCCTGAGATTCATTTTCTTGTGGGCATTCTCAATAAATCTGCAGAATAATAACCATCAAACACGAGGAAATCTGCAGACGCTGGAAATTCAAGCAACACACACAAATCACTGGTGGAACGCAGCAGGTCAGGCAGCAACTATAGGGAAAAGCACTGTCAACGTTTTGGGCCAAGATCCTTCGTTAATAACGATAACAGAATCAATGAAAGACTGCCCAACTAGGGGGTAAATCAGAGTGCAGAAGACAACAAACTTGCAAATACTAAAGAAAGAAATAATAATAAATAAATAGTATCTGTAGAGGGAACTAAACAGTAGACCTTTCATCAGGACTGGAAAAGAAAGGGGCAGAAGCCAGAATAAGGTGGTGGGGGAAGGGAAGGAGAGTAAGTTGCCAAATGATAGGTGAGACCAAGTGAGGGGGAAGGTGTGTGTGAGTGAGAGTGTAGAAATGAGAAGCTGGGAGGTAATGGCAGAACAGATAAAGAGCTGAAAGAATTTGATAGGAGAGGAGTGTGGACCATTGGAAAAAGGGAAGGAAGAGGGGCACCAGAGGGAAGTGGTGGGAAGGTGAGAAGAGAAATGGTATATAGCATCTGCAAGGGATGCTTAACTTGTTACTATTCTAGTAGATTCACATACAGAGATATTAGATATTACATCTAACAGAACTCCACTGGGTTAATCACTGGTCTCTCTACTACATTACAATTTACTGTCTGGCATAATGCAAAAAAAAACAACCAAGTAATGGTACTCTTTCGATTTAGACTTCAGGAGGAAGGAAATAAAGAGAAACTCCTCCCATTGTCTGAAAGGTCGAGAACCAGAAAGGCCATAGATTTAAGGTAAGTGGCAACGCAATCAGAAATGGCATATGCAAACTTTAATGAGTGGTTATGATTGGGAAGACCCAGTCCAACAGGGCGACGGAAGAAAAATTAAGAATACTTTTCCATCTGGAACTGGACCGATACCTAAAGGAAACAGGAAAAAGAGAAGGGACACGCTCAAAATGCTGGAGGAACTCAGCAGGTCAGGCATAAACAGTCGATGTTTCCGGTCAAGAACTGGAAAGGAAGGGAGTAGATACCAGAGTAAAAAGGTGAGGGGAGGGGAAGCAGGATAGCTAGAGGTGATAGATGGATCCAGGTGGATGGGAAAAGGGAGGAGATCCAGGGGGAGGTGTTAGGCAGGCGAGAAGAGGTGAAAGGTCAGAGTGGGAAATTGAGGGAGGGGGTGCATGACTTTTTTTAAAACAGGAAGGAGAAATCAATATTCATACATCAGGTTGGAGGCTATCCAGATGGAATATGAGGCACTGCTACTCCACCCTGAGGGTGGCCTCATCTTGGCTCAAAAGGAGGCCATGGCCTGACATGTCAGAATGGGAATGGGAGTGGGAATTAAACCGTTTGGCCACCGGGAAGTTCCACTTTTGGTAGATGGAACTGAGGTTCTCAACAAAGCGGTCTCCCAATTTACAATGGGTCTCACCAATGCAGGGGAGGCCGCATGAGGGGCACCGAATACAACATACAACCCCAGCAGATTCTCAGGTGAAAAGAGAAGGGAAGTAGGATTAACTAGCCCCACTAACTAGTCTGGATTTGAGATGGCCAAGTAATTAGGAGGACCTGAAGATCAATTAAGTCTGCCACTTGAGAAAGTTACCAGAGATGAGGGGTGTTGCTCTAACCTAAGATTTGACATAGGGCATCCTAATTCCTCTGCCCTGTTGGATTCCACAATGTAAATAGAAGAGCTATAGATCGCAGGACTCAATGAGTCCACTAACAATTCTCAGCTCTCACCTCTTTTCTTCATCATTTCAGCAGGACCCTGCTCGAAGATGGAATGGGACTGAATGGTCTCAGGTCTGCCCCTCCCTCGGCCTCGACCATCTCTTTGCCGATCCCTCTCTCGCTCCTTTTTCTCTTTCCTCTGTGATGCATCGTCTTCCTTAGGCCTGCAGTGAGAGAAAAAAATATTACACTTCAGGTTCAGATTTATCACGTGTATCAAAACATACAGTGAAACTTAGCACTTAATTTAACAACCAGCACACTCGAGGTCATGCTGGGGGCAGCCCACAAGTGTTGGCACACTCCAACACCAACACTGCATGTCCACAATGCTCAGCAGAACAACACACCAAAGACAGCAGAATGATCCCACTTCCCATTCCTCCTACCCATTGACAGGCCTCCAATCCTAGGACAGGCCGCTTCTGGGCTTCCAGTCCTTCGCCTTGGATTCTCAAACTACAGACATTGAGACTCCAACTTTAGACTTCATCCCAGGACAGATTAAATTACACACCTGACGACTTCAGTCCATTGCACAAGTAATATTGAGTAAAAGGCTACAAGATTCAAAGTTCTTGCAGTGCGACTCGTTTTAGCTGAAGGAATACTTGAGGATTTATAAAGCCCTGGTGAGGTCTCATTTGGAGTATTGAGAGCAGTTTTGGGCCACTTAACTAAGAAATAATGTGCTGACATTGGAGAGAGTTTAAAGGAGGTTCATGAAAATACTTCTGGGATTGAAAGGCTTACCATATAAGGAGTGTTTGATGACTCCGGGCCTGTACTCACTAGAATTCAAGAAAATATGGGTGGGGGGAGAGATCTAATTGAAACCAATCGAATGGTGAAAGGCTTCAACAGAGTGATGTGGAAAAAAATGTTCCCTGTGGTTGGGGACTTCAAGACCAGAGGACACTGCCTCAGAGTAGAGGGACGACTATTTAGAATGGAGACGAGCAGGAGTTTCTTTAGCTAGAGAATGGTGAATCTGTGGAATTCGTTGCCCTAGGTGGCTGCAGAGTTCAAGTCATTGGGTATCTTTAAGGCAGATAGATTTGTGATTTATCAGGGCATGAAGGGACATGGGGAGAAGGCAGAAGATTGGGGCTGAGAGGGAAATGGATCTGCCATGATGAAATGGAGAGCAGACTCAATGGGCCAAATGGCCTAATTCTGCTCCTATATCTCATGGTCTAGTTCCAACTCAAAATTTTGCTCAACTATTTTGTAATTGGCAATGTTATTGGCAGCTGACATTCCTCTCTGCTTCAACAATTAAAAAAGAGACCTCACCCAAGGTAACAATGTGCTGCAAGTATGACTTTACATGGTGCTATTAAGTTCTCCACCACCTGGTAACTGGATCAAAATTATACCTTTACCCATAAAGAAACAATTTTTCCTTCTTTAATATCTGGTTATCATGTGGACACGATGCCCATCCTGAACATTTGTGTACAGAGACACATAAAGGAACATTAAGCCACTCAAGGCAAAAAGGTGGCAGACAGAACTAAATTTGTGGCGAGGTACTCATTTTACCCAAAGAAACACAGAACTTCTTGTAAAAGCTGAAAGATGAGTAAGAAAAAATTCTCAAAACCTGAGCTTACAGGCATAATATAATCAGAAAAGTTATCTGTAGGGAAGGGAGAGGCGGTATAGGGGGAGAATTGTTGGGAAACTGGTTTTCTCAGGAGTATACTGTGTGCCGTGGCTTACTGATTGGTTGGTACACATTATTTTGTCCCTTTAACTACTTTTATTAACCTGTTTGCTTTTCTGTATTTTCCTTATACAACTCCAACAAAGTAATAGACAATAGACAATAGGTGCAGAAGTAGACCATTCGGCCCTTCGAGCCTGCACCGCCATTTTGAGATCATGGTTGATCAACTACTATCAATACCCGGTTCCTGCCTTGTCCCCATATCCCTTGATTCCCCTATCCATAAGATACCTATCTAGCTCCTTCTTGAAAGCATCCAGAGAATTGGCCTCCACTGCCTTCCGAGGCAGTGCATTCCACACCTGCACAACTCTCTGGGAGAAGAAGCTCTTCCTCAACTCTGTTTTAAATAACTGACCTCTTATTCTCAATCCATGTCCTCTGGTACTGGACTCTCCCAACATCTGGAACATATTTCCTGCCTCAATCCTATCAAATCCTTTAATTATCTTAAACGTTTCAATCAGATCCCCTCTCAATCTCCTCAATTCCAGCGTGTACATGCCCAGTCTCTCTAACCTCTTTGCGTAAGACAGTCCAGACATCCCAGGAATTAACCTCGTGAATCTACACTGCACTTCCTCAACAGCCAGGATGTCCTTCCTTAACCCTGGAGACCAAAACTGTACACAATACTCCAGGTGTGGTCTCACCAGGGCTCTGTACAAATGCAAGAGGATTTCCTTGCTCTTGTACTCAATTCCCTTTATAATAAAGGCCAACATTCCATTAGCCTTCTTCACTGCCGGCTGCACTTGCTCATTCACCTTCAGTAACTGATGAACAAGGACTCCTAGATCTCTTTGTATTTCTCCCTTACCTAACTTTACACCGTTCAGATAATAATCTGCCTTTTTGTTCTTACTCCCAAAGTGGATAACCTCACACTTATTCACATTAAACGTCATCTGCCAAGTATCTGCCCACTCACCCAGCCTATCCAAGTCACCCTGAATTCTCCTAACACCCTCATCACATGTCACACTGCCACCCAGCTTAGTATCATCAGCAAATTTGCTGATGTAATTTTCAATGCCTTCATCCAAATCGTTAACGTAAATGGTAAACAGCTGTGGTCCCAATACCAAGCCCTGCGGCACCCCACTAGTCACCACCTGCCATTCCGAGAAACACCCATTCACCGCTACCCTTTGCTTTCTATCTGCCAACTAGTTTTCTATCCATGTCAATATCTTCCCCCCCCCACCCCCCCCCCGATGCCCTGAGCTTTGATTTTACCCACCAATCTCCTATGTGGGACCTTATCAAATGCGTTCTGAAAATCGAGGTACACTACATCCACTGGATCTCCCTTGTCTAACTTCCTGGTTACATCCTCAAAAAACTCCAACAGATTAGTCAAGCATGATTTACCCTTGGTAAATCCATGCTGGCTCGGCCCAATCCTATCACTGCTATCTAGATATGCCACTATTTCATCCTTAATAGTGGACTCTAGCATCTTCCCCACCACCGATGTCAGGCTGACAGGTCGATAGTTCTCTGTTTTCTCCCTCCCTCCTTTCTTAAAAAGTGGGATAACATTAGCCATTCTCCAATCCTCAGGAACTGATCCTGAATCTAAGGAACATTGGAAAATGATTACCAATGCATCCGCAATTTCCAGGGCCACCTCCTTTAGTACCCTAGGATGCAGACCATCTGGACCTGGGGATTTGTCAGCCTTCAGTCCCATCAGTCTTCTCATCACTGTTTCCTTCCTAATGTCAATCTGTTTCATTTCCTCTGTTACCCTATGTCCTTGGCCCATCCATACATCTGGGAGATTGCTTGTGTCTTCCTCAGTGAAAACAGATCTAAAGTACTCATTAAATTCTTCTGCCATTTCTCTGTTTCCCATAACAATTTCACCAATTCATTCTTCAAGGGCCCAACATTGTTCTTAACTATCTTCTTTCTCTTCACATACCTAAAAAAGCTTTTGCTATCTTCCTTTATATTCCTGGCTAGCTTGCGTTCATACCTCATTTTTTCTCCCCGTATTGTCTTTTTAATTAAGTTCTGTTGTTCCTTAAAAACTTCCCAATCATCTGTCCTCCCACTCACCTTAGCTCTGTCATACTTCCTTTTTTTTAATGCTATGCAATCTCTGACTTCCTTTGTCAACCACTGTGGCCCCTTTCCCCCCTTTGAATCCTTCCTTCTCCGGGGGATGAACTGATTTTGCACCTTGTGCATTATTCCCAAGAATACCTGCCATTGCTGTTCCACTGTCTTTTCTGCTAGGCTATCCGTCCAGACAACTTTGGCCAGCTCCTCCCTCATGGCTCCATAGTTTCCCCTGTTCAACTGCAACACTGACACCTCCGAGCTGCCCTTATCCTTCTCAAATTGCAGATAAAAACTTACCATATTATGATCACTACCTCCTAATGGCTCCCTTACTGCAAGGTCGCTTATCAAATCCTGTTCATTACATAACACTAAATCCAGAATAGTCTTGTCCCTGGTCGGCTCCCGTACAAGCTGTTCCAAGAATGCATCCCGTAGGCACTCTACAAACTCCCTATCCTGTGGTCCAGCACCAACCTGATTCTCCCAGTTCACCTGCATGTTGAAATCCCCCATAACTACTGCGACATTACCTTTGCCACATGCCAATGTTAACTCCCTATTCAACTTGCACCCCATATCCATGCTACTGTTTGGTGGCCTGTAGACAACACCCATTTGGGTCATTTTGCCCTTACTGTTCCTCAGTTCTATCCACAGAGACTCTACTTCTCCTGACCCTACGTCCCCCCTTGCAAAGGACTGAATCTCATTCCTCGCCAACAGGGCCACCCCACCCCCTCTGCCCACATTTCTGTCCCTACGATAGCACGTATACCCTTGTACATTCATTTCCCAGGTCTGATCTCCCTGCAGCCATGTCTCCGTTATCCCAACAACATCATAGTTACCCATTCGCACCTGGGCCTCAAGCTCATCTGCCTTATTTGACACTTCGTGCATTCAGATATAGAATTTTTAGCCCATTTCTCCTCTCTCTGTTTGAATCGCTGCCTATTGTGCTTAACCCAGCTCCCCAAACTCCCATTGGGCTATACACCCCTAGAATTTTGTTCTAAAATCTTTAACAGGTATACAGAGCTTCCTTTGTGTGCAGATACCCCTTGCTGCTGAATCAGAAAAGAAAAAGGAACAAATTTTAAATATTTTCCTTACACTAATCTCCTCTCAGCACCCAATTGCACATTTTTTTCCCCCAGTGCCTCATCCTGCTAACCTTCTGTAGTTACTACAAAATAAAAACATCCACATATTCTAAATGAATACTTACTCTTCCTTAACTTTCCTGCTGATGATGTTTGGAGTGAATGTTTTCTGTAAGAGAGGAGATTCACAGTTAACATCAGCAAATGGCTATAGAATTAGCCTCAACAGTTATCTCATGCCATTCATTGACTTAATGGAACCTGAAGGCTCACAGACCCACTTCTCAGTTGTACAGCACCGCGCCACAGAGGGAGATTCCCAACAGACGGGGTGGGGGGGGAAGGGGAGCGCCCTGCAAGGGGGCAGTTACGTGTCCTAATGGGACATTAGGGGAAATAGAAGTCACTGGGAGGCACTCAAAATTTTTGGGGTGGGGGGTGGCACAAGAGTCACCGTAACTTGAGGCATTGACCTGACCAACTGTTAGTATAGCAGGTATTTCCAAAAAAAGGGATGAGGCACTGAAACAGAAGAACAATAGCTCTGCAGGCGGTGAGCACTCGTCATCACAACACAGCTGAAACTCGGCAATCTCATTCTACCTCACCAACCAAACAGACATTATTCGGGATGCATAAATTAGCAACCCAAGGTGCCCAACAGTTCCCGTTCACTCGCAGCACGGAACAGGTTCATGCAATTTATCAGTTAGCAAGTCAAGTGCACCCTCTCAACTTTCTCTACAGATCTTCGGAGAGCAGGTTGCATAACAATACAGCACTGGCCGGAACCAAACGGTGAAATAAAGCCAATCAGTGAACCTACCGAACCTGACAATTCCTCTTGAGGTGTTCAAAGCGACCTCGGCTTCCTATGTGCAGTCAAGAACCACTTTTGGGGACTATGAGACCTTAAGTGATTGGTCAATCGTGTTGACTGGAACAGTGTAAAGGTAGCTTGCCGAACAGCAACTCTATCCTGACTAATGTACAGATTCCAATCTCAATCCTTGTCAACGTAATTTTTGCTGTGTGATCACCTTCATCTTCGCCTCGCCATTTCTTTGGATGCCACTACCACTGTTCCATCCACGTGAACTCGCTGTCGTCATCAACATCCGATAGGCATTCACAGCTTTTGTTGATGTTTTATTTTTATTTAACACTGGTAATGATGGATAAGTACATAAGGTGTGATCTCAGTGAGTCTGAAGGCAGTGAAGCCTTGAATTCTAATCCCGCTAAAAAACAGAAACTACAGAAAGTGTGTTGATACAATGTTACATACCTGCAGTATGGTTTTATTCTCCTCCCATCAGATCAGTGACGGCCCATGTATCTTATTTGTAATACTGTACTAATGAAGCCATGAAACCATCAAGATTGCAGGAACATTTTCGTAAAAGACACTGTGAAAAGGCTACTTATAGTATTACTCAGTTTTAGAAGATGAAAGAAGAATCTGAAAAGCATAGCACACTGAGTCTTTTGCCAAGAAAGCTAAAAGTGACCTTGATAGTGGTCTCATAAGGAGCTTAGGAGGACGATGACACCTAACGGTGACTCCTTTGCTTGCATCTTCGGAAACAGCTCTATTTCTATCTTTCATATCTCTTTCCCCCCCTTTCAAGGTTCTTTTGAAGACCCTGGAGTTACACGCTGACTTCATTTCTTTGCAGAAATGGGACCCGCTCTCGGGGCCTAACAACCGACCACTTTTCGATATGCCAAGGACGCGGCCTGGAAGGCTAGTGCCCCTTCAGGGTGCCGGATTTCCAGGGCTCTGGAGGCGGGCGGATTCAAGGAATCTGGTGTGTCGTGGGAGTACACGGAAGATCAAAAGCAGTGAGCTGGCTGCGTGTCCAGAGACCCGCGATCTTTGGGCCCAGAGTTCGGAAAAGGTAACGCAACAGACTTTTAACACCATAAATCAGTAAGTTGTTTGTTATTTCTCCCCTCTGACTGCGAAACAGGGATGACTCTTTTTCCTTTATTAGGGAGAGAGAGAGTCTGTGGTATGTTGAATTACCAGCTGAACGAGTAGTCTTTGGGGTACTGCATACTTGAGTGCTCGGTGGGGGTGCCGATACTTTTTGCTGGTGGGGGAGGGGTGGTTGTTGCTTTGCTGCTGCTTATTCGTGGGAAGGGGGAGTTGAGGGGGGGGGGCTTTGTGATTCTAACATTTTTAACTATCATTCAGTCTTTGGGGCATGCCTCTGTTTCTGTGGATGTCTTCAAAGAAAAAATATTTCAGGATGTACATTGTATACATTTCTCTGACATCAAGTGTACATATTGAACCTATCCTAAATGATAGCAAAGTGTGGAAAATCTCATACAATTGGTGAAAGATTAATAATGCCTGCGGTATCAGAAGTGCTCACCACTGTTTTCAAAGTGGAAACCTGTATCTGAAAATCAATTCATCTGCGTAATAACTCTGTAGCTCATCGTATTGACAAAATGAGTGAAGACATTGAGTATCAACTAGGCACAAAGCTACAAAAAACAGAATCGGAGATACAACTGGATGAGTCAAATGTGCGAGACGAGGCACTGCTAATAGCATATGTATAGTTTACCAAAAATGGAAGTGTTTATGACGAGATTCTCTTTTGAAAAAAGTTAAAAACAAATATCAACGGAGAATCAATCTACAACCAGCTCAAAATGTATATTGAGGATAAAGGTATTCCAATAAGGAATATGATTCTTGTGCAACAGATGGAGCACCATATATGACAGGTCACCATGTTGGTTTAGTGGCATTTATGGAAAAAGAGATTACAAGTCTGTTTGCAATCCTTTGTGTAATTCATTGTCAACACCTTTCAGCCAAAGACTTCAGCCAGCAACTTTTTTTTCCAAGAACGATTCAAGGATTTGAACGATTTGGAAATTCCAGACTGGATAATTAATCAATTTCTTTGCAAGGTGAAAGAAAATGAAGAGAGCTTGCAAGAAGAAATTATCAAAATTCAGAATGATAAAAAGGCAAAAATGCTTTTCAAAAATGTTGGCTTTTGTGGTATGTGGCTATACTGTCATACAAAGTTTTCCGGTCTTTGGAGAAGAGTGAAACTGCTCTTCATTGCTTTTCCATCCTCTTACCTTGTTGAAAGAGGCTTCAGCACAGTGAACCACACACTCACAAAAAACAGAAACCACCTGGACCTTGTTGTGCATGGGAACTTAAGGCTTTTGCTGTCACAACTTGAACTGGATATTTCAACTCTTGCCAAAAACCATCAAGCTCAAGGATCACATTGACAATGAAGCTGCTGTACAATACACAAGTACTAGGTAAGCTAGGTCTAAAGACAAATAAAATTTTAAAGCAGAATAATTTTTCTCATGTCAGCATATGGTAGATATGTTTTTACACTATGGGGATGCTGGGAAGTATGAGGATGAAGATCAGACCACTTTTTGTGAGTAATTAGTGCAGTAAAACAGGTGATTGCAAAGGCTTCACAAACTTTTTTCTTGTAACTGTACCTATCCAAACTTCTCTTAAATGTTACAATTTAATCTGCATCCACCATTTCCACTGGCAGTTCGCTCCACACTTGCACCACCTTGATAAAGAAGTTCCCCATCAGATTTCCTTTAAATAGTTCACCATTTTACTCCAAAACTAAGAAACTAATTAATCTACTAACCCATACACTTTTGGACTGTGGGAGGAAACTGGGACACCCAGAGGAAACCCACACAGTCACAGGGAAAAAGTACAAACTCCTCACAGATGGCACCAGAATTGAATTCCAACGTCCCCAGCTGCAATAGCGATGTGCTAAATGCTATGCTACCATGGATGTGGATCTGTAGTAACAGAGACCAGCCAAAAAAAAACAGGTTTCATTTAGAGGCAGGTTAGTGAACCAGATGGCCATCGCTAACATTAGCTCTATACTCCACATTTACCCACTTAGTAGAGTTTAAATTTTCCAAATGACAAGGCAAGACAGAGAATGGAGAAGCAGCAAATAGGGTGCCAATTCTTAGAAATTTATTTTGTACAAATTTTGCACATCAGTTGGTTACTAGCGTCAGAACTGTCAGCGTTAGCCTGCCAACTTGAATTGGGTGATGTCATTCCATACCAGAACACTGAACAGGAAATATGATGGGTCAAGGGAAATACGACCAGTCACATTAAGAAGTGTGGGGGTGGGGAACAGTGTGGCTAACTGCAGAATTGCACACGGTACATTCGACACCACATTCTATTATATAACTTGTTGACATGGAGAGGATACTTCCTAGAGTACAGAAGTTTAGGATCACAGGACACAACCTCAGAATATAAGGAACTCACTTTCTGTAGTGCATTTCAGCAGTATTTGATTTCTTTTGTTATGTGCCATGTTGTATGATGTGGGCAATCATGGTCTTTTCGTGACCATGACTGTTCTTGGGAAATTTTTCTACAGAAATCATTTGCCATTGCATTCTTCTGGGCAGTGTCTTTACAAGACAGGTGACCCTCAGCCATTATCAATACTCTTCAGAGATTGTTTGCATGGTGTCGGTGGTCACATAACCAGGACTTGTGATATACACCAGTTGCTCATACAACCATCCACCACCTGCTCCCGTGGCTTCACATGGCCCTGATCAGGGGCTAAGCAGGTGCCACACCTTGTCCAAGGATGACCTGCAGGCTAGTGGAGGGAAGGAGCACCTTACACCTCCTTTGGTAGAGATGCATTTCCACACTGCCACCCAAGTATTTGAGTAATATTGCAAATTTATTGTTTAAGCATTCTTGTTGACTTAAAATAATTCATTATGATTGCATGCAAAAATAAGTGAATTACATACATCAGGATGCTACCACAAGATACGTGCATGCCTCACTTAAAAGTAAACACGAATTAAGGACTTGCATCTCTCTGCTCTCCTGTTCTCCACTGAATTAGTGTAATGTTTTGGAGTTACAGAACAACATTTTAGAACAGAGTTGAGGAGGAACTTCCTTCACTAGAGGGTGGTGAATCTGTGGTATTCATTGCCACAGACTGAAACATCACTGATTCCAAAAAGAGCATGTACGCACTTTGTGAGAACAGTAGAAAGTTGTTCAGGCAAGTTGGGAAAGGCAATTAAGATGTCCACTTTGCTTTTGAGATGAGGAGGAATTTCTTTAGCCAGAGGGTGGTGAATCTGTGGAATTCACTGCCACAGGTGGCTGCGGAAGCCAAGTTATTGGGTATATTTAACGTGGAGGTTGATATGTTCTTGATAAGTAAGAGTGTCAAAGGTTAGGGGGAGTAGGTAGGAGACTGGGGTTGAGAGGGATAATAATTTGTTTGTCCATCCTGGTGGTAGTCTTTCATTGATTCTATTATGTTTCTTGGTTTTACTGTGATTGTCCACAAGAAAATGAATTTCAGGGTTGTATATAGTGACATACATGTACTATGATAATAAATGTACTCTGAAGTTAGAAATCAGCTACAATGGAATGGCAGAGCAGACTCGAAGAGTCAAATAGCCTAATTCTGATCCTACATCTTATGGACAAGGTGACAGAATCAGAGATCAGTCCTGTGGACCTGCTAACATCACATCCACAATCTTTGTTTGACAATGTATTAAGGCCCTATATAAACAATTTCTGTCTACTTAAATCTGAAGTACACTGAATCAATGCACAACAATCTCCCACAAGCAGCAATAAAGGACCAGTTTTACTGATGTAATTTTACAGAGCAATATTGCTCAGAACCATCAAATGAACTTTCTAACCACTGTTTTGAATATTTTATGTCCACAACAGGAGTTGTGTAGATTTTGTTTGACATCTCCACCAAGAGATGCGAGATAATGTTGCAGCTCACTTAAGTATTTTGTTCAGTTCTGGTCACCTCATTTATCGGAAGGGTGTGGAAGCTTTAGAGAGGGTGCAGAGGGGATTTACCAGGATGCTGCCTGGATTAGAGAGGGTGCAAAGGAGATTCACCAGGATGCTCCCTGGATTAGAGAGGGTGCAGAGGAGATTTACCAGGATGCTGCCTGGATTAGAGGGGGTGCAGAGGAGATTTACCAGGATGCTGCCTGGATTAGAGAGGGTGCAGAGGAGATTGACCAGGATGCTGACTGGATTAGAGAGGGTGCAGAGGAGATTGACCAGGACACAGCCTGGATTAGAGAGGGTGCAGAGGAGATTTACCAGGATGCTGCCTGGATTAGAGGGGGTGCAGAGGAGATTTACCAGGATGCTGCCTGGATTAGAGAGGGTGCAGAGGAGATTGACCAGGATGCTGACTGGATTAGAGAGGGTGCAGAGGAGATTGACCAGGACACAGCCTGGATTAGAGAGGGTGCAGAGGAGATTCACCAGGATGCTGCCTGGATTAGAGAGCATGCCTTATGGGGACAGACTGAGCAAGTTAGCGCCTTTCTCTTTAGAGTGAAGGAAGATGAGAGGTGACTGGATAGAGGTGTGCAAGATGATAAGGGGTATTGATAGAATGGACAGTCAGTACATTTTCCTGGGGTGGAAATGGCAAATACAAGAGGGCATAATTTTAAGGTGACTGGGGGAAAAGTATGGGGGGGGGGGGATGGGCAGGAATGTCAGAGTTAAGTTCATTACATAGAGAGTGGTTGGTGCATGGAATGCCCTGCCAGGGTGGTAGAGACAGATACATTAGGGATATTTAAGAGACTCTTAAAAGCAGACACAATTTTAAGGTAAGTGGAGAAAAATACGGGGGTGGGGGGAATATGTTAGATGAAGTTTTTTTTAAAAAACACACATACAGAGCTGTGTGTACATGGAACATGCTGCCAGGATGGTGGTAGAGGCAGATACATTAGTGACATTTAAAATAGATACATTAGCGATGATTAAAAATAGAGGGGCTTTGTGGGAGGGAAGGGATAAATAATCTTGGAGTAATTTACAAGATCAGCGTGACATCATGGGCCAAAGGACCTGTACTGTAGTGTTCTGTGTTTTATGTCCAAAAGGATGGTGAACCTGTGGAATGCTTTGCAAGATGGTTGTGGATGGAGGCCAGGTCATTGGGTTTACTAAAAAGGAGGTTGAGACAGCAAGTGCTTCAAAGGTAACGGGGAGATTTGAGAGGGAAAATAAATCTGCCGTGATTGAATGGCAGAGAAGACTCACTGGGCCAAATGACCTATGTCTTATAGTCTTATCATTGACAACCCAACTCTCAGAACTGCACTAATGTCAACTCAGATCATATGCTAAAGTTTCTAACAAGCTTTGGTTTACTGACAGGTTCTTCAGCAACACCACTCCATCAAAACCTTGCCGCATGTTTGAACCTCTGCTCATTAAGCTGCAATATTAAAACCTGACTGTGGGAACAGGAAACAGGAACGAGAAATCACATTGGCATACGTACAGGAAGGCTAACAGCCGAGAGGAACACAACATCAAAACTTTACTGGCTTTTATAGCTCCAGAAATAAGCATCTCTCCTTTTATTTCTGCCAGGTTCTGGGAACCGGAAAAGCAAATGTACAGGCTTTATGATGGCGCAGTGGTTAGCATAATTTATTAGACTACCAGCAATTACTGATCAGGGTTGAATTCCTGCTGCTGTTTTGAGGAGTTGTATGTTCTCCCTGTGACCGTGTGGGTTTCCTCCCACAGTCCAAAGATGTACAGTTGGGTTAATGAGCATGTTATACAGGTTTCCCCCGCTATTTGAAAGTAGAGCGTTCCTATGAAACCTTTTGTAAGCCAAAATGGCATAAAGCAAAGAAGCAATTACCATTAATTTATATGGGAAAAATTTTTGAGCATTCTCAGACCCAAAAAATAACCTACGAAATCATGCCAAATAACACAAAACCTAAAATAACACTAACACATAGTAAAAGGAAGAATGATATGATAAATACACAGCCTATATAAAGTAGAAATAACGTATGTACAGTGTAGTTTCACTTACCAGAATTGGGAAGATTTAGCCAAAACCAATTTGTAGGGGGAGAAAGAAATCGGCAC
The DNA here is from genome assembly GCF_030144855.1 of Hypanus sabinus. NCBI lineage: Eukaryota > Metazoa > Chordata > Chondrichthyes > Myliobatiformes > Dasyatidae > Hypanus > Hypanus sabinus. The sequence continues at coordinate 5,332,055 of NC_082706.1, forward strand.
GTACACGCATGCGCACACACCTGCCCGCGCAAGGCTTCACGGTCATGGCAGTCTTTCTCGGGGTAAACACACGTATAAAGCGGGCACCTTTTATCATAAAAGCAAAAAACCTCTTCGGATTTCTTTCAGTTAGTGAAAACAAGTACTAATTAATGTAGGTCTTTTGTAAAAGCGAAGCGGCGGAAAGCGAACTTTCGTAAAGCGGGGGACACCTGCAATGGTGCTGAAAGTGTGGCAACACTAGTGGGCTGTCCCCAGTACGATGCTCACTGATTTGAGTTGAGGCAAACAGCACATCTACACTGCATGTATCAGTGTACCTGAAACAAATAAAGCTCAGCTGCATCTCCAACCAAAGCCACTAACCTTTCTCATTCCTCCCAGGGTTAGGTCTCGCGAGCGGATGGAAGGCAGGCGGCCAGGTGTGACAGTGGCTGAATTCCGGCGGCCCGGCAGGCCCCTGCCAACCGTAATGGCAGGTCTGATCCCGCTGGGGTTGCCAGCATCTCCGCTGGGGCCCCTGTCAGTCATCGTAGCTTGCTACTCTGCGGAATAAAATGAGTAGTTTCAAACGTCTACGTATATAGAGAGACATTTTAGCCATGACTTTACAAAGGCTCATTCCCACCAAGTCAACCAAACAGTACAGTCTATGCAATGCCCAGAGCCCGAGTTGTTTGGCACGGTAGTGAGGCAGTTAGCATAATGCTTTTCAGTGCCAGTGATCCCACCACTGTCTGTAAGGTGTTTGTATGGTCTCCCTGTGAGTTTCCTCTGGGTAATCTGGTTTTCTTCCACATTCCATGGACATCCAGGTTAGGGTTAGTGAGCAGTGGGCATACTATGTTGGCACCGGAAACATGGCGATATTTGCAGGCACGTCTTGGACAGTGTTGGTTGATGCAGATGACGCATTTCACAAATAAAGTGAATCTAATCTAAAAGAACTACACATCCTCGCCAGTTTTAGCATTTCAGATTCAGAATCAAGTTTAATATCACGGTGTATGTTGTGAAATTTATTAACCTCTTACAAAAAAAAAGGAACTAAAAAGTAGTGAGGTAGCGTTCATGGATTCAATGTCTAATCAGAAATTGGATGGCAGAGGGGAGGAAGCTGTTCCTGAATCATTCAGTGTGTGCCTTCGGACTCCTGTACCTCCTTCCTGATGGTGGCAATGAGAAGAGGGAATGTCCTGGGTGGTGGAGATCCTTAATGATGGATGCTGCCAAAATCAGCTCTCCTTAAAAAGCCAGGAAATTTCCAGGGATAAAATGGCACAGTGCTGCTTTCCCATAATTCCAGGGACCCAGGTTGTCCGTGAAGGGGTTGCATATTCACTCCATGGGGGGAAAGGAGGAACACAAGCCAAACATCCGCAAATGGGACTTGTTTAAGTGCATTCCTCCCGCATCTCAAATATTTATTTCTAATGATCCCTTAATGGAAGTTAATGGCAAAAGAGAATCAAAGGGGAGTTGCTGGGCAAGTACAGTATGTGAGAAAGCCACAAGGAAACAGGGAGATAACAGGGCAGGAATGGAACTAATGGGATAGATATCAGAATGCATCCAATGGGCCAAATGCCCTGCTCCTGCAATGGGACACAAAGAGATTTTTAAAGATTGGCTTTCACCTCAAATCATTTTCCAGTCCCAGGACTGTAGCCTTGTTGTTAATAGTACTTCCGAATGCATCATTTCTATCAAATCAAATCAGGGAGGACTATGCTAGGGGGTGCACGCTAGTTTCGCCATGCTTCCAGTGCAAATGTAGCATTGCCATAACTTACTAACACTAACCATACATCTTTGGATTATGGGGGAGTAACTGGAGCGCCTGAAGGAACCTTCACGCTGTCACAGGTAGGGAATTGAAACCAAATCAATGGTCGTTGACGCAGTAATAGCGTCATGCTAACAGCTACACTGCTGTGAATGAGATTCAAACCTGGTTCTCCAGTCTGTCCCTCTCTTTGGTCCACAATCAGTTCCTCTACGGGACAGTTATCATAATTTATGAATCTGGAGATCGTTATGAAGGATGAACAGCTCTGATGGGCAGAAGGGTGCAGAGTTGCCCATGTCCTGTCCCCCCCCCCCGGGAGAATCACAAACCATTATTGTTGCTATGCTGCTCATGAGAGAGAGGGATGGAAAAGAAAACATACAAGAACACCTGCTACAGATAAGAGAGGGGAGTGAGACTTGTTGATTCACCGTATTATGACTTCTGAGAGGGTTATTTATCTTATACCATTCTGTTCATTAAAATTCCTCAGTGGACAGCCAGAGTGGGCTGGTTTGATGGACACAGCCATTTAAAATTGATTGACAACTGAGACCCCGTGAGTAGGGATAAAAGTGAGGTCTGTGGAGACACCCCTCAGACACACCATTGAGCACTGATTTGAGTGTTGGAACCCACGGGAAGGTGTGGGGGATCGGAGACCGAACAAGGAGGTCAGTCAGTTAAACTCAGTGTTACAGCAGGGCCGGTGGGGGCTTGTGTGTGTGTCCACTCATGCCAGAGTGATGAGTCCACCACGGAAAAACGGTCTAGCTGAAGGACAGAGGGGTCATTAACTGAATGGCCACAACAACCACACGATGGATCAAGAACACAAAGGGAGGTTTGCCTGACTGTAGCTGTTACTGCTCACTCGCTCTCTCTCTCTCTCTCTCTCCCCAACAATTACAACACAACAACCACTATCTACCTCAGCACGTATGAACTGAACTGAATTTTATACTTTTCTATGACAATTCATTATCCCCTAGACATTGATAGAGCTTGTTCATTATTGCTTATTATTATTCCCACATTTTTAGGTTTATTATTGCTAACATTTATTATCTATATATTTGCATTATTGATATTGATTTGCTTATTTTACTAATAAACACTTTTGAATATAGTACCACCAGACTCCAACGGATTCTTCTTTCTCTGCTGGTTAGACACCCAGTTATGGGGTATGTAACAAGATCAAGAGAGTACCTTGCATTGAGGATGGAGGAGAATGCCAAGAGGGCAAAGAGGTGCCATGGCAGATAAAAGAAAGGAGAATGGTGAAAAATAATTCTAAAAATATATTAAGAGCAAAAAGGTAAGTAGGAAGAGAGTAGGTCTCTTTAAGAATCACAGCAGAGCCATGGGAAATTACTGGGGTCTTACATGAATACTTCCTTCAAGAGGACCACAGCCTTGTCATTGGGTTTGGAGGCTTGTGTCCCTCAATGACCCGGAGAGCTGTGCTGGCTGGAGTCAGCACCTTGTGCTTTGGCTTTTGGTAGGGTCACCCATGTCAGTCAGGTAAAAGGGTAGAGGCCAGACTAAAAGCAGCTCAGAGGTCCTCCAGGTTCGGGGGTTCAGCTCAGGGCTAACAACCCTGACCAGTAAAACAACATTTTTACGGAATCAGCAATAAAGAATCCTCCTACATCAGAGTGTGATGCTATTCCTGAGTCTCCAGCCGAGACTTACAGTGTTGACAGAGGTGAAAACCGAGAGGAAGCCCTGAGCACTGTCGGAGATGGAGGAGGCTCTTCATTGCTGCCCGAAACACTGGCAGCGCAACGGGCAGTCCAAGCCGAAAGTAAATGAAGACTTGTTATTACTGCTTATGAAGAAGGGCATGAAAAGTACTGAATTCCAGGGAGGGAACAGTGATATGCTAAAGCTGCTGCAAAACAAATGTCACTTCCTGTCAACATCACAAAGATACAGGCTTTGAAATGAATGAACTTGGATAAATCGATGGGGTCTGACCAGGTGCAAACTAGCATGTTATTGGATGCAAGGGAAGAGATTCTGAATCAGAATCAGGCTTATAATCACTGACAGATATGAAATGAAATTTACATTGCAGCAGCAGTACAGGTTGCTTAATATGTGCCCTATCCTATGATGTGAACTACCATGGTCTTTCCATGACCATAATAGCTCTTGGCAAATTTTTCTACAGAAGTGAATTGCCATCGCCTTCTTCTGGGCAGTGTCTTTACAAGATGGGTGACCCCAGCCATTATCAATACTCTTCAGAGATTGTCTGCCTGGTGTCAGTGGTCACGTAACCAGGACTTGTGATCTGCACCGGCTGCTCGTACGACCATCCACCACCTGCTCCCATGGCTTCACGTGACCCTGATCAGGGGGCTAAGCAGGTGCTACACCTTGCCCAAGGGTGACCTGCAGGCTAACACAGGGAAGGAGCACCTTACACCTCCTTTGATAGAGACGCGTCTCCATCCCACCATCCAAAGCAGTACAGTGCAAGGATCTAAAAATCTATAAACGACAAAAAACATAGTTTTAAAAAATGAGGCAGTGTTTATAGACTGTTCAGAAATCTAACAGCAGAAGGGAAGAGGTTGTTCCTCAACCATTAAGTATGCATCGTCAGATCCTGTACCTCTTCCCTGATGATAGTAATGAGGAAAGGCATGTCCTGGAGAGTTAGGGTCCTTAATGATGCCTCCTTGTTGAAACATTGCCTCTTGAAGATGTCCTCAATGGTGTGAAAGATTATGCTCATGATGGAGCTGGCTGAGTCTCTAACACACTGCAGCCTCTTGCATTCCTGTGCTTTGCGGTCTCCATACCAAGCTGCCATACAACCAGTCAGAATGCTATCATGCCACAATCACCCACATCATCTCTAGAAGCTTGTATGTTCTCTGGTCTGGTGACATACCAGTCTCCTGAAACCCTTAATGAAATATGGTCACTGGTCATCTTATTTGTGATTGCAAAAATACATAGAGGCCAAGATAGATCCTCTGAGATGTCGAATCCAGGAACTTGAAGCTGCTCACACTTTCCACCTCTGACTTCTTATTGAGGATGAGTGTAGTGTATGTTCTCCAAACTTCTCCTTCCTGAAGTCAAGTCAATTCCCTGGTCTTGAGCGTAAGATTGTTGCTGTGATATCTCTCAACCAGCTGATCTATTTTATCTCACACTTCTACGCCTTCTCATTCTACCATCCACGTTGGTTTCGTCAGCAAAGTTATAGTGGGTAGTTGAGTTGTGTTTAGCCACACAGACCATGAGGGTAGATAGAGTAGAACAGTGCACTAAACACAAACGTGTGAGGCGTGGAGGGAAATAGTCAGGGAACAAGGAGGCCCTGGCAGAAATGCTTGTGTCTTGCTTAGCCACAGGTGAAGTACCAAGTGGCAAGAGGAATGCTAATGTTGTGCCTTTAAGGCAGTAGGCATACACCAGGAATGAGAGTCGTGCATTAGTAGTAGAAAAGTTATTGGCAGTGACTGTAGGGAGCAAGATTTATTGGAAATTGAAAAATTTTGAGTGGGGCTTCGTGTCTGGGAAAATGCTATTGGGGGGGGGGGGATGTCAGAGAATGCAGCCGAGAAGGAAAATAAATCAGCCATAATCGTTTGCTGAAACAGAACGATGGGACGAATGACCTAATTCCGCGCCTCCGTCTTATGATCCATATCGATGGCATGTTTAGTAAGTTTCCAGAAATCAGAATTGATAGGTCGGGAACTGAGGGGCATGGTGGATGGAGTGGGGGGAGGGGCGAGGAGCCGAGGGAGGACTTGGGGACGAGGATGGGGTGGGGAACGGGGATTGAGTTGGGAGAAACGGGGTGGGGGTGGCTTTGAGGGTGAGGTCAAAGCATGCGGTACCCGGGGGACCCACAGCATTAGGCCTCAGTTACCTGCACACGTGTTGATTCCCCTGTCCCGCTGTGCCGCTCTCGCTCTCTCTTCTTCTCCCTCTCCTCGGACTCTTACACATTGCAGAATTGCCGCCTCCCCTTCCAGCACCCCCAGTCTCCCCAGACAACCACCGCTCACTCCCGGCTCTTCTCAACAACCATCTTACTGCGGGGCAAACTGCTACCTTTCTATAAATGAGCATGCGCGACGGACATTGCCCCGCAATGACATGGCGCTGAAAGTGGAGCAGAAGAAGTGAAGAAATTGCAAACTCGAGAAAATCTGCAGATGCTGGAAAGCCAAACAACACACTCAAAATGCTGGAAGAACTCAGCAGGCTTCACAGCATCTAAGAAAAGAGTACAGTCGACGTTTCGGACCGAAACCTTTCGGCAGGACGAGGGGTTTCAGCTCGAAACATCGACTATACTCTTCCTAAATCCTGTATGCTCTCTGAGTTCCTCCAGCATTTTGTGTGTATCGGTAGTGAAGAAATTGTTAACGTTTAATCTGGCCTCATTCTGATGCTTTCCACAAATTTGGCTCCATATCCCTTTGAATCAACCTTTTAATAGGTTAGTTATAATTGAGCACAATCTTCAAATCACGTCCCAAACACAAAGATTAGGTGTAAAATTAGATGTAATCAAATAGGAAATTGATCAAGAGCTTCTTCATTTGTCAATATTTGTTTTTATTTTGCTTAACTGCCCTTCTGTGGAAAAATTTGTCAAGAACAATCATGGTCATGGAAAGACTGTGACCGTCCTCATTCAACACAACACATAATGACGATTAGGTCTCTCAGAGTGATGTAGCAAATTTTAATTTTAAAAATATACTTTATTCATGGAAATACATTGAATTTCTTGTATACAATCAATCAACATGTTTCCTTACATTCATCGTGGCATCCAACCAGAATTACTGTACCGTGATCTGAATCAGTTATGATGTCTCCTAAGGGAGATTCGATTAATGGGTCGTCAGGTGTCTGTAGGGGCCGACCCGGGATCCACATAACTGGGATGTTAGGGTGAAATCCCTTAATAGAGAATGCCTGTGTGCAACTTTATTTAACATGGTGAGGCTAATGCCAGGCAGATCGGGGTCAGGGTCCAGTGGATTTTTTCACTGGGGACTTGTCTCTGTTGCAGCCCTCCTCTGCCTTCACTGCCACTGTGATGTGCCATCAAATTCTGCTATCTCCACACTGAGGTCTTGGTTGGATCAATCTTAGTCGGGGACCCCCCCCCCCCCACCCCACACCTTAGCCTTACTACCATAAGCGACATCTACCAGGAGGCAGCACCACTCCCAGGATCTCGGGAACTTGGCAGCCTCTCCACCACGTCAAGGTGACAAACCTTGGAGAAGCATCCAGCTAGTACATTCTATTTACAGTACATCAGCGCAGCTCAAGTTTCCTCTTGAAGCAATACACCCATGGAGTATCTGGGAGTCTGTAGCACAGGACACAGACCCACAGTCCAGTGACCATAAGACATAGGAGCAGAATTAGGCCATTTTTCCCGTTGAGGTTGCTCCACCATTTCATCACAGCTGATCCAATTTTACTCTCAGTCCCCAATCTCCTGCCTTCTTCCTGTATCCCTTCATGCCCTGACCAATCTAGAATCTATCAACCTCTGACTTAAATATACCCAATGACTTGGTCTCCACAGCTGCATGTGGCAACAAATTCACAGATTCACCACTCTTTGGCTAAAGAAATTCTTCCTAATCTCCGTTCTTAAATGATTCCCCTCTATGCTGCGGTTGGGTCCTCTGGTCTTAGACTCTCCCACCATAGGAAACATGGTCCATGTTCACTTTCTCCTGACAGCCACCAGTTTCCTGATTCCTGCAACCTAGGAGTGACTACCTCCCTGCAGCTTGTGTCTATCACCTCCCCATTCTCCCATATGAATCCAAGGTCATCGAGCTGCAGCTCCAGCTTCTTAATAAGTTCTCCCAGGAGCTGCACCTGGTGCAGATGTGTTTATCTAGGAGACAGGAGTCTCCCAGACTTCCCATATTCAAACACTGCCCCTGGAGCCATTCTCATCATGCACCAACAGATGAGGAATGAACAAATAAGAACAGAGAGAGAGAGACTTACGAGACAATCTACCTCACCCAAACCTGATCTCATCCAAGCCTGATGAGTCAAAGCCACCCTAAACACTGGCACACTGTAAATGAACGGCCAGTCCACTTCCGTTGAATTATTCCTTTTGGCTCTTTTCAATGTACCCCTCTTGCCTCAAATCAGAAAACCTGCCATGAAGCTCTGCCTTTGAAACTTCAGTCACCGCCCTGATTAAAAAGTAGTTCTTTTCACGCACTCCTGGCGAGAATTGTCCTACTCCGTGGAAACTGGCTCAAAGCTCTGCACTTTAAACATTGAACACAGACCTCACTGAAAGGTAGCTCTTTTCACACATTGCTGCTTGCTGATTGGTCGCTCCTCAGATCAGACAAACTGCAGTGAGACTCTGCCTTTGAAACCTCGATGGCTGCCCTGATTCTTTTCATGCACCCCCGGTGAGGATTGTCCAACTCAGGACCAGTGATGCCAGGACATTAGGGCCTCATTGAGATGTCAGTGGACCATCTGTAACACAAGAGATTCTGCAGGTGCTGGAAATCCAGGGCAACACACACACAAGATGCTGGAGGAACTCAGCAGGTCAGCCAGCATCTGTGGAGAGAGAAACAGTTAATGTTTCAGCTGGATTCCTCTTCCTCAGAAGAGCCACCAAGCACTAAACAGAAGAGATTCTGCAGGTGCTGGAGATCCAGAGCATCACACACAAGATGCTGGAGGAACTCAGCAGGTCGGGCAGCATCTGCAGAGGGAATAAACAGTCTACATTTTATAGCGTGACTAGAAAAGAAAGGGGAAGTGCTACACCTGCCTCTGCACCTGCTCCCTCACCACCATTCAGGGCCAGGTCCTAAGATGAAGACAGAGATGCAGAAGATGTCAGTAGCAAGTCTGATCATAGCATCTTAGACTGCAGTCCTTTCCCACAGAGGTTTTGCAGTGGATGCACCGAGCTACAGAATCTAGATTAGACCAGGCATTAAGTATAAATGGGAAGGGTGGCCTGTGGAATAGTCATGACCAAGCCCCTTCACCAGAGGTGTTACATGACCCCGGACACCCCCTACACCATTCCCCTCACCCCATATATACAACCACACAGCCAAATGAAACAACGTTCCTCTGGATCACAGTGCACCTACAAAACAGATATCACTCATAACACGTAAACCAAAAATATTACTATAAATAAGTTAATAATATATAATTGAAAATGCATGTAGTGTGTAGTACAGGTAAACATTAAAAAATGATAATTTCAAGCAGCTTGTGTAACTAACATTGATTGGAAAATCAATATTGCAGTATAAATTATATCAATAATTAAACCTGCCTGCTTAAGTTAGGTATATAAAATCTTTTGTAAGCATCTGAACAAACAGGATTGAACCCATGGACACACACTCAGTGGTTACTTTATTAGCTACAGGAGGTCCCTAATGAAGTAGCCATTGAGTGGATACCTCACATAATTTTACACGTTTTACATACTTCCTTATTCTCCAATGCGTATTTGCCAATCCTCTTTTTTAATGGCCAGTACAGTTTAATCCAGATAACATCCCGGTGAACCTCATCTGCACCCTTCCCAAACCTTCCACATCCTTCCTGTGGTGTGGTGACCAGAACTGAACACATCACTCCAATGCGGTTTTATAAGACATCCCAACTTTTATACTCAATGCCCTGACATGTTGTTTTTTTACCTCTTCCCACCTTTACCATTGTCTGTCTCTTCCATTTAAATTAAATTAAATATCTTTATTGTCATTGCATAGTACAATTTGTCATGCACCAATACAGCGAAAATGATTTTGCAACTCTCGTACTCAATGCTATAGAACAAATAAAATAAATAAACAATAAATAAAATCAAGTAACCAGCCAGTACAAGCGATGTCCAGCAGTACAAAAGCACAAATCAGATGTGTGACAGCCATAAAACCAGTATTAAAAGTAGCAATATAACAAATTTATGGATGATGCTTGATCGATTGGTTCAGAGCAATTATAGCTCTGGGGGGAAAGCTAATTTTCAGTCTGGAAGTGCAGGCATTGAAAATCTTCTAATGTCTGCCAGATGGAAGAAGTTCAAACAGGTGATTGCATGGGTGTGTATTGTCCTTACAGATGCTTGTAGATTTCCTGAGCTGTAGGTGTCCTCCAGGGCTGGGAGCTGTGTCCCGATGATCTTCTGTGCGCTGGAGATGACCTGCTGAAGTGCTTTCCTATCAGCTGCTGTACAGCTGAGATACCACACAGAGATGCAGTATGTTACGATGCTCTCTATGGTGCAGCGGTAAAAGGTCACCGGCACTGCCTTGATAGGTAGGCGACAGTAACTCAAATAACCGTGCGATATAACGGAGGTGTGCAGACAAGCATCTCTGAATGCACAACATATCCACACTGAGGGACAGAGGCTACAGCAGCAGAAGACCAAGAACCACAGGAGGTACCTAATAAATTGGCCACTGAGTGGATCAGGAATGTGCCGTGGTGTGTTGGTCAAGGTGCAACATTCAAAAACGACTTAACAGAATTGAACAATTATAAAGAGCAAAGAATTATAAAGAATACAATCTCATACACTTTAAAATTTCTAGACTAGATCTGCAAAAAGCAGCCACATAATTTATATCTGTAGCGTTGTTATTGTCCGATTCAATATTACTCCTCACTATCACTATTTGGATCACCTTATAATTGTATCTATCAGTGAAGTACCATTTGCCCAGTGAGGCAATGCTTCAATGGCTCTTACAATCCATCTTCTGTTGGTAATTTTCTTTTAACACATCCTCTTAATCATTGGACAATTTGGTAAGTATTTCCCTTTTACTCGACTCCTTGCACAGTCCATAAATCAGGAGTTCCTGCCCCAAAGCACAGCCTGATTTCAGTTCTGTTCAGCAGCTCAGATGCATTGCTCACTAACAGTCCAGGTCACAGGACAGGGGCAAGGAGAAAGATTTTCAGCAGGGGCAACTTTCAGCAGAAGCATGAGAGATTTAAGGATTAAAGACTCAGTTTATTTGTCACATCAAAACATACATTGAAATGTGTCGTTTTGCATCAATGACCAACACAGCATAATTTGTTCTTGGGGTTGACAAGGGTCACCATGCTTCCGATGCCAACATAGCATAAGAATGTAAGAACTAGGAGCAGGAGTCGGCCATCCGGCCCATCGAGCCTGCTCCGCCATTCAATAAGATCATGGCTGATCTGGCCATGGACTCATCTCCACCTGCCTGCCTTTCTCCCATAAACCTTAATTCCCCTACTATGCAAAAATATATCCAACCTGGTCTTAAATATATTTCCTGAGGAAGCCTCCACTGCTTCATTGGGCAGAGAATTCCACAGACTCACCACTCTCTGGGAAAAACAGTTCCTCCTCAACTCCATCCTAAATCTACTCCCCCAAATCTTGAGGCCATGTCTTACGAACCCTACCTGAAAGTTTTTGGAATTTGGCACAATGACTTATAATTGAAATTTAGCCACTTTCACTATTTTTATTTTATTTATTTAGAGATACAGCACAGTAACAGGCCCTTCCAGCCCAATGTGGCTGTGCTGCCCAATTATACCTTTGTGACCAATAGGGACGAGACACTGTAAGTGAGTTTCCTATCATTGCCGGGGCTTTATAGTGTCCATTGTGGTGTCCAGTGAATTGCCCTTCTCTCTATCAATTCTATTTAGCTCATATTATATTTAAATTGACCTCACATTCCTGTCGCTGTCTGTAAGGAGTTATTGCCCACTGTGTGGGACTCCTCTGGCTGCGCCTGTTTCCTCTCAGATTCGAAACACATACAGTTGGGGTCAGTGAGTTGTGGGCATGCTATGTGGGCACCAGAAGCATGGCGGCACTTGCCGGCTGCCCCCAGCACATCCTCGGGCAGTGTTGGTTGTTAACACAAATGACACATTTCACTGTAAGTTTCGATATACACACGACAAATAAAGCTAATCTTCAACCTTTGTCCATCACTGAAAATGTTCAGTGAGAAACATCACATCTCCAGAAATCAGTGGTCACATAACCAGGACTTGTGCTCATACGACCATCCACCACCTGCTCCCATGGCTTCACACGACCCTGATCGGGGGCTAAGCAGGTGCCACACTTTGCCCAAGGGTGACCTGTAGGGTAGTGGAGGGAAGGAGAGCCCTATACCTCCTTTGGCAGAGACGTATTGCCAACCTGCCACCCTGAAGATTATTATAAATGTCAACAATAAATGAATATTACAAAATAAAAAGAGTGAGAACGTAATATTCATGGACTGCTCAGAAACCTGATGGCGGAGGGGCCAGAAGCTGCTTCTGAATCATTGGGTGTGTGTGGGTCCTTAGGCTCCTGTACTACACCTCATCTCTGATGAGAAGAGAGCAGCAAGCGTCCCTCACGATGAATGTTCAGGCAGCTGCTCTGGAAGATGTCCATTGGCACCTCTATATTAGGCTGTGATGCACTCCACTGTAATGTACACTGTACACATGCAAGACTGCTCCATCCACGCAGAATAATGGTGGCACACAGACCCAGCACAACTATCAGAACATTCGTCTCGAGACCCAAAGATCCAACCGTCCACAAATGTAATATCCATATCCAATACGGAGGCTGCCCCAAGCGCTCTGTAGGACAGACGGGGAGAAAACTATCCATGAGACTACATGAGCATCAGCTAACCGTAAAGACACACGGTCGTCTGTACGTATCTCAGGACATGAAGACCAAGAAGGACACAAATTCGTCTGGGAAATATGTTAACTTTATAACAGTGGTACAATGAAATACACGGTTAATAAATATAGAGAACAAACTGAATTACAGTATCTATATGTCCATTAAATAGTTAAGTTAGAATAAGTAGTGCAAAAATAAACAGAAATAAAAAGCAGTGTGGCAGTGCTCATGGGTTCAATTTCCATTCAGAAATCGGATGGTGAAGAGAAAGAGTCAAGACAAGTCAAGTCAAGTCACTTTTATTGTCATTTCGACCATAACTGCTGGTACAGTGCATAGTAAAAACGAGACAATGTTTTTCAGGACCATGGTGCTACATGAACGATACAAAAACTACACTGAACTACGTAAACCAACCCAAAAACTACACGAGACTACAGACCTACCCAGGACTGCATAAAGTACACGGAACAGTGCAGGCACTACAATAAATAATAAACAAGACAATAGGCACAGCAGAGGGCCGTAGGTTGGTCGTCCGATGGCCTGGGGGAAAATCTGTTACATAAATAAACAGTTGAATGATTCCGTCCGTTTCTGTCTTCGGGAAGCTGTTCTAAACTGCTGAGTGTGTGTCTTCAGGCTTCTGTATCTCCTTCCTGACGGCAACAATGAGAAGAGGGCATGTCCTGGTGGTGGGGGCCCTTACTCACGGACGCTGCCTTCCTTGAAGATGTCTGGAATACTACGGAGACTGGTACCCTGACGGAGCTGACTAATTTTACAAGTTTCTGCAACCTACTTCGATCTTGCACAGAAGCCCCCCCCCCCCCCATACCAGACGGTGATGCAGCGTCAGAATGCTCTCCACAGTACATCTGTATAAGTTTACGAGTGTCTTAGTTGATAAACAAATTCTCCTCAAACCTCCAATGAAATGTAGCCGCTGTCTTGCCTTCTTTATAGCTACATCGATACGTTGCCTCGAGGTTAGATCCTCAGAGACCCAGGATCTTGAAGTTGTTCACTGTCTCCACTTCTGATCCCTCTGTGAGGTGTGTGTACCCTCGTCTTACACTTCCGGGGGTCCACAATCACCGCTGAGTTGTTGCTGCGACACCACGTGACTCGCTGGTACTGTACATCTCGCTCCTGTACGCCCTCTCGACACCATCTGAGATTCTGCCAACAATGGTTGTATCGTCAGCAAATTTATAGATGACATTTGAGCTGTGCCTAGCCACACAGTCATGGGTGCAGAGAGAGTAGAGCGGTGGGCTAAGCTCCTGATTCTGATTCTGAAATCCTGGCAGAAGCACAAAACAAGAGATCTTGAGAATTCTTAGAAGCTTGGTTCTCAACGGACAAGCTGGGCGCGATTTGTGAACCTGTGCTTTTTCGGGGCTGGGGCCGAGGTGAGAACCCGAGGAACCAGTGCTCACAGCCCCCGGTAACCCGGGACACCAGCCAGCGGGGATGACTCCGCTGTCCCCCCGTTTGGCCCGGACCCGGCAGAGACTCGCGGCCGGCACGGCAGCGAACCGAACAGGACGAGCCGGTTAGCGAGCACTCGGCAGAAGCAACGCTCAATGGCGCACCGGGAAAGCGGTGCCGGCTGCGATCGAAACGTTTTCAACCTGACCTCCAGGCTCAGCGAACAACCTGATTACAATACCGTACTCTATCTTTACGTACATTTAAAAATAAATGAAACGTTAAATAATATAAACCATGCTACGCAGGTTGACTGTGTGGTTAAGAAAGCACACGGTGCATTGGCCTGCATCAATCGTGGGATTGAGTTTAATAGCCGAGAGGTAATGTTGTTGCTGTATAGGACCCTGGTCAGACCCCACTTGGAGTACTGTGCTCAGTTCTGGTCACCTCACTACAGGAAGGATGTGGAAACCATAGAAAGGGTACAGAGGAGATTTACAAGGATGTTGCCTGGATTGGGGAGCATGTCTTATGAGAATAGGGTGAGTGAACTCGGCCTTTTCTCCTTGGAGTGACGGAGGATGAGAGGTGACCTGATAGAGGTGTACAAGATGATGCGAGGCATTGATTGCGTGGATAGTCAGAGGCTTTTCCCCAGGGCTGAAATGGCTAGCATGAGTGGGCACAGTTTTAAAGTGGTTGGAAGTAGGTACAGAGGAGATGTCAGGGGTAAGTTTTTTTTACGCAGAGAGTGGTGAGTGTGTGGAATGGGCTGCTGGCGACAGTAGTGAAGGCGGATACAATAGGGTCTTTTAAGAGATTCCTGGACAGGTACATGGAGCTTAGAAAAACAGAGGGCTATGGGTAAAGCTAGGTAGTTCTAGGGTAGGGACATGGCGGCACAGCTTTGTGGGCCGAAGGGCCTGTATTGTGCTGTAGGTTTTCTACGTTTCTATTTGATCTACTCCACTCACTACAACACCCTTCAGTGACAAGGCGGGCCACGGCTCTTCCTCTGAGGCAGCTGAGCCGTCTTGTCCGCTGCGGAGCGATTCCCCTCAGGAAGATTTATTAACTAGAGGAGGTTGTGGGATTAGCTGACCAGTGACCCCCTGGGCTGGGAGTGGGGGGGGGGGGGAGCGGCTACTGCACAGGAAGCTGCGGAGTTGCTAAATTAGTCAGTAACCAGGACACCTTCAAGGAGTGATGTCTCAAAAAGGCAGCGTCCACCATTAAGGGCCCCCTTCACCCAGGCCATGCCTTGTTCTCATTGATACCATCACCATCAGGAAGGAGGTACATACTCAAAGACTGAGGAACAGCTTCTTCCCTTCTGCTATCCGATTTCTTACGGACACTGAGCCCATGAACATTACCTCACTACTTTTATTTCCATTTCTGCAATACTTATTTAATTTAACTATTTTATATATATATATATATATAAAGTTTATGTTTTTTTCTATTATTATGTATTGCATTCTACTGCTGCTGCAAAAACAACACATTTCATAACACATGCCGATGATATTAAACCTGATTCTGAATCGGTGCGGACACTTCCCCTGCATTTCTTTCATACAGCACTAGGGTGCGCCCTATTCCAGTAGCTGCCATAGTCAACAGTTGGACGATGGGCAGATGTAGTGTGTTCTTTCATTCGAAATGTGTATTAAATGGATCATCATTCTGGATTAATAAACGATAAGGAAGAAATGTAACTTTGCAGAGACTTGCGTTTGTTCTGGGAAGCTCGAATCTCATCTCAGGACGCAAGGAAGAGACTTAGAGGCAGAATGCAGAAGTAAGTGGAGTTAACTTGGAAACTGGACACCAAGCTGATGATGTAGCATAATATTTCCCAAGTGAGGAGCAATGGAGACACGTGAGGCAAGTGATATATTAGAATTGCAGGGGCTAGAGTGCTGCACTGTATACTACTGAGTCACATTTGGGGAGGCACGGTAGCTAGTGGTTAGCAGCAGAGATCCAGGTTCAATTCCCAACTATGTCTTTAAAGGGTTTGTACCTTCTCCCCATGACTGTGCGGGTTTCCTCCCACATTCCAAGGACATACAGGCTAGTAGGTTAGTTGGTCACATGGGTGTAACTGGGCGTCACAGGCTTGTTGGCCAGAAGGGCCTCTTACCATGTTGCATCTCTAAATACATAAATAAATACAACTTGGGATTCATCAGCATTCCTCTCTCTGTAACAGCTTGTACTCATCAGTCCTTGAAAAGATGCTCCACTGCTCTTCCTATAAGCTAGCTGAATCGTATTATGTGCTGCTGAGCAATTCAGGTCAGGTAGACTCCAAGTTCTATTCAGCAGTAGCTGGAAATATTAAATAATACAGGAAAGGCTAGACACATGGGTCAGGCTGAGAAAAAACAGATTAAAATTCAGATTCAGATTTATTTATCAAAACATACAGCTTGTGTTAACAACTACGCCTGCCCCCAAGGTCGCCACATATCCCAGCGTCAACTCCCAGCTTACCCACAATGCTTGGCAGAACCACACAAGCAACAGGCAACAAAACAACTACAGCCAAACAGGACCCTTTCCTCCCGCTCACCCACCCCCTCGGACAGCCCTTGAACCACAGGACTGGCCTCCACACTTTCATCCTCCGGTCTCCACCCACTGGACTGACTCCTGGACCTCCGATCGATTTTCAGGCTTCAATCCTTGGTGTCAAACCCCTGGGCTAGCTGATGACAGGATCCCGGATTCCTGGTTCAAACTCCGGGCTTAATGTTTCAGGACCATAAGCTGGGAGAAGTTAGATATGGAAGAAGTTTTAAGATGCAGAGAGAGGATGGAGGAGAGGAGAACAAAAGGGAAGCCCTGGGAAAGAGTAGAGTGCAGGAGAGCTTAATTAGATATAGGGGTTGGGGAGGAAAGTGGGTGGTAATGGCAGTAATGGATGATACGTGGTGAAGAAGATGTAATTAGGGGAACATGAACAAATATACAGGTTGAAGATCACAAGATTCAGAAGCAGAACCAGCCATTCAGCCCATCGAGTCTGCTCCACTGTACCTTCTCTGTAATGAGCTCTTCGGGCATGTGTGTAAGAACCTTTGGATATGACCCAAGTACAGAGAGAAAGACACTGAAACGGGTTGGTAGTTCACTGACTTTAATGCAAACTGTTGCAGAAATTAAAGGGAAAGAAAACAAATAAATGGTAGGCCAACAGGGCCATTAACTAAACTGTCAAACTGGAAGTTAATGCCAACACTGCGGCTGGAAGCAGTAACTGAATACTGAGTGAATACTACTCCTTTATAGCATCAATCAAAGTGTGAGTCTTCTTTCCTGGACAAGGATGAGGGTAAGCAGAGAGCATAAATGTTGCTGTGCTTCTGGTCAAGTCTTGCCAAGGCTACAATGTGAAGAAGAGAGTTAAACTCCACTATAATTAGCTGGAACATGCAAGCTCACAATCACAATTGCTGAACCTGTTGCGCAGCTCACTTTTGTGGGCACGTGGATCCCACAGCGGAGTCTGTGGTCGTGACGATGTGGGGCGCCAGACAGTGTTGGGTTCTGAGGTTTTTATAGAACCTGAATTGTTTAATTGTTGTTTAACGAGAGTCATTATCGTTTAGAGTCCTTGTGTTTTGCTCCAGCGACTTGCTCTTTGTAATGTGCTGCCCTGGTGCTTCCTGTTTATACATGTAAAGTTTATTCAGATAGGCTCAATGTTACTTGCATTATTTAAGCAGATGCCTGGTTAGCGTGAATCATAAGGTCCTAATTTTGAGAAAGTGGCATGGATGAAACGAATATCTAACAAGGATGTCATGAACAGAGCGAACACAAAAAGAGAAATAATGTACGAGATCATGAAAAGGCAACGTAATTTCACTGGACATGTGATTAGGAAAGAGGAGTTAGAATGCACGGTAATTATGGGAAAGATTGAAGGGAAGAAAGCAAGAGGAAGACAAAGACGAATGATGATGGAGTCAGCGGCCAGAGAACTGGAAATGAATCCCAATGAATTGATCCACTTGACCTGAAACAGGAGAGTGTGGGCCATGGCAGTCAAAGCTCAAACTGGGCACGGCACCTGATGATGATGATGATGACTTCTCACTGTGTCGCTCTGCGGAGCCACTGATGTTCTGTTGGAATTCTTATAAATAAACTCTGGTTGCTGTCTCTGCATCAGAGTCTGTCTTTCCTCTGCACTTGATAATGATGATAATGACTTGATGATGATTATGATGACTTGATGATGATGATGATGATGACTTCTCACTGTGTCACTCTGCGGAGCCACCGATGTTCTGTTGGAATTCTTATAAATAAACTCTGATTGCTGTCTCTGCATCAGAGTCTGTCTTTCCTCTGCACTTGGGTTCCAACATTGTCAGCGCACATCATCACACGTAAGCCTTAACCTCATTTACCAATCATGATCTCTTTCTTAAGTATATCCAATGACTTGGCCCCCATAGCCCTCTGTGGCAATGAATTCCTCAAATCCATCAGCCTCTGCCTGGAAAACCTCTTCCTCATTTCTGTCCAAAGGGACATCAGGATATTCTGAGGCTGTGGCCTGTGATCCAAGACTTTCCCACTACAATCCTTTGGTTGTAAGTGTAACCACCAAAGACATGCTCTCTTCTCACTGCTGCAATCAGGAAGAAGATAAAGGAGCCTCAGGACTTCCATCACCAGGTTAAGGAACAGTAATTATTCCTCAACCATCAGGCACTCGAACCAAAGGGATATATATATTTATTTGGTGACTTACCTGTACGATACTTTTATATTAAATTTACTTTGAACTTTAAACTTAATATTTTTGGTGATCTGGGCTTTGCACTAAGTAGAAGATTGAAATGCCTTTCATGACTTCAAGATATTATATTATAGAGCATTTAAACTGTAGCCTCTTTGAATGTAGAAAGCAAAGTTTCATAAAAGGAAGTGGATGTTGAAGCTTTAGAGAGGGTGCAGAGGAGATTTACCAGGATGCTGCCTGGGTTAGAGAGGGTGCAGAGGAGATTCACTAGGACGCTGCCTGGATTAGAGAGGGTGCAGAGGAGATTTACCAGGATGCTGCCTGGGTTAGAGAGGGTGCAGAGGAGATTCACCAGGACGCTGCCTGGATTAGAGAGGGTGCAGAGGAGATTCACCAGGATGCTGCCTGGATTAGAGAGGGTGCAGAAGAGATTGACCAGGACGCTGCCTGGATTAGAGAGGGTGCAGAGGAGATTCACCAGGATGCTGCCTGGATTAGAGAGGGTGCAGAGGAGATTCACCAGGATGCTGCCTGGATTAGAGAGGGTGCAGAGGAGATTCACTAGGACGCTGCCTGGATTAGAGAGGGTGCAGAGGAGGTTCACCAGGATGCTGCCTGGATTAGAGAGGGTGCAGAGGAGATTCTCCAGGACGCTGCCTGGATTAGAGAGGGTGCAGAGGAGATTCACCAGGATGCTGCCTGGATTAGAGAGGGTGCAGAGAAGATTCACCAGGATGCTGCCTGGATTAGAGAGGGTGCAGAGGAGATTCACCAGGACGCTGCCTGGATTAGAGAGGGTGCAGAGGAGATTCACCAGGATGCTGCCTGGATTAGAGAGGGTGCAGAGGAGATTGACCAGGATGCTGCCTGGATTAGAGAGGGTGCAGAGGAGATTTACCAGGATGCTGTCTGGATTAGAGAGGGTGCAGAGGAGATTCACCAGGATGCTGCCTGGATTAGAGAGGGTGCAGAGGAGATTTACCAGGATGCTGCCTGGATTAGAGAGGGTGCAGAGGAGATTTACCAGGATGCTGCCTGGATTAGAGAGGGTGCAGAGGAGATTTACCAGGATGCTGCCTGGATTAGAGAGGGTGCAGAGGGGATTTACCAGGATGCTGCCTGGATTAGAGAGGGTGCAGAGGAGATTCACCAGGATGCTGCCTGGATTAGTGAGTATGTCTCATTAACCTTCCAACTGGTACGTCTTTGTACTGTGGGAGTTAACCACAGCACCGGAGGTTTAATTTTGCTGCTATTTGTAAGGAATTTGTACGTTCTGCCCGTGACTGTGTAGGTTTCCTCTGGGTGCTTGTTTCCTCTCACGTTCCCGGGGGGGGGGGGGTTAGGCTAAGAGTAGGAAGGGTTAGTAAATTGTGGGGTATGCTCTGTTGGCACTGGAAGCACAGTGACTCTTGCAGGCTTCCCCCAGCACGTATCACACTGTGTCTGTCGTTGATGCATTTCACAGTATGTTCCGATGCTTCAATGTACCTGCTCATCGCTCTCTCTTCCATCAAATCTCTTTACTTACCCCTATGCCTTTGGGATGTGGGGTGAAACCAGATGCCCAGAGGAACCTGAGATGGTCACAAACAGGCATACAGCATCAGAGGGTAAGATTGGACCCTCGTCTCTGGTGCTATGAAACAGTTTCCAGTAATTGGTGCCACAGTAACGCTGCAGTTAGCACGGCATGATTACAGCTTGGAACATCACAGTTCATAATTTAATTCTGACTCCATGTGTAAGATGTTAGCATATCCTTCCTGTGACCATGTGTGTTTCCTCCGGGTGCTCTGGTTTCCTCCCACAGTACAAAGATGTACTGATTAGTAAGTTAGTTGGTCATTGTAAATTGTCCTGCGACTAGGCTAGAGTTCCTTAAAGTTGTCATAACCAGGGTGATAGTGGGGACAAGCTCCCACTACCTATTAAATTCTTCCAATGGTGTGAATCTCAAATAGCCTCTGACAACTAGTCCTCCTCCTCTCCTTCACATATGACCACAAGACCAAAAGATATAGGAGCAGAAGTAGGCCATTTGGCCCATCAAGTCTGCTCCGCCATTCAATCCCATGGGCTGATCCAATTCTTCCAGTTACCCCACTCCCCTGCCTTCTCCCAATACCCTTTGATGCCCTATCTATCTCTGCCTTAAATATACCCAATGACTTGGCCTCCAAAGCCACTTGTGGCAACAAATTCCACAGAATTACCACCCTCTGACTGAAGTAATTTCTCTGCATCTCTTTTCTAAATGGACGTCCTTCAATCCTGAAGTCATGCCCTCTTGTCCTAGACTCTTCTACCATGGGAAATAACTTTGCCATATCTAATCTGTTCAGGCCTTTTAACATTCGGAATGTTTCTATGAGATCCCCCCTCATTCTCCTGACCTCCAGGGAATACAGCCCAAGAGCTGCTAAACGTTCCTCATACAGAAACCCTTTCATTCCTGGAATCATTGTTGTGAATCTTCTCTGAACCCTCTCCAATGTCAGTGTATCCTTTCTAAAATAAGGAGCCCAAAACTGCACACATTACTCCAAGTGTGGTCTCACGAGTGCCTTGTAGAGCCTCAACATCACATCCCTGCTCTTATATTCTATACCTCTAGAAATGAATGCCAACATTGTATTCACCTTCTTCACCACCAGCTGAACCTGGTGGTTAACCTTTAGGGAACCCAACACAAGGACTCCCAAGTCCCTTTGCATCTTTGCATTTTGAATTCTCTCCCCATCTAAATAATAGTCTGCCTGTTTATTTCTTCCACCAAAGTGCATGACCGTACACTTTCCAACATTGTATTTCATTTGCCACTTCTTTGCCTATTCCCCTAAACTATCTAAGTCTCTCTGCAGGCTCTCTGTTTCTTCAACACTACCCTCTCCTCCACCCATCTTTGTATCATCTTCAAATTCAGTCACAAATCCATTAATCCCATAGTCCAAAGTCATTAACATACATTGTAAAAAGTAGTGGTCCCACCACTGACCCCCGTGGAACTCCACTGGGAACTGGCAGCCAGCCAGGCAGGATCCCTTTATTCCCTCTCTCTGTTTTCTGCTGATCAGTCAATGCTCCACCCACGCTAGTAACTTCCCTGTAATTCCATGGGCTCTTATCTTGCTAAGCAGCCTCACGTGGCACCTTGTCAAAGGCCTTCTGAAAATCCAAGACACCATGTCTACTGCATCTCATTTGTCTACCCTGCTTGTAATTTCCTCAAAGAATTGCAGTATGTTTGTCAGGCAGCCTTTCAGGAAACCATGCTGGCTTTGGCCTATCTTGTCATGTGCCTCCAGGAACCCTGTAATATCATCAATACAATCAATTCCAACAACTTCCCAACCACTGACGTCAGGCTAACAGGTCTATAGTTTCCTTTCTGCTGCCTCCCACCCTTCTTAAATAGTGGAATAACATTTGCAATTTTCCAGTCTTCCAGTACAATGCCAGAATCTATCGATTCTTGAAAGATCATCGTTAATGCCTCCACAATCTCTCCAGCTACTTCCTTCAGAACCCCAGGGTGCATTCCATCAGGTCCAGGAGATTTATCCACCTTCAGATCACTAAGCTTCCAGAGCACCTTCTCAGTCATAATTTTTACTGCACGAACTTCACTTCCCTGACACTTTTGAGTGTCTGGTATACTGAAAATGTCTTCCATTGTGAAGACTGATGCAAAATATGCATTCAGTTCCTCTGCCATCTCTGCATCTCTCATTACAATATCTTCAGTGTCATTTTCTATTGATCCTATATCTACCCTTGACTCTCTTTTACCCTTTATATACTTAAAAAAGCTTTTAGTATCTTCTTTGATATTAGTCACCAGCTTCTTTTCATAATTCATCTTTTCCTTCCTAATGACCTTCTTAGTTTCCTTCTATAAGTTTTTAAAAGCTTCCCAATCTTCTATCTTGCCACTTGGTTTGGCTTCATTTTATGCCCTCTCTTTTGTTTTTACGTTGGCTCTGACTTCACTTGTCAGCCACAGTAGTGTCCTTCTTCCATTTGAAAATTTCTTCTTATTTGGAATATACTTGCACTTCCATCATTTTTCACAGAAACACCAGCCATTGCTGCTCTGCTGTCCTTCCTGCTAGTGTCCCTTTCCAGTCAACTTTGGCCAGTTCCTCTCTCATGCCATTGTAATTTCCTTTATTCCATTGAAATACCGACACAGTGGATTTTAATTTCTCCTTCTCAAATTTCAAACTGAACTTGATCGCTATTCCCTAAGGGTTCCTTAACCTTAATCTCTCTTATCACCTCCAGATCATTGCACAACACACATTGAGCACAGCCGATCCCCTAGTGGGCTCAACAACAAGCTGTTCTAAAAAGCCATCCCTTCGACATTCTAAAAATCCTCTCTCTTGAGGTCCAGCACTGACCTGGTTTTCCCAATCCACTATCACGTTAAAATCCCCAATGATTATCATGACATTCCCTTTGGACACCCCTTTTCTAATTCTGTAATTTGTAACCCACATCCCGGCTGCTGTTGGAGGCCCGCATACAACTACCATTAGGGTCCTTTTACCCTTGCCATTTCTTAACTCAACCCATAGAGACTCTACACCTTCCGATCCTATGTCATCCCTTTCTAATGATTTAATATTATTTTTACTAAGATTTAATATTGTAGTTACTAAGCCCAGGGATCCAGGCCCCAGACACGATGTGTGGACAGATATTTACAGCCTGAATCGGGACGGTGAAGTCTGGCGTATTCAAGTGGCAGAACCCACTGTTCAGACAGAGAGTTAAGCGCTGGGACAGATTGAAAAGGTCAAGGTGTCAAGGTCTGAGTCAAGGTACAGGCTGGTTCGAATCGCTGTTCATTCAGCTCTGTGCTGAACAATGGGGTTCTCTTGTGAACTTGCAGGAATACTATTTTGCTTGCGGTTACTGTTAGCATGATTTTTTTTCAGTATATATTTGGTGTTTTAATGGTCTATTTTATAGGTTATTTTATTCTTTCATTTTTTATAGGTTCTTTTTTATGAGCATGATGTGGTTTTTATTCTCTGCACACTGGGTTTTCTCTTTAATATATATATGGTTTTCTTGGGGAGTGTCTTTGTTTCAAGGCTTTATAATGTATACATACTTTGATAATAAATGTACTTTGAACTTTGAATTTTGAAAAATTAGTGGGTAGGAAATTGGAGGATTAGGAAGCTTTTAAAAAACCAACAGAAGGCAACTGAAAAAACCATAAGGAGAGAAAAAAATGAAATACGAAGCCAAAAATATCAGAGGATACTAAAAGTTTTTCAGGTATATAAAGAGTAAAAGAGAGGTGAGAGTGGAAATTTGACCATAGGAAAATGATACTGGAGTGGTAGTATGGAGACAACAAAATGGTGGATGAACTTAGAAATTTTGCCTCAGTCCTCACTATGGAGGATACTAGCATTATGCCAGAAGTTTGTGAGTGTCAGGGGGCAAAAGTGAGAGTGGTTGCTAAGACTAAGGAGACGGTGTTTGGGAAGCTAAAAGGTCTAAAGTTAAACCAGTCACCTGGACCAGATGGACTGCACCTGGAGTTCTGAAAGAGGTGGCTGAAACGATTGTGGAGGCATTAATAATGATCTTTCAAGATTCACTAGATTCTGAAATGGTTCCAGAGGACTGGAAAATTGCAAATCTCACCCACTCTTTAAGAAGGAAGGCAGGCAGAAGAAAGGAAACTATATGCCAGTTAGCCTGACTTCAATGGTTGGAAAGATGTTGGAGTCTATTAATAAGGATGAGGTTTCAGGATACCTGGAGTCGGTTACTTCCTCTCCATGCCGATTTGCCGCATTGGGTGGCAACCTTGCTGTTTCTTTAGCATTGTCTGCTTTATGAAGCTGAGTAGCTAGCTCGATGCTCAACCCAGCATGGGTGGAACTTGTGCAAGCAACATGAGTAGCCAATTGGATTCAAACCCTGGACCTCTCACTCCAAAGTCTGGTGCAGATGCCACTACTCCACTAGCACAGATGGGGTTCTTGGAGGTGCATGATAAAGTACACCAAATTCAGCATGGTTTCCTTTTTATTCTCTGCACACTGGGTTTTCTCTTTAATATATATATGGTTTTCTTGGGGAGTGTCTTTGTTTCAAGGCTTTATAATGTATACATACTTTGATAATAAATGTACTTTGAACTTTGAATTTTGAAAAATTAGTGGGTAGGAAATTGGAGGATTAGGAAGCTTTTAAAAAACCAACAGAAGGCAACTGAAAAAAACTGAAAGGGGAAATCTTGCCTGACAAATCTGTTGGAATTCTTTAAGGACATAACAGGCAAGATAGACAAAGGAGAGTCAGTGGATTTTGTGGATTTGGATTTTCAGAAAGCCTTTGACAAAGTGCCGTACATAAGGCTGCTTAACCAGACAACTGCCCATAGTATTACAGAAAAGATACTAGCATGGATAGGAAATTGGCTAATTTACAGGAGACAAAGCTTTGGAAAAAAGGGGGCCTATTCTGATTGGCTGCTGGTGGAAAACAGTTTTCTGAAGGGGTCTGTATTGGAACCACTTGTTTTCATGATATATGTCAACAATTCGGGTGATAGAACTGATGGCTTTGTGGCCAAGTTTGTAGCCGATACATAAATAGGCAGAAGGGCAGGTAATATCAGAGCAGGGAGACTGCAGGGGACTTAGACAGATTGGGAGAATGGGTAAAGAAGTGGCAAATGCAATATAGTGTAGGGAAGTGTATGATCATGCACTTTGGTGAAAGAAATAAAGATGTAGACTATTTTTTAAATGGGGAGCAAATTCAAAAATTTGAGTTGCAAAGGGACTTCAGAATCCTCGTGCAGGACTCCCTAAAGGTTAATTTCATGTTGAGTTGGTGGTAAGGAAGGCAAATATAATTTAACATTCATTTTGAAAGGAGTAGAATCTGAGAGCAAGGATGTGATGCTGAGTCATTGGTCAGACCACACTTGGACTATTGTGAGTGGTTTTGGGCTGCTTATCTATGAAAGGATGCACTGGCATTGGAGAGGGTCCAGAAGAGGTTTACAGGGATGATTCTGGGAATGAAAGGATTAACATAGGAGCTGTTTGATAGCAGTGGACCTGTACTCAATGGAGCTTAGAAGAGTGGGGGGATCTCAAAGAAATCTATCAAATATTGAAATATAGTGGGCATGGAGAGGATGTTTCCAATAGTGGGAGAGCCTAGGACCAGGGGCGCAGCTCAGAATACAAGGATGTTCATTTAGAACAGAGATGAGGAGGAACTTCTTCAGCCAGAGGGCGGTGAATCTGTGGAGTTCATTGCCACAGGGAGCTGTGTTGGGTATATTGAAAGCAGAGATGGGCACTGAATTAGTAAAGGTGTCAAAGGTTACAAAGAGAAGGCAGGAGAATGGGGTTGAGAGGGATAATATAGCAGAATCAGAATCAGGTTTAATATCACTGGCATATGTCATGAAATTCATTAACTTTGCAGCAGCAGTACAATGTAATACATGATAAATATAGAAAAAACTGAATTACACTAAGTATGTATATGTCAATTAAATAGTTAGTTAAAATCAGTAATGCAAAAAAAAAGTAGTGAGGTAGTGTTCAAGGGTTCAATGTTCATTTAGAAATCAGATAGCTGTTCCTGAATGGCTGAGTGTGTGTCTTCAGGCTTCTGTTGCTCCTTCCTGACAGTAACAATGAGAGGAGGGCATGTCCTGGGTGGTGGGTGTCCTTAAAGATGGATGCCACCTTCCTCAGGAACTGCTTCTTGAAGATGTCTTGGATACTACGAAGGCTAGTACCCATGATGGAGCTGACTAATTTTAGAAGTTTCTTCGATCTTGTGCAGTAGCAACCCCCCCACCCCATATCAGACAGCGACGCAGCCATTCACGCTCTCCACGGTACATTTGAGTATTTTAGTTGACAAATTAAATTTTCTAAGACTGAACAAAACGTAGTCACTGTCTTGCCTTCTTTATAGCTGTGTCAATATGTTGTGTCCAGGTTAGGTCCTCAGAGATAATGACTCCCAGGAACCTGAAATCACAAAATTGCCTGATGAACCTTTTGGAATTCTCTGAGGAGATTACACATAGGATAGATACAGGGGACATAGTGGGTGTTGTACATTTGGACTTTCAGCAGCTCTTTGATGAGATGCCACACGTGAGGCTGCTTACCAAATTGAGAGCCCATGGTATTAAGGACAGACAGGTTAGGAGAATGGGCAAGAAAGAGGCAAATGAAATACAATGTTGGAAAATGTATGATCATGAACTTTGGTAGAAGAAATAAAAATGCAGACTATTTTCTAAATGGGGAGAAAATCCACAAATTTGAGATGCAAAGGAACTTGGGAGTCCTTGTGCAGAACACCCTAAAGATTAACTTGCAGGTATGTCAGTAGCGAGGAAGGCAAATGCAATGTTAGCATTCATTTCAAGGGGGTCTAGAATACAAGAGCAGGGATGTGATGCTGAGGCTTTATAAGGCACTGGTGAGGCTTCACCTTGAGTATTGTGAACAGTTTCGGGCTCCTCATCTAAGAAAAGATGTGCTAGCATTGGAGAGGGTTCAGAGGAGGGTCACAAGGATGTTTCCAGAATGCAAAGGTTATGATACAAGGAATGTTTGATAGCTCTGGGTCTGTACTCTCTAAAATTTAGGAGGATAAGGGAGGATCTCATTGGAACCTTATGAGTGTTGAATGTTGAAAGGCCTAGACATGGTAAATGTAGTAAGGATGTTTCCCATGGTAAGGGAGTCTAGGATAAAAGGGCACAGCCTCCGGATAGAGGGTGTCCATTTAAAACAGAGACATGGAGAAATTTCTTTAGTCAGAGTGTTCTGAATTTGTCGAATTTATTTCTACAGACAGCTGTTGAGGCCAGGACATTTAAGGTAAAGCTGATAAGTTCTTGACTGGACATGGTATCATAAGTTATGGGGAGCATGCTGGGGAGTGGGGCTGATGAGGGGAAAAAATGGATCAGCCATAATTGAATGGTGGAGCAGACTTGATGGGTCAAATGGTCTAAATCTGCTCCTACATCTTATGGTAAGAATGGCTTCATACAGCACTCTTTGGAGCAGTGCAGTTGACTTAGTCTGTTACCAAAAGTGCTCGTCTGTTCAGCCAAGGTGGCATGCAGAGGGTAAGAAACATTGTCCAGAATTGCCAGGATTTTCTGTAGGGTCCTTTGTGCTACCACAACCTCCAGTGTGTCCAGTTTGACTCCTATTACAGAGCCAGTGTTTCTAATCAGTTTATTGAGCCTGTTGGCATCACCAGCGTTGATGCAATTGCCCTGGCACACCACCGCATAGAAGATTGTACTGGCAACTACAGTCCGGTAGAACTGAAGGAGAGGCCTGCACACTCCAAAAGACCTCAGTCGCCTCAGGAAGTAGGAGCTCTGGCCTTCTTGGACACAGCCTCAGTGATGATACTCCATTCGAGTCTGTCATCCAGGTGCACTCCCAGGCACTTGTAGGCCCTCACCACATCCACGTCCTCACCGTCAATGTAACAGGGAGCAGTACAGGCTTAGTCTTCCTAAAGTCCATCACCATCTCCTTTGTCTTACTGATGTTGAGCTGCAGATGATTCAGCTTGCACCATTTGACAAAGTCCTCCACCAGGGCCTTATATTCATCCTTCCATGCTCGCTTTATACACCCAACTTTTGCTGAATCATCAAGGAATTTCTGCAGATGACATAACTCAGTGTTGTATTCAAAGTCCAAGATATACAGGGTAAACAGGAAGGGAGTCAATACAGTCCCTTGTTGGGTCCTAGTGCTGCTTAAAGCCATGTCAGACACATAGCCCTGAAGCTGCACAAACTGTGGTCTGCCAGTCAGGTAGTCCATTATCCAGGATACAGTGGAAGTGCCACCTGTATTGAACCAAACTTTTCACCCAGCAACATGCATTGTATGGTATTGAAGGCACTCGAGAAACCAAAAGACATGATCCTCACAGTGCTGTCCTGCTTATCCACATGGGAGTAACCCATCCACTTCCAGGTTCAATGTGTTGGCGTTCACAGATGCTGTTCTGCACGCCACTGTTGTGTGGTTGTTTGAATTACTGTCACCTTCCTGTCAGCTTGAACCAGTATGGCCATTCTCCTCTGATGTCCTTCATTAACAAGGCGTTTTCACCCACAGAAATATTGCTCACTGGATTTTTCTAGCATTCTCTGTAAACTCTGAAGACGGTTGTGCAAGAAAATCCCAGGAGATTGACAGTTTCCGAAATACTCAAACCACCCCATCTGGCACCAACAATCATTCCACAGACAAAGTCACTTAGATCACATTTCATCTCCATTCTGATGTTTGATCTGAACAAGGACTGAACCTCTTGACCATGTCAGCATTGAGTTGCTGCCACATGATTGGCCGATTAGATATTTGCATGATCGAGCTGGTGAGCAGGTGTACCTAATAAAGTGGCCACTGAGTTTATATAATTTCCCATTAGACTAACGACTGCAGCGATCTGGATAGAGCAACAGGCCCAGCAATTTAGAAATAAAGTATGTTCTTATACCTCCGTGTGATAGTGGAGAGTGTGATGGCAGCGGTTAAACCGGGTAATGGGCTCTCGGTTCAATTCCCTGCGCAGAGGGAGGGCGAAGCTGGGAATGTTTCGGTGAGCGGGTGTGAGGATCCGGAGCGGCGTCGCTCCCCCCTGAGTGTGGGTTATGCAGCGATGTGACGTAGGATCAGCTGTTGCTGGGAGGCAGATCCGACAAGAACAGACCAGTGTCTAAGGCGGAGGGAGAAGGTGCAGCTGGAATGAATTCAGTCACCGCAACCCCTTGCCCCTTCCTAAATTAAAGACAGAGAAAATACGCGCTCGCACAGCTCCGCCAGGCTCCGTGGTCGCTTCCGTCGAAGAGTTGGGAAACAGCAGATAGAGGTAGGTGCAATGAGGGATTTCCTTTACCGTCGGTTGATCGGAGGAATTCATTCCAGGTTAGGAGGGGAAGTGGCTGGCCGGGGCTTTTCTGCAATTGAACACCCGCCACATTCTTTAGGAGCTGAGGGAAGTGTGAGGAATCCACGACACGGCGGCAGAGACCGTTTCTCACACTCTGGTGTTACAACCGAGGAACAGATGGCACGTAGGGCAAATCCACGCACACATGGTGCCTCCAGTAACTGCACCAAGGAAAACAAGCGGGAGGCAGCGTCTGTTCGCCGTGTCCCAGGGGCAGCTCCTACTTCAGGACCATGGACAGAGGCTATTACTGTCCATCCATATAGGTGAAGCTCTCCGCAAGGACTGGATCGTGCAATCTCACCAGCCAGGAGCGGCCGACTGGGTTCCGAGCAAGAAGTCTCTCTGGAATTAATCAAATTCATTAATAACGCTGATTTTGTTCTAGTCCCATTTCCCCTCATTTTGTTAACCTGAAACAATATTTCTATGACCACTTTCGCACTTCTTGTAGGTGGGCGTAGCTGCGTAGGGAATGTCATATTCGGCAGCAAGCAACACTCCCCCACACACTTCGCTCAGTGAAGCCATCGTTTCCCCCTCTGCACCAACCTGGCATTTCTCCTCCCGCGCCCCCTCCCCATCCCCCGATCCCCACACGCCAGCCTCT
Organism: Hypanus sabinus; assembly: GCF_030144855.1. Taxonomy (NCBI): domain Eukaryota; kingdom Metazoa; phylum Chordata; class Chondrichthyes; order Myliobatiformes; family Dasyatidae; genus Hypanus; species Hypanus sabinus. Next base: position 5,362,380 of record NC_082706.1, read on the forward strand.
CTCGGTTGCAGCGACGGCGCCATTCACAAGCCGTGTTGGTGTAGACTCCGTAGCCGGCGGAAAATGTCCTCTCAGGAACTTTATACAGGGGCCGAGCCTGCCCGGAGGGGATATCAGCGTGACCCTTTCACCAGAGTGGAACGTGGTACACGTGTAGTTATGAGGAGAAATTTCTTTGGTGAATCTGAGAAATTCATTGCCACGATCGACTGTGGAGGCTAAATCATTGCGTATATTTAAGACTCTCGATTAATCAGGACGTCAAAGGTTACAGGGAGAAGGCTGGAGAAATGGGGCTGAGAGAGAGAGAATGGATCTGTCATGATGGAATGGTGGAGCAGACTCGATGGGCCGAGTGGCCTAATTCGTCTCCTATGTCTTATGGCCTTGTGGTACTCGCTTGACATTGTCACATAAAACCATAACCTGCTGTCGGGAACACACCACTAAGCAATTTGGCAGCTAAGATTAAGAGCTAAGGGATGGAAGAGTTAACCTCAAGACTCCTGTGATAGGGAGTGTCGAAAGTCTTGCCTGATAGTGCCTAGTGAGTGTTGGAAGATGACTGGAATAAATTACCCTGGGCCAAATTAACTCAAAATGATGAGGATCACCTGCTAGGTTAAGTCTTCCAGTGACACCACATCTGGGCGGTTAGCAAGTTTGGGCTCCTTACCTAAGAAAGTTCGTGCCAACATTGCAGCGTGTCCAAATGAGGTACACAACAAAGATTCTGTGACTTAAAGAGTTAACCTTGGGAATAAAGGGTTAATGTATAAGGAGTGTTTGATGGCTCTGGGCCTCTGTGTACTGGAACTTAGAAGAATGAGGAGGGAATCTCATTGAAACCTCCCCATATTGTGAGGCCTAGATAGAATGGACATGGAGAGGATGTTTCCTATAGTCGGGAGTCTAAGACCAGAGGGCACAGCCTCAGAACAGAAGGATGTCCCTTAGAACAGAGATGAGGAGGAATTTCTTTAGCCTGAAAGTAGCAAATCTGTGGAGTTCATTGCCACAGGTGGCTGTGGAGACCATATTGAAAGTGGAGGTTGATAGGTTATTGATTAGTAAGGGCATCAAATGTTATGGGGATAAGGCAGGTGAATGGATTTGAGTGGGATAATAAATAAGCCTTGATTCAATGGCAGAGCAGACTTGATGGGCTGACAGGTATAATTCTGCTCATATTTCTTACGGTTAGAGGGTAGAACAGAACAGGCCACTCCACAGGACCATATGTGATGCTGTGACTGAGGGACTAATCTGTGTTCAAAAGCATAGAATTTTACAAGAATTTTTTCTACCTACAGGAAAGATCAATAAGATTGAAAGAGTACGGAGAAAAGTCACAAAGATATTGCCGGGACTTGAGTAATAAGTAAAAGTTGAATAGGAGAGGACTTTATTCCCTGGAGTGAAAGAGAATAAGGGGAAATTTGATAGATGTATACAAAATTATGAGGAGTATAGATAGGGTTAATGTAAGCAGGCTTTTGCCCATTGTAGTTGGATGAAACTGGAACTAGAGATCATAGGTTAAGGGTGAAAGGTGAAGTGTTTTGGGCAAGTCTGGGGGGGGGGGTAGTTCCTCACTCAGAGGGTGGTGAGAGAGTGGAATGAGCTGCCTGTGGAAGTAGTGGATGAGGTTAAATTTCAACATTTAAGAAAAGTTTGCATAGATACATGGACGCGAGGAGTATGGAGGGCTCTGGCCCGAATGCAAGTCAAAGGGACTCAGCTGACTAATAGTACAGCATGAACCAGATGGGCTGAAGGGTCTATTCTGTGCTGTAGTGCTTTATGACTCTATGACTAATGCTGCCGGGAGAGGCTGGACAGGATAGAACTTTATTCCTTGGAGCATAGGAGTCTGAGGGGTGATCAAATACTGGATATAAAATCATGAGGGTTATTAATATGGTGAATGCCCAGTCTTTGTTCCCAGAGAAAGCAAGCCAAAAATCTAGTGAAAAGCTGAGAAAAATGGTAAAGGTTTATAAAACACCTGAGGGGCAACTTTTTCACACAGAAGGTGGTCCGTGCATGGAACAAGCTGGCAGAGGAAGTGGTCGAGATATCTAAAAGGCATTTGGACAAGTACATCTACTTGGGAGGTATCTAGTATAACCATATAACAATTACAGCATGGAAACAGGCCATCTCGGCCCTTCTAGTCCATGCTGAATATAGTGGTCACTGGTGTACGTTTGTGGTCGTCTATTGCTGTACTCCATCCACTTCAAGATTCAATGTTTAGAGATGTGGTTATTTGACTTAGAAACATAGAAAACATACAGCACAATACAGGCCCTTCAGCCCACAAAGCTGTACTGAACATGTCCCTATCTTAGAACTACCTAGGCTTTACCCATAGCCCTCTATTTTTCTAAGCTCCAAGTAGCCATCCAGGAGTCTCTTAAAAGACTCTGTCGTTTCCAGCTCCACCACCACCGGTGGCAGCCCATTCCACACACTCACTACTCTCTGCATAAAAAAACTTACCCCTGACATCTCTGTACCTAATTCCAAGCACCTTAAAACTATGCCCTCTCATGCTAGCCATTTCAGCCCTGGGGAAAAGCCTCTGACTATCCATGATCAATGCCTCTCATCATCTTGTACACCTCTATCAGGTCACCTCTCATCCTCCGACACTCCAAGGAGTTCACTCAACATATTCTCATAAGGCATGCTCCCCAATCCAGGCAACATCCTTGTGAGTTTCCTCCACACCCTTTCTATGGTTTCCACGTCCTTCCTGTAGTGAGGTGACCAGAATTGAGCACAATACTCCAAGTGGGGTCCGACCAGGGTCCTATATAGCTGCAACATTACCTCTCGGCTTCTAAACTCAATCCCACGATTGATCCGTAGCAGCTTTGAGTGTCCTATGGACTCAGACCCCAAGATCCCTCTGATCCTCCACACTGCCAAGAATCTTACCATTAATACTATATTCTGCCATCATATTTGACCTACCAAAATGAACCACCTCACACTTACCTGGGTTGAACTCCATCTGCCACTTCTCAGCCCAGTTTTGCGTCCTATCAATGTCCCGCTGTAACCTCTGACAGCCCTCCATACTATCCACAACACCCTCAACCTTTCTGTCAACAGCAAATTTACTAACCCATCCCTCCACTTCTTCATTCATTTATAAAGATCACAAAGAATAGGGGTCCCAGAACAGATCCCTGAGGCACACCACTGGTCACCGGCTTCCATGCAGTCTACAACCATTCTTTGCCTTCTGTGGGCAAGTCAGTTCTGGATCCACAAAGCAATGTCCCCTTGGATCCCATGCCTCCTTACTTTCTCAATAAGCCTTGCCTGGGGAACTTTATCAAATGCCTTGCTGAAATCCATAAACACTATATCTACAGCTCCACCTTCATCAATGTGCTTAGTCACATCCTCAAAAAATTCGATCAGGCTCGTAAGGAACAAGCTGCCTTTGACAAAGTCATGCTGATTATTCAGACTGTTGCCTCCTTGGCTTGAACCAGTCTGGCCAACTCTCTTCTGACCTCCCTCATTAACGAGGCATTTTCACCCACAGGACTGTTGCTCACTGGAGTTTTGCTTGTTTGTTTGTTCCTTTGCACCATCCTCTGTAAATTCTAGAGGCTGTTGTGAATAAAATCCCCAGGAGATCAGAGGTTTCTGAGATACTCAAACCATCCTATCAGGCACCAACAATCATTCCAGCATCAAAGTCACTGAGATCACCTTCTTCCCCATTCTGATATTTGATCTGAACAACAATTGAACCTCTTGACCAAGATTGCATGCTTTTATGCATTGAGTTGCTGCCACATGATTGGCTGATTAGATATTTGCATTAATGAACAGGTGTACAGGTGTTCTAATAAAGCTGCCACTGAGTGTAGATAGGAAATATGTAGAGCAGGGGTTTCCAAACTGGGGTCCATGAACCCCTTGCTTAATGGTATCGGTCCATGGCATAAAAAAGGTTGGCGACTCCTGGTTTAGAGGGACATGGGTCAAACATGGGTTAATCGGATTAGCTTAGATGTGCATTTTATCCAACATGGATGAGTTGGGCCGAATGGCCTGATTCTGTTCTGTTTTGCTCTACAACTATAACTAGGAATGCTCTGAGATTTAATCACATCAGTGACCCCTCGGCACACGCTCAGCTGCTGACACCCTGGTATGTAACACTGACACACCCATACACACAATCACTAATCCGTGTACATGAATGTGTACCCACACCCACTAGCACAATCTGATACTGACACATTTCAACAGTCTAGGGCAAAAGCTCTCCTACACAAGAATGCTCATTATGTCCTAGCACAGGGGTTCCCAAACTTTTTTATGCCATGGATCCCAAGGACTGAGGGGTCTCTGAACCACAGGATGGGAGCCCTGTTCTGGGATGTTTTTTAAGTGATACTTTAGGGTTGGGGCTGGCTTGTTTCCATCCAGGAATGGTGGGTTCTGAAGCCACTGTAGTGTGGGGGGCCACGGACACTGATACAGGTGCGTAGGAGGTGCACGGCGGGTGGATTGCCTTGGAGGGTTGTACCATTTAAACTGGGCCCCTGCTTGCTCCCGAAGAGACTCAAGCTGACACATTGCCATTGCCAAATGCTCCGTCGGCATTTTGAGACCCCCGTGAGTTTGGGGGTGCTGCATTTTTCCAAGGCAGTGTGTTTTCCCTGTTCTCCCAGTGAACTCGGAGCGGATTCATGATCTTGGTCATGTGGATCACGTGGTTGTCCCACAGGAACTGGCTGAGCGATGCTGACGTTATTGGCCTCGAGAAGGACACTGACTTTGGTTTATTTCTCCTGGAGGATTGTGCAGAGACAGCTCTGGGATGATACAAATCTCTAAAGTGTACAGAAGGGCAGGGGTCACTGTTGTCTGAGCGACCATGCAGTTTAAACCAGGCTTGAGGTCTTGATCTTTGACTACCCTTATGTGGTCAAGGACTGTGCTGGTTCTCTGTAATTAGTGGTGGATTCTTCTTGAGAAATCATTCCACATGACACAAAATTGTCCACATTTTCCCATGTCTCACAGTGAACTTTGCTTATTGAAAGGCTATGTGTGAGTGCATATCACACACACCACCCCACTCCCCCAGATCAGGCTCTCTCACTAAATGCTGCTTCCACTCCATCTCTATTCCTACCTCACCCTCCTCTTCTCCTCCTTCACCTCCATCACTCTCTCTCCCCCTCCATCAATGAACCCTCCTTTCCCTCCCTCTGTCCATCTCTCTTTCTTCCTTCTTTCCATCTCTTCTTTCTTATTCCCTCTGTCTCCCTCTCTCTTCCTCCTTCCTCTGCCCCTCTCCCACCCACCTTTTGATTCCCTACCCTTTTCTCTCTTTCTCTCTCCTTCCACCTCTCCCTTCTTCCCAACCTCTCTGGCCTTGCCCTCCCACCTTCTTTCTCCCCCTTATCACTCTCTCTCTCTCTCTCTCTCTCTCTCCTCTCTCTCTCTCTCTCTCCTCTCCTTTCTCCCTCTCTCATCTCTCTCCATCCCTCATCTCTCACCCTCCCTTCTTCTCTCTCTCTCCTTATCTCTCTCCCTCCCACCTTCCCACATTTGCTCCCCCCTTCCATCCCCTTTCTCCCTCTCCCTTTCCCTCACCCCTTGCCACTCTCCAGCCTCTCCATTAACTGGCAAATACTCCTGCCTGGTGCAGTTTTTCTGTTACCGTGGGAACAGCAGTGTGAGTTGTGGAACTCATAAATAGCATATTGTGCCAGGAATAAACAGGTTTCTGGATTGTCTGGACATTTAAAGATGTATTCCACATGACACCACTTGAAAATTGGAGCAGGAACAGGCCACTCAGTCCCTCTATTCTACCCCATCAATATTTTTGCAGCTGAAGGCACAACCAATGGAGTGATCCTGGTAGCTCCCAATCCTGAGGGTCTGCTGCAGGTGGGAGTTTAACAAATAGAAGGAATGAAGATGAAGTTTGCACCTGTGGTGATCATATAAATCTGAGGAGTTACTGCTCACTGAGAGAGGTGCAGTTCGAGAATTCTCCAACCTAGCTGGTTGTTGAGGGTAGGTCAAGAGGGATTCACAGAGGAGGCAGGTAGATTGGTTGAGCAATTGGACACAGGTTAGTGTAATGCTTTAAGGCACCAGCGATCAGTGATTGGGGTTCAATCCCCATTGCCATCTGTAAGGAGTTTGTACAGACCACGTGGGTTTCCTCCCACATTCCAAAGATGTTCGGGGTAAGGGTTAGTAAGTTGTGGGCATACTATAATAGCGGCAGAAGCATGACAACACTTGCGGGCTGCCCTAACACATCACCGTGGCCAGAGCCACAGTAGCATAGCAGTTAGCGTGATGCTATTACAGCTCGGGAGTTTGGAGTTCAATTCCGATGCAGTCCCTAAGACATTTGTATGCTCTTTCTGCGAGTGCATGGGTTTTCTCCAAATGCTCTGGATTTCTCCTACATGCAAAAGACATGTACTGGTTACTAGGTTAATTGGTCATTGTAAATTGTCTGCTGATTAGGCTAGAGTTCAATCAGCAGGGCCTATTTTCTGCTGTATCTCTAAATAAAATAAATACAATCCTTGCACTGTTTTGGTTGTTGACACAAACAACACATTTCACTGCACGCTTTGATGTTTCAATGTACATGTGACAAATAAAACTAATCTTTAATCTTTAATTTATGTGAAACTGACACAGAAAGGGAGTTTCAACATGAGGCCGTGCAACAATAACAAAGAGATTCTGCAAATGCTGGAAATCTGGAACAATGCATTACCCACCCTCCATTTTGGTTCTTAACCTCCTTCTTTTTATTCCATTCTCCTCTCCTATCAGATTGTTTATTCTTCAGTCTTTTACTTCTTCCACTTATCACTTCCCAGCTTCTCACTTCATCCACCCCACCTTCTCCCTCACCTGGTCTCACCTATCACCTGCCAGCTTGTATTCCTCCCTCTCTTCCACCTTCTCCCTCACGTGGTCTCACCTTGTACTCCTTCCCCTCCCCACATGTTCTTATTCTGGCTTCTACCACCTTCCTTTCCAGTCCAGTGAAGGTCTCGGCCCGAAACCTCGACTGTTTATTCCTCTCCATAGATGCTGCCTGAGCTGCTGAGTTCCTCCGGAATTTTGTGTGTTTTGATCAGCTTAGTCTTATTTGTCACGTCTTCCTGTACATCAAAACAGACCGTGAAATAGGTTGTTGTGTCAATGACCAACAGAGTCTGAGGATGTGCTGGGGGCAGCCCACAAGCGTCGCCGTGCTTCGCTACGGTTCCAGCGCCAATGTAGCATGTCCACAACTTACTAATCCAAACCTGTATGCTTTTGGAATGTAAGAGGAAACCAGAGCACATGGTCATGGGGAGAACGTACAAACTCTCCACAGACAATTGTCGAAGTAGAACCCTGATCTTTCTATCGTTGGTGCTATGCTGACTGCTACGCTGCCTAACACCCTCAACCCAGACTATACTGAATACTGGATTGAAGGGTGAAGTGGCTCCTCCCTGTGCTCTTCACCCCCTGCTCTTCAACACTCACAACCCACCCCAGGAAGGATTGTCTTGAGCAGTGGGAAGACACAGACACAGGCCTCAGGTCAGTACACCTTCCCCATTCCACCATGTTGGCTCACTGATGCGGGCACAGGTGTGGTATCTGGACACTTTTGAGATCCAAATGTTCTTTGAAAGTCAAGAATTGTTGCTTATGGCCTTTTCATTAAGAGCAGAAAATGAACAAGAAAGGGGAGCTGAGGGAATGAGGGAAAGACAAAGGGAAAATATAGACATGCTTATCTCCTACTAAACTCATTGGTTCATTACGCGCCATGTCGATCACAGTCTTTCCATGACCATGATTGTTCTGGGCAAATTTTCTACAGAAGTGGCTCACTGCCTTCTTCTGGGCAGTGTCTTTACAAGACGGGAGACCATAGAGATTGTCTGCCTGGTGTCAGTGGTCACATAACCGGGACTTGCGATCTGCACCAGCTGCTCATACCACCATCCACCACCTGCTCCCGTGGCTTCACATGACCCTGATCGGGGGCTGAGCAGGTACCACACTTTGCCCAAGGGTGACCTGCAGGCTAGCAGAGGGACAGAGTGCCTTCCATCTGCTTTGGTAGAGACGTATCTCCACACAGCCACTCACCTACCAGACCAGAGAAAACAAAATTCCAGCGATAATGATTAACCTTTAACGTAGCCAGTTTCAAATGGTGTGAAACCTGTTACAGTGTTTCTAGAAAAATACCAAAGCAACTGTGTGGTAAATGGAGCAAAATTCACTGAACAATTCATATATATCGGGGATTACTGTATATAAAAACACGTTGTCCCATCATGTTAATAGTACACCAAAATAAAAAAAACAGATCGTTATTCCATATCCCCTCCATTTTGACTTGCATTTAGCCTAATTTAGTTTCTATGTCAGGTTTCCATAAGAACACAGTGAATTGCTTTGGAGATGTTTGTTGTTGGATGATTATTAGGGAATCAATTAAAAAAGATTTAAATTTTACTCTGTCTTTTTAATTGTGAGGCTCTGAGGAGCACTAAGCATTGTTTGCTAATTCTGTGATTATATCTCCGAAAATCTGTCACATTTAAGTAATGTTTTCATGGGGTGTCTGAGCCCAGGCTGTTCTGCACAAGACGTATCAGAATCAGGTTTATTATCACTGACACAGCCACAGGATAGAAAGAATTCCCTTTAGAATGGAGATGGGGAGGTGGTGAATCAATGGAATTCATTGCCACAGATGGACAAATCATTGGGTATATTCAAAGTGGAGGTTGAAAGGCTGTTGATTAGTAAGGGGATCAAAGGTTTAGAGCAGAAGGTAGGAGAGTAGGGTTGAGAGGGATAGTAAATCAGTCATGATGTAGTGGTGGAGCAGACTCAATGGGCTGAATGGCTTAATTCTGCTCCTATGTTTTGTGGTCTCATGGTCAGATATGTGGTGAATTTTGTTGTTCTGCAACAGCAGTACAGTGCAAGATTGTACATAAAATATGTTATAAATTATGAAAAGAACCATATATATATTTACACTACTTGTACATAATACATATAAACTACGAATAAAAGATGTTCTCTTGCCACTCAGCAAGCCTTTCCTTGTGAGGTTTAATCTGAACGGAACATTGCACTTTCATCAGCATGTGATTGAGTGGATGTATTTAGTCAGAATATTACAGTAAATAAATTTTTTTTAAAAACATCTACAGATACTGGAAGCTAAGCTAATGACATTAAATTATATGTATAAATTGGTGTTACTGAATGCAATAAGTGGAAATGTATCCAGTTTGACTGCTCCAACCAACCAGCTGAAATGAGCTTTGCTGATATCATGAAAGTGATGCAGGAACATTTAGAACCAAAACCATTATTGATTGCAGAATGCTTTAGGATTTATAAGTGGAATCAAAAGGAAGTGGAGTTCATTGCTCTGTATGTAGCTGAACTGAAGAGATTGTCGGGAACATTATAAGTTCAGTGGAGAGCTTAATGACACACTGAGGGATCATTTAGTTTGTGGAATCTTACAAGAAAGCATTCAAACGTGGCTCCTATCTGAAGCTCTGCTCACATTTAAAAGAACAGTTGAAATTGCTGTATCAATGGAAACAGCAAATAGAGATACAATTGAGTTGCAGTCAGGAATGAAAGTGAATGCAACTTCAGAACAAAATATGGCTTGGCTGAACAAATCATGTTACTGTTGCAGCAGGGGCTCACATACGTCAGATCAATGCTGGTTTTAAGGCAAAACTTGCAGAAAATGCAACAAAGTAGGACACATACAAAGAGCAAAAAAAAATAAATGTACTGCGCAGGGAAAATAAAAAGTTAAGTTGCAACTTCAGAATGAGCACTGATCTGAAAAATCTGATAATGATGAGAGTGACATGGACTGGGTAGCCTTGAATTTTACGATGTAGAAACAAACAAGAGATAAGCAAGAATGTAAACTAGGGTGAACGGCAAATTGATTAAAATGGTATTGGACATCAGCTCTGCTATTTCAGTTGTATCACAGAATTGTGAATGGCATTTCAAAGGTACTGAACTGAAGCCTGCTGATATCCACTTAAGAACTTCCACTGGAGTGAAGATAACTCCTGTGGGAATGATGTTCATAACAGTGAAATACAACAACCAACAAGCCACACTGGACTTGTATTTGGTAAAACGAGGATGGACAGCATTATGGGGACATGAGTGGCTGAAACAACTACAACTTGATTGGAGACCCATTCGCCATTTGCATGCCTCATCACCTGCAAAAGAGTCAGCAGGAAGCGAATGAAGAAAGGTCCAGGATGGTGCCACAGCAGTGTTCAAGGATGGCATTGGAAAATTCAAACACATCAAGGGGAAAACAGTGTTAAATGAAAACTCCACACCCAAGCTTTACAAAGCCCGCCTGGTTCTTTATACCATCTGCGATGAGGCAGCCAGTGAGCTGGATCACATGGAGGCTGAGGGAATTCTTTCCCAGGTTGAGTGGAACCTCCGGGCAACAGCAGTGATCCCAGTAGCCACGAAGAACGGGAGTGTCAGGAACTGTGGTAATTTTAAGATCACCATCAACCCAGTCGATCAATACCATCTGCCAAGATAGGGGGTATCTTTGCAAGCCTTTCTGGAGGAAAACACTTCAGCAAGGTGGATATAGCTGAGCCCTACCTACAAACGCAAATAGAAGAAGATAAAAGTGTTCCTCACCATAAACACCATAAAGGCTTTATCACTATAATAGGCTGATTTTTGGAGTAGCATCTGCGTCTGTACTCTGGCAGAAAGCTATGGGGCAGGTGCCACAGGGGTGCCCAGGTACTCAGTGTTACCTGGATTACGTCATTAATACTGATGAGGATGGCAAGGAGCATCTCAAAAAACCTCAAGACAATGTTAAAAAGATTAGAAGATCAGAGCAAGACACAGAAGTGTGAATTCTTTAAACGACACGTCACTTACTGTGGTCATACCACTGACGCAGAAGGATTACACAAGTGTGATAAACAGTGGTGGATGCTTCAAGATCGTAGGATGTGTCACAGATGTGGTCATTTTTAGGATTTCTCAATGACTGTAACAGGTTCCTGCCAAACCTGGCTACTGTGCTCCACCCTTGAACTCATTACTACAGATCGGGAAGAAATGGCAATGGACAAAGCAGAGTGAGGTGACTTTCCAAAAGACAAAGGAAAAGGTGACATTGGAACACAGACACATTATGATCCACATCGCCTGAGATGCCTCAGCTTATGGTATACATACAGTCATGTCACATGTTAGTGCCATCCAGAAGATGCCAAGAGCAGTATCTCTCCCTCCCTGGGAATGGCCTGCATTGCCCTGGCAGAGGACTCATGTGCATTTTGTCAGACCATTCATGGGCACAAATTTCTTGGTAGAGGAGAATGCAACTATAAAGTGGCCAGAGGTGATCCCAGTGGCGTCCACTGCAGCCTCACACATCATTAATGTGTTGAAAGCCTCTTCTCAAGTTCCGGAACACTTTGTCAGTGACAATGGACCACAGTTTGTTACGGAACATGTTCAGTCATTCCCGAAAATGAATGGAATAAGACATATTACATCTGCACTGTATCACCCAACTACAAATAACTTGTTGGAAAGCTTTCTTCAGAGTCCAAAGAACGCACTGTGAGCATCGTCAGCGGAACACAGACACTGACACTGAATCAGAAACTCACCAGCTGCCTCCTTGTATATCACAATGTAGCACACTCCACAACCAACAGCTCACCCGCCGTACTGTTCCTGGGCCATCCCACACTCTCGCTTGGATCTCCTCAAACCCAGTCTCAGTCTCCTCCTTGTATATCGCAATGTAGCGCACTCCACAACCAACAGCTCACCCGCCGTACTGTTCCTGGGCCATCCCGCACTCTCGCTTGGATCTCCTCAAACCCAGTCTCAGTCTCCTCCTTGTATATCGCAGAGCAGCGCACTCCACAACCAACAGCTCACCCGCCGTACTGTTCCTGGGCCACCTCTTGCACTCTCGCTTGGATCTCCTCAAACCCAGTCTCAGAAGGAGTGTGCAGGACAAACAGCTGAGATAAACTGAGGGCTCCTCAAACAAGGAGGTTCGATGTTTCACTCCCGGACAAGCAGTCCTGGCGAGGTGATCAAAAGTGGGTGCTTGGAAAGTTTAAGGCCAGGACCGGCCCATTCTCCTGTGCAGTGGAGATTGTGTATGATGTCACCTGGAAAAAAACACATCAATCAGTTGAAGAGAGCAGAATGAATTGCTGTGGAAGGAATCGTTATGTCCAGAACTATTGGAACCACTTCCTGCAGTTCCAGAGTCACCAGAGAGGCTCCAGAACCCAAGAATGTTTCACCACAACAAGTCCCACCCGTCGAGCAGTGATCCCCTGGTCGGGAAAAACATTATCCCACAGGAGTAAGAAATCCTCCACAACAATTAAATCTCGAGGCCCAAATGTGACAATTTTAAATATACTATGCCATGGAAGCCTAAGTGGTAGTTGTATTATATACTGTGTGTGTGTGTGTGTGTGTGTGTGTGTGTGTGTGTGTGTGTGTGTGTGTGTGTGTGTGTGTGTGTACATATATAGTATATAGTGTGAGAGAGAGTGATAGAGAGATAGATGACTAGAGAGTAATACATTACATATTTGAGTTGAGATGCATTCTATATTGAGTTAGAGTTTATAGCTAAGCAGGGAGGAGTGTAATTCAGCAATATTGTAAATATATTGTTTAATTAAACATTCTTTGTTTACGTAATTCATTATGGGCTATATGTAAGAAGTATGTGAATGGCACGAGTCGTTATGCCACCACTGAAGTAAACTGAAGCTGACCCATAACCACGGCTTCCATGTTTTTCCTCTGATTAGTTTTTGAGGTTACAAAATATGAAAGTGTTCAGCACCATTTGCCTGCATTTAAAGATTCTCCCTCTCACTCTCATTCGGCGTTGCCAGCAGAAGTCTTGGTTCTTGGGCAAGGTTTGATTGGTGTAGCTCGTGGCTGTAGATTCATTTTTAGAGGACACTGTGGTTTATAGAAGCACAGAAAACCTACGGCACAATACAGGCCCTTCGGCCCACAATGCTGTGCCGAACATGTCCTTACATTAGAAATGATCTAGGGTTACCCATAGCCCTCTATTTTTCTAAGCTCCATGTACCTATCCAGGAGACTCTTAAAAGACCCCATCGTTTCTGCCTTCACCACCATCGCCGGCAGCCATTCCACACACTCACCACTCTGTGTGTGAAAAACTTACCTGATATCTCCACTGTACCGACTTCCAAGCACCTTAAAACTGTGCCCTCTCGTGTTAGTCGTTTCAGCCCTGAGAGAAAGCCTCTGACTATCCACACGATCATGTTATATGAGCTTCTCGTTTCTCTTTTTTTTACTATTTTCCGGGATTTTGATCAGGGTGCTTCGGCAAGGACTGGCTCAGTCAGCAAATGACACAGTGTTAAATTGAACCGAACGTTCCCGGACTGTTTCAAGCTCTCAGTGATTTGCTGCTTAATACCCTGTGTTATTCACCCGTCTTCTGCCATTTGCACAGCCTGTTCTTTTTTTCATGTGTTGGCTGTTTGATGTTGTGTTTGATCAGATTGCATGGTCTTTTTTGGTTTTGTGGCTGCCCGCAGGAAGACAAATCCCAGGGTTGTATACTGCATACGTACTTTGATAATAAATGTACCTGCTCCCCAATAGGAATGAGAAGAGGGCAGGTCCTGGGTGGTGGGAGTCCTTTCTCGAGGCATCACCACTTGATGCTGTCCGTGCCGTGATGGAGGTGGCTGAGTCTACAGCCCTCTGCAGCCTCCGGTGCTCCCGGACATTGGAGCCTCCATGCCAGGCTGTGATACAACCAGTCAGAATCCTCTCCACCGTATATCTGTGCAAATTTACAAGAGTCTTTGGTGACATACCAAATCTTCTCAAACTCCTAAACCACTGACCTGCCTTTGGAGTGTCCACCCCTTACATCCCTCATCGTAATCTGAGATCCATGAATACTAGCTGGCTTAGTGTTCCTAGAGATCAGCGCATCAGAACTGGTGATGTGGCCTTCGCTCATGCTCCAAAAACTCCAGAGTATTCAACTGACAGAGATATGCCAGCCCAGTACCGTGGAAAGTCTCAAACCACTTCTGAAAATCTATCTTTTAAATCATGATTATGTTGATGTTAATTATATAATGTTTTGAGATTTCTTTGTGCATGGGGTGGGGAGCAGTTTGATGTTTTTCTTTGAACAGGTTCCATGTTTTGCTTTGTTTCATGGCTGTCTGTGGGAAGACAAATCTCAGAGTTGTATACTGCATTCATACTTCAATAAGAAATGTACATTGAATCTTTGACTAATGTGATATATTCAATTACATTTTATTCTATTTAATACTTCGCTTTACAACATTTTTGATTTTGTCTCATATTTTAATGATTGATTTATCTTTACAATCTATGTAAAACCCTATGAGCCTGCATCTTAATATATGAAAGGTGCTATATAAATAAAGTTATTATTATTTTATATCCTGAATTTTTGGCTTAATGGAAGTTATAAACACTAGAAATTCTGCGGGTGCTGGAAATCCTGAGCAACACGCACAAAATGCTGGAGGTACACAGTAGGCCAGTCAGCATCTATGGAGGGGAATAACAGTCTATATCATAGGCAGAGACCCTTCAGGATGTAAAAGTCACCAGTGTGAGGTACTTCATAGAATGGTAGATGAATAATAGATTGCATTAACCTAGCTGCAGTGTTCATTAGCTTCTCATTTGTGTGTCCTTTAAGCTACATTAACTTCTTGAAAAGCTGCAATTTTAAAATATCCATCTATACCTTAAAGCCTTCCCTACCCTTTTGTCCTAATGAATCGTGCAAATAAAATAAATACAGAGAACATGAACTGCTGAGACACTGAAAGTGATAAATAAGAGAGATTCTGCAGAAATCCAGAGCAACACACACCAAGTGCTGGAGGAACTCAACAGCTTAGGCAGCATCTATGGGTCAACAATTCCAGCTCTTTACTTTCCTACCCACCTGGTTTTCACGTATCACCTCCTAGGTATCCTCCTTCTCCTCCCCCCACCCACTTTTTATTCTTGCATCTTCCCCTCCTCCTTTCCCATCCCAAGGAATGGTCTTGGCTCAAAACGTTGACTGTTTATTCATTTCCATAGATGCTGAGATCCACCAGTATTTTGTGTGTGTTCCATTGAAAGTGAGCCTGTAGATTGTGGGGCAAGTTTGGAGCTGAGTTGAGTTATCTGAGCTGGTTCAAGGGTAATAACTCTGCTGGTGTTGGACCTAAAGCTCCTGCACCTCCTGCCCAGTGTTAGTAGCGAGATGAGTGCGTGTCTGGATGGCGGGGTCCTAGATGATGGATGATGCTTTCTCTCGACAGCACTCCTTGTAAGTGTGCTCAGTGGTGGGGAGGGCTTTCCCTGCGAAGGGCCGGGCTGTACCACCACCACCCCGTCAGCTTTCCTGTTCCTGGAAAAGGAATGAGCCACAGGTCATTGACATGATGCCTCAAACGTTTGCTTAATCAGTGGTGTAGGATTTAACCTTTGTAAAATGTAATTTGACTAAAGAATTGCCACTGTGAGTCGACACTGGAAGTCACAAGCAGATGAGCTGTGGGTGATCATGTTGCTTCCAGGTGAGTGATTAATGATAAGCTAGCGTTAATACCACGGCCATGCACACTGCTTACCTCAGTGAAAGTTCCCACAGACACGTTAGCAAGGACAAGTGAAATGGAGACATCTTGCTCCCTTCCTGCAAGAAAATGCATTTCTCAACCTTTTTCTTTCTTGATATTTTTCAATCACAGAATCATAGAATTACAATAAACAGACTCAGAATCAGGTTTATTATCACTGACGTTCATCATGAAATTTGTTTTGCAGGAGCAGTACCTGAAATGTACATAAGCTGAGAGGGTAGCACAGTAGTGTAGTGGTTAGCACAAAGCTTCATAGTACCAGCGACCTGGGTTCAGTTCCCACTGCCGCTCTTTAAGGAGCTTGTACATTCTCCCCATAACTGTGTGGGTTTCCTCCGGATGTTCTGATTTCCTCCCACAGCACCGGTTGGTAGGTTAGTTGGTCATTGTAAATGATTCCGTGATTAGGCTTGGATGAAATTATGGGATTGGCTGTGTGTCTTAAAGGGCTGGAAGGGCCTTTTCCTTCCTGTATCTCAACAAACAAACGATCAGATAAATAAATAAAATAGATAAATAAAACACACACACACACACACACACACACACACACACACACACACACACACACACACACACACACACACACACACACACACACACACACACACACACACACACACTCACACAAAATAAGTAGTGCAAAACTTGAGGTAGTGTCATGGACCGTTCAGAAATCTGATGGTAGAGAGGAGAAGCTGTTCCTAAAACACCGAGTGTGTGAATTCTTTTGAGGGAATCTTATTCTGGGCTGGTTTGAGAGTAAAGGTGTGGGAAATGTACTGTACACAGTCCAGGATTCTGTCTGTGGTTCAGGGAAGATGGAATATGTAAGAGCCTTTAGGTGCGGGAATCTGGACAGCCAACAAGCTGCTGGAGGAACCCTGCCTCGCTCAGATAGTAGTTGAAATAGGGATCTGGACAGTCAATGTTTTGGGCAGAAACCTTTCATCAGGACTTGAAGATAGAGGGGAGATAGATAAGGAGGTGAGGGGAAGGGGTAGAGCAGGAGTTTGGTGGATCCAGGTGAGAAAGGGTGATAGGCAAGGGGAAGAATAGAAACAGGGACAGTATCTTGGGGGGGGGGGTTGAGATAGGGTGGAGGCTATTGGAGACTATTATTGGCATCTGCAAAGCAGACGCGATGGCATGCAAGAAAGGAGTGTAGTCCTAACAGGAAGCAGGGTGGGAGGAAATGGGTAGTCATGGCAACTGCTCTCACACATCACATAAAGTACATTTCAGACGCATTGAGGATTTCTGCTCCCACCAGCCTTCCAGGCAATGAGATCCAGTTTCCAGCACTGTCTAACTGAAAACAAATCTCCACCTCCTTCCAATCTCTCCTAGTTATCAAGCTCTCAGCCCAGGGAAATAAGTTCGTCCAATCCATTCTATTTCACTCTTGTAACACAGCACATTTTAATCTCTCTCAGTTGCTCTATCCCCAGCCCAAGCAATCTCTCTCTTATCAGAACAAATCTCTACACCTTTGTGTATTTTCTCTGCTTTCTCACCAACGGGCTCCAGTTTCCGCTCAGTGGTTATGGTCAGTGAGATATTGGCCCCAGAAGCACAGTGACATTTGTGGGCTGCCCCCAGCACAATCCTCACTGATTTGACACAAATGATGCATTTCACTGTATGTTTCAATGTACACGTGTCAAGTAAAGCTAACCTTTAATCTCTGCATTTTATCTGTGGTGCAGTGATCTGTGCTCCACCTGTGGGCAACATTCAGACAAAGCCATTTCCGCCTGCCTGCGAACTCAGACGAGGTGGTTGAATTTGCATGACACACCCTCAGTCCAATTAAATGATTGTTCCAAAGACTCGAATCCTTTATTTGATCTTTGATTAGCAATTAGCAAACACACAATCTTGAAGCAATATTAAGTGGTCAGCAAAGATATGACCTCCACGATCTCAAGTTACACACTGTCACAAAATAAGCAAGAATATGAAACTTATTCCCTTTGCTTTTAACACGCCCCCCCCGATCATGTGACTAGTTACTGTGATAAACACACCTCACAGAATGCATGGCTCCTATATACAGTACATGACTATATACAACTTCCTTGTTCTTATATTCTACTCTCCTAACAAATCAGGAACAGAAGGGGTCAGGCAGCATCTATGGAGAGGAATAAACAGTCGACGTTGTGAGCTGAGACCCTTCATCATGAGTCCCGATGAAGCCTGACTAACCGGAAATGCCGACTGTTTATTCCCCTCCCTGCCTGACCTGCTGAGTGTCTCCAGCATTTTGTGTGCATTGCTCTGGATTTCCGGCATCTGCAGAATCTCTTAGTCATGGAAAAGAACAGCACAGAAACAGGCCCTCAGCCCACCTAGTCTGTGCCGAACCATTTAAGCCACCTGCTCCCATCAACCAGCACCAGGACCATAGCCCTCCATACCCCTACCATCCATGTACCTATCCAAACTTCTCCTAAACATTGAAATCAAGCTTTGAAATCAATTGCGCTGGCAGCTTGTTCCACACTCACGTGACCCTCTGAGTGAAGAAGTTTCCCCTCATGTTCCCCTTAAACTTTTCACCTTTCACCCTTAACCCATGACCTCTGGTTGTTGTCCTACCAAACCTGAGTGGATAAAGTTTTCTTGAATTTACCCTATCTATACCCCTCATAATTTTGTATACCTCAATCAAATTTCCTCTCAAGGAATCAAGTCCTAACCTATTCAATCTCTCCTTTGTGTTAACAAAAGAGCTCGAACCACTCACAGTCAGCCAGGGGTGGAAATATGTGACCATGCAGTCTACCATTAGGAAAATATCTAACACCAGTGATAAAAATGAGTAAATGTGACATGGTCAGAGATACATCTTCTGCTGCTGAGAAATTTAAGCCACTTTCACCTCCAGTATCGGTGCTTGCTGATAGAGAGGAGTGCAGATTTCTGATCGGTGGCCAAGGACAAAGCACTCTTCAAAAGCATTTATCTCACCACTGGATGGGCATGTGGGTGGAGGGAGGGTGGAGGTAGGGGACTGAGGGGGTGAGGACATCTTCAAAAGGTCCTTCATTGATCATAAAGGACAGAGAGTGTTGAAGGAAAGAAGGGAGCTGCTTTGTCGCCACTCTGACCTTGAGCTCAGGATTTCCGAAAGGGGTTCAGATCATTGAGATCATAGACCATAGAGTAAGGTTGTGTCCAGGCCCCAGAATGTATTGAAGTGACAGAACCCAGTGTTTGGCTGACGATTTAGGTGCTGGGCCAGATTGAAAAGGTCGGGGTGTTGGGGCCTGAGGTGAGAGCCGATTCAGTTTGCTGCTCCCCTCTGTACTCTGGACAGACCCTTGTTTTGGGGCCTTCAGTTCAGAGTGTTATTTATTTGATTATTTTTTGCAGTATTTGTTTTTCTTCTCTGCGCTTCGGGTGTTTGACGACCTTTTTTTTAATGGGTTCCTTAGGATTTTTTTCTTTGGGGCTGCTATTAGTAGATGAATCTCTAGGTTGTATAATGTATACATACTTTGATAATAAATGAAACTTGAAATTTTGAAACACACGCAAAATGCTGGAAGAACTCATGGAGGAGAATATGCTGTGAGCATTTCAGGCTGAGATCCTTCATCAGGACTGGAAAGGAAGGGGGAAGAAGCCAGAATAAAAAGGTGGGAGGAGTACAAGCTGGCAGGTGACAGGTGGGACCAGGTGAGGGGGAAGGTGGGTGGGGTGAGGTGAGAAGCTGGCAGGTGACAGGTGGGACCAGGTGAGGGGGAAGGTGGGTGGGGTGAGGTGAGAAGCTGGCAGGTGACAGGTGGGACCAGGTGAGGGGGAAGGTGGGTGGGATGAGGTGAGAAGCTGGCAGGTGACAGGTGGGACCAGGTGAGGGGGAAGGTGGGTGGAGTGAGGTGAGAAGCTGGCAGGTGACAGGTGGGACCAGGTGAGGGGGAAGGTGGGTGGGGTGAGGTGAGAAGCTGGCAGGTGATAGGTGGGACCAGGTGAGGGGGAAGGTGGGTGGGGTGAGGTGAGAAGCTGGCAGGTGACAGGTGGGACCAGGTGAGGGGGAAGGTGGGTGGGGTGAGGTGAGAAGCTGGCAGGTGACAGGTGGGACCAGGTGAGGGGGAAGGTGGGTGGGGTGAGGTGAGAAGCTGGCAGGTGATAGGTGGGACCAGGTGAGGGGGAAGGTGGGTGGGGTGAGGTGAGAAGCTGGCAGGTGACAGGTGGGACCAGGTGAGGGGGAAGGTGGGTGGGGTGAGGTGAGAAGCTGGCAGGTGACAGGTGGGACCAGGTGAGGGGGAAGGTGGGTGGGGTGAGGTGAGAAGCTGGCAGGTGACAGGTGGGACCAAGTGAGGGGGAAGGTGGGTGGGGTGAGGTGAGAAGCTGGCAGGTGATAGGTGGGACCAGGTGAGGGGGAAGGTGGGTGGGGTGAGGTGAGAAGCTGGCAGGTGACAGGTGGGACCAGGTGAGGGGGAAGGTGGGTGGGGTGAGGTGAGAAGCTGGCAGGTGACAGGTGGGACCAGGTGAGGGGAAAGGTGGGTGGGGTGAGGTGAGAAGCTGGCAGGTGACAGGTGGGACCAGGTGAGGGGGAAGGTGGGTGGGGTGAGGTGAGAAGCTGGCAGGTGATAGGTGGGACCAGGTGAGGGGGAAGGTGGGTGGGGTGAGGTAAGAAGCTGGCAGGTGATAGGTGGGACCAGGTGAGGGGGAAGGTGGGTGGGGTGAGGTGAGAAGCTGGCAGGTGATAGGTGGGACCAGGTGAGGGGGAAGGTGGGTGGGGTGAGGTGAGAAGCTGGCAGGTGATAGGTGGGACCAGGTGAGGGGGAAGGTGGGTGGGGTGAGCTAAGAAGCTGGCAGGTGGTTGGGGGAAAGGTAAGTGGCTGAAGAAGAAGGAATCTAATAGGAGTGGAGAATGGACCATGGGAAAAAGAGAAGGAGGAAGGGCACCAGAGGGAGGTGATAGACAGGTGAGGCAAGGAAAGGAGTAAGAGGAGATCTGAATGGTAACTGGAAAAAGAGAAGGGGAGGGGAGAAACTTCTGGAAGTCGAAGAAGTCAATGTTCATAGAACATTGAACAATATAGCACAGTATAGGCCCTTTGGCCTGTACGGTTGTGTCAACCTTTTTAGCCCACTCCAAGATGAGTCTAACACACCCCTTACATCCAAGTGCCAATGAAGTTCTTTCCAGGCAACCAGCTTGGTGCAGGAAATGGAACAGACAGAACCGATCAGGCAGTTTATCAAGTGATTGAATGTGGTGACTGCTGGGATGCCGGTCTATTCCGGCATTGGCCAGCAGGGGCAGCCATAGTTCCCTAAGGGTTTTTTTCAGAACTGATTGGACTCTCTTGTTACTGATCATTGACGGCATATATTCTCAACTAACACCTGTGTTTTAAAATCCTGCTTCCTGTACCTTACTTTGCTCAGTCTTAAAGTGTGATCTTGTAAGTAGCAAGAGTCTCTGGAATATATTTTTATATATTATTTAGTCCTTTCTGTGTGTATTTTTTATGTCTGCCATTCAGGATCTTATTTGTGCATCAAGAGCTTGGACTACTGAATTTGTGTTTGGATTTTTGCATTTTTGAGTCAGACTGGTTGCCTGTCTTTTGCCTATCATGGCTTTAAAAAAAAAGGGTAAAACTTGCTTTTGACTCTGCACATTAACTCCTGCCGGTATCGTGGGTTTCTGCATTTGGGTTCACTCACAATCCTGTGGTACAGTGGTAGAGTGCTGGACTTTCAACCCAGTAGCCCGAGTTTGACTCCTGTTTGGGAAACTTCTCTTACTGTGACATACAACCAGAAAATCAGCAAGTTGAGGAAGCAAGTACTGGAATGTGCAAGTTGGTTTTGAGGTTTTTATCAATGAATGAGATGGGTGGAGGAAGAACACAAGAACAGAACTTTCCTTTAGGGTATGTTTTCAAAGTATAAAGTAAAATTTATTCTCAGAGTATGTACATGTCACCACATACAACACTGAGATTTTCTGTGGGCATACTTAGTAAACGTATAGTACCACAACTGTAAACTGTAAACAAACTGAAAGTACAGATAGAAAATAAATAACAAGCATGAAATAACAATATAACAGTGTCCTTAAATGAGTGTGGTTATCCCTTTTTGTTCAAGAGCCTGATGGTTGAGGGGTGATAACCGTTCCTGAACCTGGTGGTGTGAGACCTGATGGTTGAGGGGTAATAACCGTTCCTGAACCTGGTGGTGTGGGACCTGATGGTTGAGGGGTAATAACTGTTCCTGAACCTAGTGGTGTGGGACCTGATGGTTGAGGGGTAATAACTGTTCCTGAACCTGGTGGTGTGGAACCTGATGGTTGAGGGGTAATAACTGTTCCTGAACCTGGTGGTGTGGAACCTGATGGTTGAGGGGTGATAACTGTTCCTGAACCTGGTGGTGTGGGAGCTGATGGTTGAGGGGTAATAACTGTTCCTGAACCTGGTGGTGTGGGACCTGATGGTTGAGGGGTAATAACTGTTCCTGAACCTGGTGGTGTGGGAGCTGATGGTTGAGGGGTAATAACTGTTCCTGAACCTGGTGGTGTGGAACCTGATGGTTGAGGGGTGATAACTGTTCCTGAACCTGGTGGTGTGGGAGCTGATGGTTGAGGGGTAATAACTGTTCCTGAACCTGGTGGTGTGGGACCTGATGGTTGAGGGGTAATAACTGTTCCTGAACCTGGTGGTGTGGAACCTGATGGTTGAGGGGTAATAACTGTTCCTGAACCTGCTGGTGCCGATGGAGATTCTTTTTCTTGTGGGCATACTCAGCAAATCAAAGAACAGTAACTGTAAAAAGGATCAATAATCAACAAACTGTGCAAATGCAGATATAAATAAATAGCAATAAATAACGAGAGCATGAAATAACAAGATAGAGTCCTTAAAGTGAGATTATTGGTTGTGGAAACACCAGAAAGAGGATGAGTGTAGTTACAGAAAATAGAATTAATGGCAGTATGGAGGATCTGAGAGATCTTGGGGTTCATGTCCATAAGACATTCAAAACTGCTGCACAGGTTGATAGTGTTGTTCAGAAGGCATATGGTGTGCTGGCCTTCATCAACTGTGGGATTGAGTTCAAGAGCCGAGAGTTAATGTTGCAGCTACTTAAGACCTTGGTCAGACCCCACTTGGAGAACTGTGTTCCGTTCTGGTCACCTCACTACAGGAAGGATGTGGATACTATCGAGAGAGTGCAGAAGAGACTTACAAGGATGTTGCCTGGATTGGAGAGTGTACCTTATGAGAATGGGTTGAATGAATTTGGCCTTTTCTCCTTGGAGCGATGAAGGATGAGAGGTGACCTGATAGAGCTGCATAAGATGATGAGAGGCATTGATTGCGTGGATAGCCAGAGGCTTTTCCCCAGGGCTGAAATGGCTAACATGAAGGGGCATAGTTTTACAGTGCTTGGAAGTAGGTACCGAGGGGATGTCAGGGGTAAGTTTTTCACACACAGAGTGGTGGGTGTGTGGAATGGGTTGCCAGCTGTGGTGGTGGAAGTGGATACAATAGGGTCTTTAAAGAGCCTCCTAGATAGGTACATGGAGCTTAGAAAGATGGAGGGCTTTGCGCTAGGGAAATTCTAGGCAGTTACTAGAGTAAGAGCCTGTAATGTGCTGTAGATTTCAATGTTCTATGTTCTGTCCTCTTTTGTTCAAGAGCCTGATGGTTGAGGGGTAGTAACTGCCCTTGAACCTGAGGTTCTTGTACCTTCTACCTGATGAATAAAGTCCATAATTAAACTATGAACGAAAGGCCTGACAAGGGTTTCCTGCTTGTTTTTGTCATGTTCTGTGACCCCACACCCATGTACTGTAGCCGTTTGTCATGTATGATATTCCTGGTCAGGTATTGAAACTTCCTTTCATGCTCTATAAGCAGTGCAGAGCAATATGATTTGGCATTGCCACCATTCCAAGGAGAATTCCTGTTCAAGCAGTATTTTCCCTTAGCTATTTACCATTCCTTTTTATTGCCTTGTTTCTGTCTGTTAATCCCTTCCTGTTCTTCTACTGAAGCACACCATTGGCTGACTGCCAGACCAGTATCATAGTGGGTGACATCTCCATAATCCAAACATTGGTGCCTATTCCTCTTGCCCATGTGATTGTTGAGTAAATCCCTTGCATAACTCCAGAATATAAATAACTTGTTCCTGAAATCCCAGCATCGGATCCACGTTCTCCTAGATCTCTAAAGCCGCATTATTCCTTCCCACACTTTCTCTGTCCTCTGTTTTGGCTGAGGTGCCTATTTTCATTTGAAGGGAATGAAGATGGAGGAGCAAGAGTGTACCGTCCCACTGTATAGAGGGTGGGACAAGTGGGGTGGGTAGTTCTCATCACCACCATTAGAGAAGAGGTACAGGAACCTGAAGATGCACACTCAACATTTTACAAACAGCTTCTTCCTCTACACCATCAGATTTCTAAACAGACAATGAACCTGTGAACATTATCTCCCTGTTTTTGTTCTCTTTTTGCACTGGTTGCATCAAAATTCAAAAACTTCAAAGTAGGTTTATTTTTAAAGTATATAAATCACCAAGTACAACCCTGAGATTTGTTTTCTTGGGGGAATACTCAAGAACTCTATGGAACAGCAACAGTAATGGAATCAATGAAAGACCGCCCAACTAGGGCGATCAACCGGAGTGCAGAAGACAACAAACTGTGCAAATACAAATGTGAAAAATAGCAATAAATAACAGGAACATGAGATGAAATGTTCTTGCAAGTGACTCCACTGGCTGTGGGAACATTTCAATGATGGGGTGAGTAAAGTTGTCCCCTGATGGTGGAGGAGTTATATCTGTTCCTGAACCTGGGGGTGGGAATCATATGGGCTCTTGTACTGATGGCAGCAATGAGAAGAGGTCTGGAATGGCAATTCAAATGCTCAAGAATGTAAGAAACTGCACTGAGCAGTGTACCCTGCACAGGCACATCCATCCCCATCATCGGTTGTACCTACAGGGTGTGCTGCCTCAAGATATTTCCATTATCAGAGATCTCCACCATCCAGGCCGTGTCATCTTCTCACAGCCACCATCGGGCAGGAGGGACAGAAGCCTGGAGTCCCACACCACCAGATTCAGTAACAGCTGCTTCTCTTCAACCATTCAGTTCTTGAACTAACCAGCACAGCCCCAATCACTACCTCAGTACAGCAATACTGTGACCACTTTGATCACTTTGCACTAAAACAGACAGGGCTTTTCTTTTGTTATAATTATATTCTCTTGTAAAAATTGAGTACGATTTAATACTTTCCTTGTGAATGCTGCTTATCTGATGCTCTGTGCCTGTGATGCAGCAAGTAAGTTTTTCATTGCACCTGTGCATACTATGGGTGGCTGGGTGGAGATTCATCTCTTTCCCCCCCACTAGCCTGCAGGCTGCCCTTGGGCAAGGGGGAGTTTGATCGGCCCCCTCCACCTCCAAAATCAGGGTCATGTGAAGCCATGGGAGCAGGTGGTGGATGGTCGTACGAGCAGCCGGTGCAGATCACAAGTCCTGGTTATGTGACCACTGACACCAGGCAAACAATCTCTGAAGAGTATTGATAATGGCTGAGGGTCACCCGTCGTGTAAAGACACTGCCCAGAAGAAGCCAATGGCAAATCACTTCTGTAAAAAAATTTGCCAAGAACAATCATGGTCACGGAAAGACCGTGATTGTCCACGTCATATGACATGGCACATAATGATGATGATGATACACAAAACATGTACTTGTGCATGTGACAATAAACTCAGCATAGATTTTGGGGTGCAGCAAAGGAAAGATGCTATTTTTGCTTTCTACAATAAACATGGAGTAGAAGGAAATCTGGCAATGAGCAACAAGACCCAAACACTTCCCACCTTGGCAATGGAGATCCCTGTACAAGCTGAGCTGGGTTACACCTCTTGTGCAATCAACACATGAGTCACGTATTGACCATGCATTAGTAATCTGACTAAGAGGGAGTAAAATGATACAAATTGCAATCGTGTGGGTGGGATGTTCATCAAAGAACAATATGATGGCTGAGAAACTGATGCTGCCGTGTGGAACGTGTGACCTGGGGGTGCTTGGTGCTAACATGCTGAGTTAGAAATAGTGCTCTTCTTATCATTCTCACAGGGCAAGGCAGTAGCGTAGTGGTTAGTGCAATCACTATACAGTGCCAGTGACCACCGACTGGGGTTCGATTACCACCACTGACTATAAATAGTTTCTTTGTTCTCCCTGTGACTGTGTGGGTTTTTCTGGGTGCTCCAGTCTCCTCCCATAGTGTTGGCACGTGGCCAAGTGATTAAGGCTTTGGGCTGGCGATCCGAAGGTCGTTAGTTCGAGCCTCAGCCGAGGCAGCGTGTGTGCAAGGCACACTGCTCCTGCATGTTTATAGCCCAGAGGTGGCAGTTGATGCAGTATGGACGAAACAAGACATGTTCTAATGACATATGGGGTAGGGTTAGAGCAGAGGTTCCCAAACTGGGGTCCGTGAACCCCTCGGTTAATGGTAGTGGTCCATAGCATAAGAAAGGATGGGAACCCCTGTTTGGTGAGTTGTGGACATGCTAAGTTGGCATCGGATTGCAGTGACACTTGCAGACTGCCCAGCACAATCCTTACTGATTTGATTTGACGCAGATGACATATTTCACTGTATGTTGCAATGTATATGAGACAAAGCTAATCTTTAATCTCTAATATATTTTAATCTTTAATTGCCTATAGTGGCCAACTCCATCTCTGGGAGTCAGAAACTCCTGGTTCAAAACCCCCTCCAGGACTGAAACATATACTCTTAGACCCTGAGACCAAAAGACAGGAGCAGAATTAGGCCATTTGGCCCATTGAGTCTGCTTCACCATTTCATCATGGCTGATCCATTTCCCTCTCAGCCCCAATCTCCTGCCTTCTCCCCATAACCCTTCATCCCTGACTAATCTGCAATCTATTAACCCAATGACACCCAATGACAATGATAAATACACCCAATGACTTGGCCTCCACAACCATCTGTGACAACAAATTCACCATTCTCTGGCTAAAAATAAATTCCTCCTCATCTTTATTCTAAATGGACATCCCTTCATCTGAGACTGTGGTTTCTGGTCCTGGACTCTCCCACCATTGGAAAAATCCTCTCCACATCCACCCTATCAAAGCCTTTGAACATTTAATAAGTTTCATTGAGATCTCCTCCCATTCTTCTAGATTCTAGTGAGTACAGGCCCAGAGTCATCAATCATTCATCATAGGTTAACACTTCCATTTCCAGGATCGTTCTCGTGAGCCACCTCTGGACTGCCTCTAGTGCCAGTATATCCTTTCTTTAACAAGGGACTCAACACTGCTCACAATACTCCAAGTGAGGCCTCTCCAATGCCTCAACATTACACTTTTGCTTATATATTCTAATAATTCCAGTGTGTTGCTGAGGGAGGATCACCATGATAAAGGTTCTACACAGAACACAACAATACAGCACAGGCCCTTCTGCCCATCATGGCTGTGCTGATCACAATGTCCAATTAAACACATATGATCTATCCTTCAGATAAAGCATAAAATCAACTTCTGTCTGCCTGCTGAGTTGGAAGGTAAACATCCCATGGACCTATATCCTGCATAATGTACCTTCTTCCAGGAAAATTTAAAGGAAAGTCACCAGAACTTAAGTTAGAGAGAGGTTGGGCAGGCTTGCACTATATTCCATGGAGTGTAGGAGACTGAGGGGTGATCCTGTCACCATCATCATCATTATCTGCTTTGTAGTATGACGTGGGCCATCGCGGTCTTTCCATGACCATGATTGTCCTTAGCAGATTTATTGACAGAAGTGGTTTGTCATTGCCTTCTTCTGAACAGTGTCTTTACAAGTTGGGTGACCCCGGTCATTATCAATACTCATCAGAGATTGTCTGCCTGGCGTCAGTGTTCACATAACCAGGACTTGTGATCTGCACCGGCTGCTCGTACGACCGTCCACCACCTGCTCCCATGGCTTCACGTGACCCTGATCGGTGGGTGGGGGGAGGGAAGCAGGTGCTACAACCTTGCTCAAGGCTGACATGTAGGCTAGTAGAGGGATGGAGCACCTTACATCTCCTTTGGTAGGGACTTCTCTCCCTTCTGCCACTCCAGTGGCTCTATAGAGGTGTACAAAGTCATGAGGGATGTGGATATGGTGAATTCATATGGGGAAAGAGAATCAGCTACTTGGGACAGGTTTAAGGGACATGAGGGGTGAGGTCTTCACGCAGAGGGTAGAGTGAATATGGACAAGCCACCATAGGAAGTGGCTGAGGAAGGTACAGTATTTAAACAATTCTTGGACAGGCACAAGGATATGGAAGGTTTAAAGGGAAATAAGTCATTCATGGGCAAATGGGCACCTTGATCAACATGGACAAATTGGGCTGAAAACTCTGTTTCCCTGCTGTATTACTGAGTGAGACAAAGACAGGGAGTGTTCAGGACCAAGGAGTGGTGGAGAGACAGAGTGTAGGTACTATTTGTGGGACCCTGGATCATTAAAACTACAATAAATCTCTAAATACCAACTTTATACAAATATACAGTGCCTATAAGAAGTATTCACCCCACCCCCTTGGAAGTTTTCATGTTGTGTTGTTTTACAATACTGAATCACAAAGGATTTAATTTGGCTTTTTTGACACTGATCAACAGGAAAAGACTCTTTCGTGTCAAAGTGAAAACAGATCTCTACAAGGTGATCAAAATTAATTACAAATATAAAACAAAATAATTGATGCATAAGCATTCACCCTGTTCAAGTCAGTATTTAGTAGATGCACCTTTGGCAGCAATTACAGCCTTGAATCTTGGTGGATTGGTCTCTATCAGCTTTGCACATCTGGAAACTGCAATTTTTCCCCCATTCCTGTTTACAAAACTGCTCAAGCTCTGTCAGATTGCATGGGGATCGTGAGTGAACAGCCCTTTTCAAATCCAGCCACAAATTCTTAATTAGATTGAGGTCTGGACTCTGACTTGGCCACTCCAGGACATTAACTTTGCTGTTTTTAAGCCATTCCTGTGTAGCTTTGGCTTTATACTTGGGGTTATTGTCTTGCTGGAAAACAAGTCTTCTCCCAAGTCTCAGTTCCCTTGCAGACTGCATCAGGTCTTCCTCCAGGATTTCCCTGTATTTTGCTGCATTCATTTTACCCTCTACCTTCACAAGCCTTCACAAGCTGCAACGAAGCACCCTCACAGCGTGATGCAGCCACTGCCATGCTTCAACCATTATGTCAAACATAGCATTTAGTCTGATAGCCAACATTCTAAATTTTGGTTCCATCAGACCATAGAACCTTCTTCCAGCTGACTTCAGAGTCTTCCACAAGCCTTCTGACTAACTCTAGCCACTCATGGTGGAGTTTTTTCCAACAGTGGCTTTCCCTTTGTCACTCTCCCATAAAGCTGTGACTGGTGAAGCACCCGGACAACAGTTGTTGTATGTGCAGTCTCTCCCATCTCAGCCACTGAAGCTTGTAACTCCTCCAGAGATGGCCTCCCTCACTCATCCCCTTCTTGCACGGTCACTCAGTTTTTCAGGATGGCCTGTTCTCTGCAGATAGTCTTTCCATTTCTTGATGATTGACCATAGTCTTTCCATTTCTTGATGATTGACCTTAGTCTAAGGGATATTCAGTGACTTGGAAATTTTCTTGTATCCATCTGCTGACTTGTGCTTTTCAATAACCTTTCCATGGAGTTGTTTGAAGTGCTCTTTTGTTTTCATAGTGCAGTTTTTGCCAGGATATTGACTCACCAGCAGTTAGACTTTACAGATACAGATGTATTTTTAATACAGTACAAGAAATTGATACACCTTAACTGCACACGGTGATCTCCATTTAACTAATTATGTGGCTTTTAAAACCAATTGACTGCACCATTGATGATCTGGTGTGTCATATTAAAGGGGAGGCATACTGACACAATCAATTATTTTGTGTTTTATATTTGTAATTAATGTAGATCGGTTTGTAGAGATCTTTTTTCACTTTGACACGAGAGAGTCCTTTTCTGTTGATCAGTGTCAGAAGATCTTATATATTTTTTCTCACCCCTTATGGGTGGTGCGTATGTGTACTCTTCTGTCAATCTCGGGTCCTGGGAACTTGAGGTTTGGCACAGTACCCTCGCTGTTCCTCGTGGTGCACTCTTCTGGACCGAGATCTCGGATGTCGTTCCCGGGATTTGTTGGAGCCACTCTCCCAGTCCAGGTGTCACAGCCCCAAGTGCTCCTATCACCATTGGGATTACTCTGACTTTAACCTTCCACGTCCTTCCTCTCTATCTGACCTTTCAAGCCCTGGTATTTCTCCAGCTTCTCATATTCTTTCTTCCTGATGTTACTCTCATTCGGGATTGCCACGTCTATTACTGTGGCATTCTTCTGTTCCTTGTCCAGTATTACTGTGTCTGGTGGGTTGGCCAGTACCTGCTCATCAGTCTGTATTTGGAAATCCCACAGGATCTTAGCCCTGTCTTTCTCCACTACCTTCTTGGGTGTTTCCCATGAGGACTTGGGAGTGTCTGATCCATACTCACCGCAGGTGCTCCTGTACACAATTCCCGCAACTTGGTTGTGCCGTTCAGTGTGTGCTGTCCCTGTCTGCGTCTTGCACCCTGCTACTGTGTGCTGGGTTTCAGTGGCGCTTTCTCCCCCTCCCTCCCCCTCCCTCCCCCTCCCTCCCCCCCTCTCTCTCTCTCTCTCTCTCCAGAATCGGAATCCATGTGACATCTCCACTGCCATTTCTCAACTTGGCAAGAACTACCTGGGGACCAGCAAGTGCCTGTAAAATTAATCATCAGGATCCCAAAGTGGTTCACTTAGTGCTGAGTTTAAATTGAAAATGATTTATTCCCTGTCAGACCAGAGTGATGGTTAATTAGGATTGTTGTAAATAATTGGGTTATTAATGTGGTGATTATAATCTCTGTAAATACCGCACATTTTCTCATTCCACCAACACCCTCCCCCACTTCCTACTCCCTCTTTTCTCCAACATCTTCCATTCCCCCTCGTTCACTCCATTCCCTCCCACCACTTCCCACTCTCTGGCCCCTATTTGCAGTCTCTTGCCTTTTCATCCTTTCCCTTTGATATTTCCCTCTATCTCCAGCCTTATTCCATCCCCACCTTCTTCATCTTTTTCCCCACGAACCTCCCTGCTCCGTTCTGCACCCTACAACTTGACCCCTCCTCCTCTTATTCCCTCACTATTCTCTCCATGCTCCCCACTCCTTTCACTTCAGAGCTACAGATTTATGCAGCAGGGAACATTCTTCAGCCAAACGTGTCCGTGTTAACCAAGTTATAATTCTTGAACTACTTGTCCAGAGGTTCCTGCCAGCTGTGGGAGGATCTGCCTTTTGGGAGACACAGTACTACTGCAGTTAGCTCCACTCTTCATTGTGTCAGTGATCAGCGAGCGTGGTTCAGTACACGGCTGTGTGCAAGAGCTTCCTGAGGCCATGTGGGCTTTCTCCATACATTTCAGTTTCATAGAACATAAATGTATGAGTTAATAAGTTGTGAGCGTGCTATGTTGGCATTGGAAGCATAGCAACACTTGTGGCCTGCCCAAAGCACATTCTTAGACTGTGTTGGTCATTGACACAAATGACGAATTTCACTGTATGTTTTGAAATTCTGATGCGACAAATAAAGCTAACCTTTCAAACCTGTTCATTGTTCAGTGGTTGGATAGTGTCTGTATCGAGACAATAATTGAGAGATTAACTGTTTCTCTCCCTCTACAGATGCTGCCTGGCCCATTGAGTATTTCCACTGGTCACTAGAGTTCCAGAACCTACATTCTTTTGAGTGAATACTGCCTCATGAGTGCTCTGTGCCATAGCTAGCTCACTATGAACTTGCACCTCCAATGACTCTGAGTAGTCACAGCTCACAGGAGTGATAATGTAATCAGCTCTCAGGGACTTGTTCATTCTGTTCTGTTCCACCCCTGCACTGGTAAACAAGCTAAGAGTTGTGGGACTCTTTACCAACTGCACAACAAGAGCTCTGTGTCCCTATTGCGATCGCAGCTGCAGATCTTACAGTCACTTGGGGGAGGTGAAGGCCAGCAATTATTGCCCACCCTAATGTCCTCTCGTTATAGGAAGCATGTGGAAGCTTTAGCAAGGGTGCAGAGGAGATTGACCAGGATGCTCCCTGGATTAGAGAGTGTGTAGAGGAGATTTACCAGGATGCTGCCTGGATTAGAGAGGGTGCAGGGTAGATTTACCAGGATGCTGCCTGGATTAGAGAGGGTGCAGAGGAGATTCACCAGGATGCTCCCTGGATTAGAGAGGGTGCAGAGGAGATTGACCAGGATGTTGCCTGGATTAGAGAGGGTGCAGAGGAGATTGACCAGGATGCTGCCTGGATTAGAGAGGGTGCAGAGGAGATTTACCAGGATGCTGCCTGGATTAGAGAGGGTGCAGAGGAGATTCACCAGGAGGCTGCCTGGATTAGAGGGTGTGCAGAGGAGATTCACCAGGATGCTGCCTGGATTAGAGAGGGTGCAGAGGAGATTGTCCAGGATGCTGCCTGGATTAGAGAGGGTGCAGAGGAGATTCACCAGGACGCTGCCTGGATTAGAGAGGGTGCAGAGGAGATTGACCAGGATGCTGCCTGGATTAGAGAGGGTGCAGAGGAGATTGACCAGGATGCTGCCTGGATTAAAGAGGGTGCAGAGGAGATTGACCAGGATGCTGCCTGGATTAGAGAGGGTGCAGAGGAGATTTACCAGGATGCTGCCTGGATTAGAGAGGGTGCAGAGGAGCTTGACCAGGATGCTGCCTGGATTAGAGAGGGTGTAGAGGAGATTGACAAGGATGCTGCCTGGATTAGAGAGGGTGCAGAGGAGATTCACCAGTATGCTGCCTGGATTAGAGAGGTTGCAGAGGAGATTCACCAGGATGCTGCCTGGATTAGAGAGGGTGCAGAGGAGATTTACCAGGATGCTGCCTGGATTAGAGAGGGTGCAGAGGAGATTTACCAGGATGCTGCCTGGATTAGAGCGGATGCAGAGGAGATTCACCAGGATGCTGCCTGGATTAGAGCGGATGCAGAGGAGATTCACCAGAATGCTGCCTGGATTAGAGAGGGTGCAGAGGAGATTCACCAGTATGCTGCCTGGATTAGAGAGGTTGCAGAGGAGATTCACCAGGATGCTGCCTGGATTAGAGAGGGTGCAGAGGAGATTTACCAGGATGCTGCCTGGATTAGAGAGGGTGCAGAGGAGATTTACCAGGATGCTGCCTGGATTAGAGCGGATGCAGAGGAGATTCACCAGGATGCTGCCTGGATTAGAGAGGGTGCAGAGGAGATTGACCAGGATGCTGCCTGGATTAGAGAGGGTGCAGAGGAGATTTACCAGGATGCTGCCTGGATTAGAGAGGGTGCAGTGGAGATTTACCAGGATGCTGCCTGGATTAGAGAGGGTGCAGAGGAGATTCACCAGGATGCTGTCTGGATTAGAGAGGGTGCAGAGGAGATTCACCAGGGTGCTGCCTGGATTAGAGAGGGTGCAGAGGAGATTCACCAGGATGCTGCCTGGATTAGAGAGGGTGCAGAGGAGATTGGCCAGGATGCTGCCTGGATTAGAGAGGGTGCAGAGGAGATTTACCAGGATGCTGTCTGGATTAGAGAGGGTGCAGAGGAGATTTACCAGGATGCTGTCTGGATTAGAGAGGGTGCAGAGGAGATTTACCAGGACACAGCCTGGATTAGAGAGGGTGCAGAGGAGATTGACCAGGATGCTGCCTGGATTAAAGAGGGTGCAGAGGAGATTGACCAGGATGCTGCCTGGATTAGAGAGGGTGCAGAGGAGATTTACCAGGATGCTGCCTGGATTAGAGAGGGTGCAGAGGAGCTTGACCAGGATGCTGCCTGGATTAGAGAGGGTGTAGAGGAGATTGACAAGGATGCTGCCTGGATTAGAGAGGGTGCAGAGGAGATTCACCAGGATGCTGCCTGGATTAGAGAGGGTGCAGATGAGATTTACCAGGATGCTGCCTGGATTAGAGGGTGTAGAGGAGATTTACCAGGATGCTGCCTGGATTAGAGAGGGTGCAGAGGAGATCTACCAGGATGCTGCCTGGATTAGAGAGGGTGCAGAGGAGATTTACCAGGATGCTGCCTGGATTAGAGCGGATGCAGAGGAGATTCACCAGAATGCTGCCTGGATTAGAGAGGGTGCAGAGGAGATTCACCAGTATGCTGCCTGGATTAGAGAGGTTGCAGAGGAGATTCACCAGGATGCTGCCTGGATTAGAGAGGTTGCAGAGGAGATTCACCAGGACGCTGCCTGGATTAGAGAGGGTGCAGAGGAGATTTACCAGGATGCTGCCTGGATTAGAGCGGATGCAGAGGAGATTCACCAGGATGCTGCCTGGATTAGAGAGGGTGCAGAGGAGATTGACCAGGATGCTGCCTGGATTAGAGAGGGTGCAGAGGAGATTTACCAGGATGCTGCCTGGATTAGAGAGGGTGCAGTGGAGATTTACCAGGATGCTGCCTGGATTAGAGAGGGTGCAGAGGAGATTCACCAGGATGCTGTCTGGATTAGAGAGGGTGCAGAGGAGATTCACCAGGGTGCTGCCTGGATTAGAGAGGGTGCAGAGGAGATTCACCAGGATGCTGCCTGGATTAGAGAGGGTGCAGAGGAGATTGGCCAGGATGCTGCCTGGATTAGAGAGGGTGCAGAGGAGATTTACCAGGATGCTGTCTGGATTAGAGAGGGTGCAGAGGAGATTTACCAGGATGCTGCCTGGATTAGAGAGGGTGCAGAGGAGATTTACCAGGATGCTGCCTGGATTAGAGAGGGTGCAGAGGAGATTTACCAGGACACAGCCTGGATTAGAGAGGGTGCAGAGGAGATTGACCAGGATGCTGCCTGGATTAGAGAGCATGTCTCATGAGGAGAGGTTGAGTGAGCTGAAGGTTTTCTCACTGGAGTGAAGGAGGATGAGAGATGAGTGATAAGGGTGTACAAGATAATAAGGGGTACAGATTGAGTAGACAGCCAGAGTGCAGAATTTTTCTCAGGGAAGAAATAACTAATATAAGTGGGCATAATTTTAAGGTGATTGGAGGAAAGTACGAGAGTGGGGTATTGTTCATTTTGTCGTATGATCTGGGCGATCATTGTCTATCCATGACCATGACTGTTCTTGGCAAATTTCTCCACAGAAGTGGTATGCCATTGCTGCCTTCTGGGTATTATCTTTACAAAATTGGTGACCCCAGTCATTATCAGAGATTATCTGCCTGGTGTCAGTGGTCATATAACCAGGTCTTGTGATATGCACTGATACGACCATCCTCCACCTGCTCCCATGGCTTCACATGACCCTGATCGGGGGCTAAGCAGATGCTACACCTTGCCCGAGGGTGACCTGCAGGCTAGCGAAGGAGTGCCTTACACCTCCTTTGGTAGGGACATATCCCCATCCCACTACCGATGCTTCACAATATGCACATGAATGTCAGCCTCACACTGTCTTAAGGGGACGGGGTGACTGTAATTAACAGAAATGAGCATGGATGCACAAACTCGAAAGAGCGGATCATGAGGAAAGGAAGCCGAGTCTGGGAGTGAATGACCTGACAGGCTCAGGCCAGCTCCTGGAGCACTTAACGGGAGGTAGCTGGCAGCCAGCCAGCCCACAGCCATCACTTTGTGGCCCAAGGGAGAAGTTAAAATAGAAAGATGAGAAGTGATTACAGATGGTGAACTGGGTTAACATAGACATGTTGCATTATGGAGCAGTCAGCCCCGAGCAGTATTCAATCTGAAGAACGAGCCCTGTCGAAGAAGCGTAAATGCATGATATACCAGAGGTGCAAAGAAACTGATTTCTGCAACTTGGTCGCTTGAACCGGGTCTCTGAGACAAAGGGCAGTGATGGAAATTCATGGTGAGGTTTGGGTCAGGAATTCGCTGGCCAAAAGTCATCTGTCCCATGATCAGCATAAAGGCACATTGGTGCCTTTCAACTTTCTTAGAAGTCCTCATAGATTCAGCGTGTCATCTGAAACTTAGACAAATCTCTATAGATGCACAGCGGAGTGGATGGAGCGCCTTTTGCCTCCTTTGGTGGAAATGGATCTCCACCCCACCAGAAAGAGTATAGATAAAACTTACAAAGAAGCTGCTGCACTGGTTGACTCTGTTAAGAAGGAATACGGTGCATTGGCCTTCATCAACTGTGGGATTGAGTTTAAGAGCCAAGAAGTAATGTTGCAGCTATATAGGATGCTGTTCAGACCCCACTGTGCTCAATTCTGGACACCTCACTACAGTAAGAACGTGGAAACTATAGAAAGGGTGCAGAGGAGATCTGCAAGGGTGTTACCTGGATTGGGGAGCATACCTTATGAGAATAGGTTCAGAGAACTTGGCCTTTTCTCCTCGGAATGATGGAGGATGAGAGGTGACCTGATAGAGGTGTATAAGATGATGAGAGGCATTGATCATGTGGATAGTCAGAGGCTTTTTTCCAGGGCTGAAATGGCTAACATGAGAGGGCACAGTTTAAGGTGCTTGGAAGTAGGTGCAGAGATGTCAGGGGTAAGTATTTTTACACAGAGAGTGGTGAGTGCATGGAGTGGGCTGCCGGTAATGAAGGTGGAGGCAGATACAATAGGGTCTTTTAAGAGACTCCTGGGTAGGTACAAGGAGCTTAGAAAAATAGAGGGCTATGGGTAACCCTAGGTAATTTCTAAAGTAAGTACGTGTTCAGCACAGCATTGTGGGCCGAAGGGCCTGTATTGTGCTGTAGGTTTTCTATGTTACTATGCTTCTATGTTGCCGAGACGTGAGAATCTGTTTTATAGGGAAAGGGAAAGGTTGAATAGGTTAGGAGGTTGAATATTATATTCAACATAATATTATATTCAACATAATATAATTCAACATTATATTCAACATAATAGGTTGAATATTACTCCCAGGAGTGTAGGAGAATGAGGGGAGATTTGATGGAGGTATACCAAATTATGAGGGTTTAGATACGAGTAAATGCAAGCAGGCTTCTTCAACTGAGGCTGGGTGAGACTAGAAATAGAGGTCAAAGGTTAAGGGTGAAAGATAAAATATTAATGGGGATCCTGAGAAGGAACTTCTGGTGAGAGCGTGGAACAAGCAGCCGGTGGATTCCGGCTTGATTGCAAAATTTCAGAGAAGTACGTGGTTGGGAGGGGTATTGAGGGCAATGGTCTGGGTGTGGATCAATAAATAATTGATGGGCCGATGGGCTATTTCTGTGCATTTGTGCTGTATGACTCTATAACACAGAACAACTGTTTCGGAGTGGAGTCTCTGTTTGCCTTGTTTCTTCAGCAATTTAATCTGGTTAATTCCTTCACCGGCTGGGGTAATTTAACCTAAAAACCACTGAGACCAGCCCTAAAATGGCACCTACCTGTTTGTGGCTCGGATGAATTGTCCTTTTATAAGAGGTTGCTGCAGTGAGTCAGTGTGTGGGCTGGAACTGAGGAGTTACTCACCGTGAGAGTAAATGTATTTAGAGAATGATTGACAACACTGTATGGATTCCTGTTTAGGAAAGAGAAGCTTTAAATAAAGCTTCAACACAAGAGGTTCTGCAAATGTTTGAGACCCTGAGCAACACCCACAAAATGCTGGAGGAACTCGGGCAACATCTATGGAGGGGAATAAACAGTGGACGTTTCAGGCTGAGACCCTTCATCAGGACTGAAAATGAAGGGATCATAAGCCAGAATAAGAAGGTGTGGGAGGGGAGGAGCACAAGTTGACACCCAGGTGGCGGTGTGGAGGGGGAAGCTGGGAGGTGACAAGAGGAGGAGGTAAAGGGCTGAAAAAGTAAGGACAGTGGACCATGGGAGGAAAGGAAGGAAGAGGGGATCTAGAGGGAGGGACAGGCAGATGAAGAGAAGTGAAGAGATGAATCAAAATGGGGAATGCAAAAAAGAGAGAAGAAGGAGGAGGAAGAAATTACTGGAAGTTAGAAAAATTGATGTTTATACCATTGGCCTTACACCCGGGTGATGAGGTCCTTAAAGCACAACCTTTTTAAAATGTCCTTATGGCAAATGGGGTTGTGCTCGTGATGGAAATGGCTGTGTCTACAACCCTTTGCAGCCCCTAGTGATCCTGTGCATTGGTGCTTCCTACCATACAATCATGTAACAAGTCAGAATGCTCTCTACCGTACATCTCTAAAATGAGATTTTTTATCTCATTCCATCTGTATCTATCAAATAATTCTTCACTCTCATGCATAGTCTTGGAACCTGTTTTGTAGAATCACTAATAAAGTATAAAAGGCCACTTGGCCCTTGACATATATTATCCATTCGAAACACTGTTCTTGTTCCCTTACTCTTGCTTTCCAGCCAGACATTTCCCCGATGACAATATGAAGGTCTCAGCCCAAAGCATTGACTGTTGACTGTTTATTCCTCTCCTTACATGCTGCTTGATCTGCAGAGTTCTTCCAGCATTTTGTATGTGTTACTACAGGATGTATGGAGCTCCCAAACACATAACAGGGACAATCTGGACATATGTTGCTGACTTTAAGAAGCCCTGGACTTTGAATCTTGCTGTAAACTTCACTCTTGGGTTGTTTTGGCCAACCTAAACTTACCCTAATCTAAAGCAGCAAGCAAGGACCTTTCCAGAGAGGGTGATGGAGGCAAAGAGATGCCTTGATGGCAGATACTAAGTACATCACTCATTCAACCAAAGCCTGAGATTTCTACAGATTCCACAGCAGCAAATTTCTACTGATGTACAGTACCATGGAGAGCACCCTAACTTGTGTTAGCCTGCCCACCTTCAAAAGGTGATACCTCAAAAAGGCAGCATAATAAATGCTCAATAAATGTCACATTTGGTAACTTTCACTGAATAACCGAGACTCTCAGTAGCTCAGTGGCAAGTAATGTCACTCATTGTAAATATCATCTTCATCATCATCATCATTATGTGCCTTGTCATATGATGTGAGTTATCACGGTCTTCCATCTGTTGACCATGATTGTGCTTGTCAAATTTTGGGTTTGCCATTGCCTTCTTCTGGACAGTGTTTACAAGATGGGAGACCCCAGCCATTATCGATACTCTTCAGAGATTGTCTGGGGTCAGTGGTCATACAACCAGGACTTGTGATGTGCACCATCTGCTCATATGACCATCCACCACCTGCTCCGGTGGCTTCAGGTGACCCTGATCAAGGGGGGTGTGGTGGGGGGGGGGTTGGCTAAGCAGGCCAGTAGGGGGTAGAGACAAATCTCCATCCCCCCACCCTGTAAATGTCACTCTCAGAAAATGTGCTCTCTAACATCAAAAATGCTGGAAGAACTCCATGGGTTGAGCAGCATCTGTGGAAAGAAAGGAATTGTTGAAGATTCTAGCCAAAACTCTGATGCAGAGTGGTGACCTGAAACATTGACAATTCTGACTGCTCCCCCACAGATGCTGCTCAGCCCGCTGAGTTTCTCCAGCAGATTGTTTGTTACTTAGTAAATGGCACTCTCAGCAAAGAGTATGGAGGAACTGTTGCCTTCATGTGTCTGTGATAACAAACCTGGTTCTGAGACTGGGATGTATCACTCCCCACATGAGAGCTTTGGGTCTAGGGTGGATGGAAGACTCTTCGAGGCCGCTCACTTCAAACCAATCGGGGCCTATGTTAAACTGTAAGTTCTTTATACAGCAGACAGCTAAGAGTTGTTGTAACTCTTCTGGAAGAGACTCAACAAATTGGCAGGTTCGCCTGTCCCTTAACGCAATGGGGAATCTCTTATGTACAATCAAATTCTAGTTGTGAGCCAATTATAGAATCTCAAAAGATAAACACTTCCTTTTTTTACACAATGATTAGCTTTTGCCCAAGGCTCATCCTCTTGTCCCTGAGTGCTGTTGAAGCTTCGACTGAAAGAGGTTGCTTTGCCAACAATTGGCTTTGAGTCTTGGCCCCAAGTCAAAGGCACAACTTAACACATTTCCTCCCATCTGTGAATGCTAACGATATCCCTTGGAAAACCTCACTTTCTCAAGAAGTGAATTCAGAATTTAGCACCAGCAAAGAGCCCAGGTTGTTGAACAAGACAATGGGGACCAATATTAACAAATCTGCCCCTCGGCAACAACCTTAGTGACTGAATAACCCTGGCACTGTATAATTTAGCTTCATTGACCAAGCTGTATTTTACTTCAGAAAAACTATTTTTAATGATATTTTCAGTTGGATTTCTTAGCTTTTTGACTACCAGGAAGCTGTCACACATGGTCTGTAGCACCATCTTAACCGGAAGTCATGGGCCTTCCATTGTTTGGACGATGTAAGCACCGGCCCAGGTAGACAGAAAAGACAAGGAGTCGTTCGGGGCGAGAACTGATTTCTCTCATTTTCTGCGATGGTCATCTCCATAGCGCTGAGGCTATGAAGACTGCCCATGACTGCTCTGTCTGTAAGGAGTTTGTAAACTCTCCCCGTGACCAGACAGTCTGTAAGGAGTTTGTAAACTCTCCCCGTGACCAGACAGTCTGTAAGGAGTTTGTAAACTCTCCCCGTGACCAGACAAGTCTGTAAGGAGTTTGTAAACTCTCCCCGTGACCAGACAAGTCTGTAAGGAGTTTGTAAACTCTCCCCATGACCAGACAGTCTGTAAGGAGTTTGTAAACTCTCCCCATGACCAGACAAGTCTGTAAGGAGTTTGTAAACTCTCCCTGTGACCAGTCAGTCTGTAAGGAGTTTGTAAACTCTCCCCGTGACCAGACAGTCTGTAAGGAGTTTGTAAACTCTCCCCGTGACCAGATAGTCTGTAAGGAGTTTGTAAACTCTCCCCGTGACCAGACAGTCTGTAAGGAGTTTGTAAACTCTCCCCGTGACCAGACAGTCTGTAAGGAGTTTGTAAACTCTCCCCGTGACCAGACAAGTCTGTAAGGAGTTTGTAAACTCTCCCCATGACTGCTCTGTCTAAGGAGTTTGTACATTCTTCCCATGACTGCATGGGTTTTGTCGGGGTGCTCTGGTTTCCTCCTACACTCTGAAGGTTTGATTGGTCACATGGGTGTAACTGGGTGGTGTGGGTCACTGGGACAGAGGGGCCTGTAACTGTCACTAGGGAAAAAATGATTGATTAAGGAAGCTGTAATGATGGAGACATCCAGGGATGACTCACCCATTCCTTTAAAGAATCACTGTCTCAGGTTGGGAATATACTTAAGATGGGAATTGAATATTTTTTGTTTTATTTATTTAAGAGATACAACATGGTAACAGCCTCTCTGGCCCAATGAGCCTGTTCCGACCAATTAACCTATTATCCTGCATATTTTTGGAAAGTGGGAGGAAACCCACATGGTCACATATTCCTTAAGACTGCAGCAGAATTAAACTTGGATCACTGGTTAATGTTAACCACTCTGCTATCGTGCCACCCAGTAAGTCCTGAGCTCTTATTGGGAACTTCTTGGGAACTAGACCAGTCGTCTTAACATTGTGGAAGGGAATATAGGAGAATATAGGAAGCGAAAAAAACCCAGAAGTAATACTGAATAGTTAAATAAGTCTGAAAGATGAATATCTTGCTAAACCTATAAGGCTTACCATGTTTTTTGAGAATGTTATAGAGAGATGGGTGGTAGCGTGCAGATACATCTCTAACAAAGGAGATGTAAGGTGCTCCTTCCCTCCGCTAGCCTGCAGGTCACCCCTGGGCAAGGTGTAGCACCTGATTAGCCCCCGATCAGTGTCACATGAAGCCACGGGAGCAGGTGGTGGATGGTCATATGAGCAGTTGGTGCAGATCACAAGTCCTGGTTATGTGACCACTGACACCAGGCAGACAATCTCTGAAGAGTATTATAATGGCTGGGGTCACCCGTCTTCTGAAGACACTGCCCAGAAAAAGGCAATGGCAAACCACTTCTGTGGAAAAATTTGCCAAGAACAGTCATGGTGAATGATGATGATTGTCCACGTCATATGACATGGCACGTAACGGATGAAAAAAAAAATAGAGAGAATTGATTCATCTTATACAGAAATAGGCCTTCAGCCTACGATATCCATGTGGTACAGAAACAGGCTTTCGGCCTACTACATCCATGCTCACCATCATGTAACCATCTATTCTCATTTACCAGCACTTGCTCCATAGCTTATTATTCTGTGATGAATCAATTGTTTACAGATGATTAACTATTTTGA
The DNA here is from genome assembly GCF_030144855.1 of Hypanus sabinus. Taxonomy (NCBI): domain Eukaryota; kingdom Metazoa; phylum Chordata; class Chondrichthyes; order Myliobatiformes; family Dasyatidae; genus Hypanus; species Hypanus sabinus. The sequence goes on from NC_082706.1 coordinate 5,404,432, forward strand.
GAGTGTGTGCCTCCACCACTCACTCAGGCAATGAGTTTCTGATTGTAACCATTCTCTGTGGGAGAAAAATCTCTGTCAGCTCCCCATTAAACCGCTTACTCCCCACTTGAAGATATGCTCAGTAGCTGCTCCATTATTGCAAATATATAATTACCCAGTCATGTAGCAGCAATTCAATGCATAAAAGCACGCAGACATGGTCAAGAGGTTCAGTTGTTGTTCAGACCAAACATCAGATTGGGGAAGAAATGGGATCTAAGTGAGTTTGACCGTGGAATGATTGTTGGTGCCAGACAGGGTGGTTTGAGTATCTCAAACTGCTGACCTTCTTGGAGTTTCATGCACAACAGACCATAGAGTTTACAGAGAATGGTGCAAGAAATAAAAAAAAACATTAAAACAAAAAAACTAAAAAGCAAAACAAAGTCCATTGAATGGCTTGTTAATAACGAGAGAGGTGAGGGGAGAATGGCCAGACTGGTTCAAGCTGACAGGAAGGTGAGAGTAACTCAAATAACCACACGTTACAACAGTGGTGTGCAGAAAAGCATCTTTGAATGCACAACACATCAAACCTTAAAATGGATGAGCTACAGCAGCAGAAGATGATGAACATACACTCAGGGGCCACTTTATTACTACAGGAGGTGCCTAATAAAGTGGCTGCTGAGTGTACATCTTTTATTCTTAAACATCTCTGCCATGGGGAAAGATTTCTTGCTATCTGCTCTCTCAACTCTATCTAGAGAAGAGATGGAATATACCCATTTTCTCAGTACGGCATTAACAAAGTTCCTCATAATCGATCAATGAATGAGATCACGGAGGTCTTTGATTGTGGTTGCTTTCTGTTCAGACAGCAAACAGTGGGGAGGGAAGTGTGGTTACCCACCATGGGAGGAGATGGGTAGATAAAAACTTGGACAAGGTGAGGGGTGATTCAATTGAGGTCTTTAAAATTATGAAAAGTTTTTATCGAGAAAATATGTTCCTTGTGGAGAAGAACATTAGCAGAAGCCATCAAGGTAAACAGATACAATAGCCTTGATTAATAATTCAGAAGAAATATCTTATGAAAATTACGTTCAATATTATTGATATACATATAACATTTAACAATCACAGCACGGAAACAGGCCATCTTGGCCCTCCTAGTCCGTGCCGAACCCTTAATCTCACCTAGTCCCACCTACCCGCACTCAGCCCATAACCCTCCACTCCTTTCCTGTCCATATACCTATCCAATTTTACCTTAAATGACACAACTGAACTGGCCTCTACTACTTCTACAGGAAGCTCATTCCACACAGCTAACACTCTTTGAGTAAAGAAATACCCCCTCGTGTTTCCCTTAAACTTCTGCCCCCTAACTCTCAAATCATGTCCTCTAGTTTGAATCTCCCCTACTCTCAATGGAAACAGCCTGTTCACGTCAACTCTATCTATCCCTCTCAAAATTTTAAATACCTCAATCAAATCCCCCCTCAACCTTCTACGCTCCAATGAATAGAGACCTAACTTGTTCAACCTTTCTCTGTAACTTAATTGCTGAAACCCAGGTAACATCCTAGTAAATCGTCTCTGCACTCTCTCTAATTTATTGATATCTTTCCTATAATTCGGTGACCAGAACTGCAAACAATATTCCAAATTTGGCCTTACCAATGCATTGTACAACTTTAGCATTACATCCCAACTTCTGTACTCAATGCTTTGATTTATAAAGGCCAGCGTTCCAAAAGCCCTCTTCACCACCCTATCTACATGAGACTCCACTTTCAGGGAACTATGCACAGTTATTTCTAGATCTCTCTGTTCCTCTGCATTCCTCAATGCCCTACCATTTACTCTGTATGTTCTATTTGGATTATTCCTGCCAAAATGTAGAACCTCACACTTCTCAGCATTAAACTCCATCTGCCATACAATGCAATATAAAAAATACAATGAAAAAAAATTAAATTAAATAAGTAGTGCAAAATGAGAGCAAAAATCCTGAGGTAAAATCACAGGCTGGTCCATGAACCATTCACAAACTTGATGGTAGAAGGGAAGAAGATGTTTCTAAAACATCAAGCGTGGGTCTTCAGGCTCCTGTATCCCCTCCCTGATGGTAATGATCAGGCGGGGGCAGGTACCGAGTGGTTTTCATTATGAACCATGATGTATGATGCGGGCAATCATGGTCTTCCATCTAAGAAGTTCTAATAAGCTATACAAAACTTTTGCCTGTCCATCCCTCGATGTAACTCATCAATGTCATATGCTGTTGATCGCAACTTTTCCTTCCATCAATTTTTCCCATGACTGCAAGATTTTTGAGCTCCTCTTCCAGCAGCACACATTCCAGAAATTCCAGCTGTTAGTTCCTGATTGATGATACCAGCTCTCTTCTTATTCCGGCTTTTCACAACACTCCTCATTTGTTACTCTGTCCTTTCACGATATTTTCACCATTCTTCTCAAAAAACACATTTCTGCAGCTCCGAGTCTTCCCTCATTTTGCTTTGATATTGTCCAACATTCATTTCCATATCTTAGTATGGAATAAACGTGGCACTACAGCACTCTGAGTTTCGTACCTGTAGAAATTGTGTTATTCTTTAGTATCTTGTTCAAGCATTCAAACATGCATTTAGCAATCCCAATCGTCCTTCTAAATTCAACATCAGCTGTATCAGATGTTAACGTGTGCTGTAAGTAATTGGACTTCCAGGTTTGTTCAATTGTTTCGTTGCCCACTTTCAGTTTGCTTTTCTGTATTTCTTTCTCCTTTGTGACAACCATATCTTCAGACTTCTTGCAGTTGTGGTCTCTTTGCACTTTCTTCGAAGACTTTATCTAGTATTTCTTGGAACTTCTCTTTAGAAGTAGCTATTGGCGCTGTGTTGTCCGTGTGTCGTGGGTTGTTCAAAATGTAACAGGGATAGTTTTGCTGATTGTGTTTTGTTGCTCGTTGTGTTCTGTGTCCTTCTGCTGAGCATTGTGGACATGTTATGTTGGCGCCAGAATGTGCGGCAACACTTGCGGGCTGTCCCCAGCACATTGCTAGGTTGTGATGGTTGTTAATGCAAAGGACACATTTCTCTCTGTGTTCCAATGATGAATGTGAGGGGTTCCCTGTTTCAATATACTTATTTACTGCCCGTTAAGCTGCTGCTGTTCAGACGTAACGTCATTGGGGGAAATGTACATAATTCACAACCGCTGACATTGAGTTGGGGTTTCACTTTAAGAGGTTGATCTGTCATGATGATGCTGTTACATAAGATTTTTAGCACACTTTTGTGTTTAGGTTTTGGAATTCAATAAAACGTGTTACAAGTTTCACGGAACATTATACGCCTCATTTTGTTTTATTTGTGCAAACCTACGTTGGTGACCCCGATGCTCTAGGATGATTACAGAGTTTTTGAACATGTCAGCCAACACAGTCGCTTTGAAACTGCCAGAGTTTTGGGAGCAAAATGCCGTCGCTTGGTTTGTACAAACTGAGACCTAGTTTGCTCTGCAAGAAGGCTCCACTGACGGCACCTAACTTCACTATGTGGAGGTGTCGCTCAGCAGTTCCACAGCGGTGAGAGTGGTGAGTCTGCTTGAAAACACGATAAATATCGATCTCTGGAAACACACCTGTTACAGACTTCTGGATTATCCAAGTCAGAGTGCACCAAACACTTGCTGTCCTTACCCAGTCTCGGTGATGCTAGGCCATCAGAGCTAATGGGCCACATGCAGTCCATCCTGAGAAATCACCATCCGTGTTTTATTTTTAAAGAACTTTTCATGCAGCAAATGCCTGATTAAGTTCACATAGCCCTCGCTAATGCACCTGTGGAGGACTACAGGGACAATGGCTGATAGTCTACACTCAGCTAGGCACCAGTGCAGCGTTCCTCCTCCTTTCTCTACTTGATAAGCCCATTTAGCAAGGCCCCCAGCAGAAGGAAGCCCGTGGATGTGAAACAGACAATGCTGGGCTTCTGTTTTTGCCCTGCTCGCCTTGGTATGGATGTTAGGAAGTGCCAAGCTTATCAGGGCATCAGAAGTCTGTTTCAATGGTTCAGTTTAATCTCAGAGAATGTGTACGGTTTACAACCTGAAATTCCTACTCTTCACACACATCCACGAAACAGAAAAAAGCCTAAAGAGTTAATGACAGAAATGGCAGAGCCCCAGAGACACCTTCTCCCACCACAAACAGCAGGAGAAACATCAACCCTCCCCCACTTGCTCCAGTGAAAGCAATGTCTCCTCCCACAGAGCCCTCCATCAACAGCAGCTACCGTCCATAACCCAAACACCTTGCTCTCTCAGACTGACTCTCTCTCACTAGCGAGGGAGTGAGGGGTCGCTCCTGCAACAAACGAGATCAGGTCTCTAGTTCAGTTGCTAAGATTGAGCTGGTCAGTTCAAGACCCTGATGGTTGAAGGAAAGCACCTGTTCCCGAACCTGACAGTGTGGGATGTCAGGCTGCCAGCGAGAAGAGGGTATGACCCTGCCGGCGGTGGGGGGGAATCCTTGAAGACTGTAGGCGTGGCTTTCTCAAGGCAGCAGCTCCTGTAGGGGCTGTCTGTGGCAGGGAGGGCAGTGCCCATGATGGACTGGGCAGTGTCAACCGCTCTTTGCAACCTCTTGCATTTCTATATGTTGCAACTGCCCCACCAAACTGTGACGTAATGAGTCAGGATACTTTTCCAGAGTCACGACTGTTTAGCGTCATTTCCAGTACACAAGTGTAAGGCAGAACAAACTAATTGTTGCTCCAGATCCAATGCAGACCAAAAACAAACACAATAAGCAGAAAAATGCAGTAAATATAAAAACATAAGATTATTTCATATATGCTGTCTGTAGACTGGTTGTATGTCCATAAACTGACTCTAAGCACAGGAGTGTCTGGACAGAAGGTGACTCTGACAAGGAAGTGATAAAGTAGTGTTGGTTGGGGTGTGGGTGGGGGTGGTTAGTGGGGGCAGGTGTTGATCGGCCTTATAGCTTGGTGAATCCGTGGAATTTGGTGTCACAGGCGGCTGTGGAGGCCAGGGTATTGGGTATATTTGAGCAGAGGTTGATAGATTTTTGATTGGTCAGGGCATGAAGGGATTTGGGGAGAAGGCAGGAGACTGGGGCTGAGAGAGAAACTGGATCGGTCATGATGAAATAGCAGAGCAGACTCGATGGGCCAAATGGCCTAATTCTGTTTCTATAGCTTATGGTCTTATGATCTTCTAATCATGTAAATGTTCCTGTAAGTGCTGTGGGACTATTAGCACTTTATAAATGCAAGATATTACATCTATTATTGTTAGGTTAAGTATTCACTTAAAATGGCAACTTGTTCCGTGTTATTGCATCGGTGATCATGCAACTGACTTGACACCTTTTGATCTCCAGAGGTTTCATTTATTTTTAATATTCTCTGTTTAATTGTATCAAATGTACTGGATGGAAATAGCACCTGACATTATCCCCTCTAATGCAATGCCAGCAAGTTACAGACCCAGTGTTTTTAATATCGAACACACACCAAATGCTGCAGGAACTCAGCAGGTCAGGCAGCAACTATGGAGAGGAATAGGCGGTCAACGTTTCGGGCTGAGACATTTCTTTAGGGTGAGAAAGGAAGGGGGCAGAAGCCAGAATAAGACAGATAAGGTGGGAAGTGGGGTGGTACAAGTAGTTACGTGGAGAAGGCTGGAGAACAGTGTTGAGAGGGAAAATAAATTAGCCATGATGGAATGCAGAGAAGACTGAATGGTCTAATTCTGCTCCTATACCTTAGGGTCTTATGATGCAGAACAAAGGGAATATCTACGAAAGGACAAGCAAATGGTTTTACGGCAGTAACCAGCACATTAATCTATTAGATCTGTGCAACAAGAATTTCAGGTTGTATATTGTATAATCCTCTGATATTAAGTTGAACTATTGAACTATTGTTGTTAATTGTAGGACTTTGAGATCTGATAAGGAAGCTGGCCTTTTGATATTGACTCGATTCCATGGAATGTTGGGATACTTTAAAGTAGCTAAGAGCAAAATACTTTGCAAATTGTTTGATACTCTCCATGAATTATCAAGAACCACTTCACTCAGCCATGATTAAATGGCGGAGCCTACACGATATGCACCAAATGGCCTAATTCTTATGAAAAGAGCTTCTTTTTCTATCTTCCCTATCCATCCCTTCTCATAATTTTATACACCTCTATCCCCAGAGAAAACAAACCCGGCCTCTCCTGTCATTCCTTTCTAACCACATTTCCAGTCTTCCTGTAGCCACTGCATCTGTCAACTTGCTGCTCCACGGCCGAAGCATAGAAGATAGAATATTACAGCTCAGCCCAGGTTCTTTGACCTGTGACATTGTGCTGACCATTTAACCTGCTCTATCGTCAATCTCACCCTTCCATCCATTTGTCCATCTTTCAAAGTTCAAAGTTCTAAGTAAGTTTTATTATCAAAGTACATTTATGTCACCATATACAACCCTGAGATTCATTTCCTCACCAGAATACTCAATAAATCTATAGAATAGTAACTATAACATTATCAATGAAAGACCACACCAACTTGGGACTTCAACCAGAGTGCAGAAGATAACAAACCGTGTAAATACAAAATTAGAAATAAATAAATAAACACATAAATAGATAGATAGATAAATAAGCAATAAATATCGTGAACATGAGATGAAGAGTCCATCAAAGTGGGTCCACCGGTTGTGTGAACATTTCAATTCTGGAACATGTACCTATCTAAGATATCCCTAGTGTATCTGCCTCTACCACCATCCCTGCCTGGCAGGGTGTTCCATGCACCCACCACTCCTTGTGCAAAAAACCTCCGACACCTTATAATTATGCCTCCTCATATTAGGCATTCTGTCCTGGAAAAACTCTCTGGCTGTCCACTCGGTCTATGTCTCCTATCATCTTGTACACCTTTATCAAGTGACCTCTCATCCTCCTTCACTCCAAAGTGAAAAGCCCTAGCTTGCTCAACTTACTTTCATAAGACATTCTCTCTAATCCAGGCAGCATCCTGATAAATCTCCTCTACACCCTCTCTAAAGGTTCCACATCCTTCCTATAATGAGATGACCAGAACTGAGCACAATATTCCAAACGTGTTCTAGCCAGAGTTTAATAGAGCTGCAATAATACCTTGCAACTCTTGAACTCCAATCCCCGGCTAATGAAGGAGAACATGCCATACGCTTTCTTAACCACCCTATTAACTTGCATGGCAACTTTGGGAGATCTATGCATGTGAGCTCAAAGATCTCTCCATTCTTCCACACCGCCAAGAAGCCTATCATTACTTCTGTACTCTGCCTTCAAATTTCACCTTTCAAAATGAATCACTTCTCATTTCTCTGGGTTGAACTCCACCTGCCACTTCACAGCCCAGCTCTGCATCCTGTTGATCGCCCATTGTAACTACAACAATGTTCTACACTTTCCACAACTTCACTAGCCTTGATGTCCTTTGCAAACTTACTAACCTACTCTTCCACCTTCTCATCCAATTCACTTGCAAATATCAATGGGAATTAGCTTTTGTGAAAGTAAGGTCCTACAAAAACCTCTGCCCACAATTGGCCATTAGTGCCAAAAGCAGCCACAGAGGCCAACCATGACCCTGGGGTTTCTGAGAATTCATTCTCTCAGAGAGGATGGTGGAGAGTTGGGACTCAGGTGATTTAAGGCTACAGTTAAATCCACAACAGTGAAATTCCAGGATGCTGGAAATGCTGGAGGAACTCAGTAGGTCAGGTAGCATCTATGGAAATGAATAAACAGTTGACGTTTCAGGCCAAGGCCCTTCTTCAAGACAAGGAAGGAAGGGGGAAGATGACAGAATAAGAAGGTCGGGGCAGGGGAAGGAGGACTAGCTGGAAGGTGATAGGTGAAGACAGGCTGGTAGGAAAAGTAAAGGGCTGGAGAATCTACATTCTGCATTCAATGTACAACATACAGTCTGCATTGGTGAAACCCGTCATAAACTGGGGAGCCGCTTCATCAAGTACCTCCGCTCTATCTGTCCGAAGTGGAACATTCCGGTGGACAAGCATTTCAATTCTGATTCCCATTCCCATTCCATATGTCAGCGCAGGACCTCCTCGTGTGCCGCGATGAGGCCACCCTCAGGGTGGAGGAGCAACACCTTGTATTCTGCCTGGGTACCCTCCAACCTATGGCATGAATATCGATTTCTCCTTCTGGTAAAAAAACATCCCTCTCACTCCCCTCTTCCTCTATTCCCCACTCTGGCCCCTTACCAGTTCTGCTCACCTCCCTATCACCTCACTTTGGGTCTCCTCCTTTTTTCCTTTCTCCTATGGTCCACTCTCCTCTCCTACCCGATTCCTTCCTCTCCAGCCTTTTACCCTTCCTACCATCTGGCTTCACCTATCACCTTCCAGCGATCCTCCCTCCACCCCCGCCCCAACTTCTTATTCTGATGCATTGGGAGGGTGTGACAGTGAAAGGGCACTAAGTATTTCAGCTGTCATCCCCGAGCACCGCACAGCTTACAAAGAGGATCAATCCACTGCAGTACTCGTCCAGGTTACCACAGGAAACGTACACTGTACTACAACCAGAATCCAAATCAGGCTTCAATATCACCGGCATATGTCATGACATTTGCGGATTTGTAGTACATTGTAATGCATCCCGCCTGTTCTCCCTGTGACTGTGGGTTTCCTCCAGGTGCTCTGGTTTCCTCCCACAGTCCTAACACTTAGAGGTTGGTAGGTTAACTGATCATCGGAAATTGTCCTATGATTAGTCTAGGATTGAATAGGGGATTGCTGGGCGGTGCTCGCAAAGGGCCAGTAGACACTATTCCCTATTCCGTGCTATATCGCAATAAAGAATAAACCTGTACATTACAGTAAGAATATATGTGTGTGTGTGCGTGCATGTGGTATGTGTGTGTGCATGTGTGCATGTGGTATGTGTGTGTGTGTGCATGTGGTATGTGTGTGTATATATATAATTAAATAAGTAGTGCAGAATAAACTAGTGAGGTGCTGTTCATGGGTTCAATGTCCATTCAAAACTCAAATGGCGGAGGGAAGGAATCTTCTCCTGAATTGCTGAATGTGTGTCTTCAGGTTTCTGTAGCAGTGCGAAGAGGGCATGTCCTGGGTGATGGGGGTGCTTAATGATGGATGTCGTCTGAGGCATCGCTCTTTCAAGCTGTCCAGGATGCTGTGGAAGCTCGTGCTCATGATGGAGCTGGCTGAGTTTACAATGCTTTGCAGATTTTTCTGATCCTGTGCATTGACACCCCCATATCAGACAGCGATGTAGCCAGCTAGAATCCTCTCCATGGTAATCTGTAGAAATTTGTTGCATTGTAGATGCCCCTTGAATATAAATACATTATTACCATAACATGTCTTTTACTTCATTATTTTATAAACAGAAGGGAAAATCAGAGGTGAAACATGACCGTTTTACCAATTTGCCAACTCACAGGAACTACAATTTATGCATCACAGTGTCCAATTATATTTTAACCTCCACAAGCATCTCTGCTCCCTTTAATAGGAAGAGGCCAAGCCAATCCGTACATTTCTCTCTGCACTCCTCAATCCTATCTGACCACTTAGCCCATGTCTACCTTCTCAAAGTGCACCTCAGTTCCAACTACCACCCCAAGCCCATGAAACCACCACCCTTCCATATTGGACTAAACCATAGGGAAAAGTTGAGTAAGTCAGGGCTTTATTTCTTGGAGCATAATAGAACGAGGGAAGATTTAAAAGAGGTATACAAAATTATGAAGGATAAAGATAGAGTTGAATAGTAGGGAGGAGATACATCTCCACCAAAAGAGGTGTAGGGCACTCCTTCCCTCCACTAGCCTGCAGGTCACCCTTAGGCAAGGTGTAGCACCTGCTTAGCCCCCGATCAGGGTCGTGTGAAGCCATGGGAGCAGGTGGTGGATGGTCGTATGAGCAGTTGGTGCAGATCACAAGTCCTGGTTATGTGACCACTGACACCAGGCAGACAATCTCTGAAGAGTATTGATAATGGCTGGGGTCACCCGACTTGTAAAGACACTGCCCAGAAGAAGGCACTGGAAAACTGCTTTCTTTAGACAAATTTGCCAACAACAATCATGGTCGTGGTCATACGACATGGCGCATGATGATGATGTTGATAGACAAGGTAAGTTCAAGCAGCCTTTTTCCACTGAGGTTAGGTGAGACCAGATCTTCCTGTACCTTACGAAATGGTCACTGAGTGTATGTTCATGGTCTCCTGCTGCTGAGGCCCATCCACTTCAAAGTTCAACGTTTTGTGCACTCAGAGATGCTCTTCTGCGCACCACTGTTGTAACGTGTGGCTATTTGAATTCCCGTCAACTTCCTGTCAGCTTGAACCAGTCTGGCCATTCTCCACTGATCTCTCTCATTAACAAGGTGTTTCACCCTCAGGTCTGCTGCTCACTGATATTTTTTTCCTTTTTATACCATTCTCTATAAACTCTAGAGACTGTTGTGTGTGAAAATCCCAAGAGATGGGAAGCTTCTAAGATATTGGAACCACCCCATCTGACACCAACAATCATTCCTTGGCCAAAGTCACTTAGAACATATTTCTTCCCCATCCTGATGCTTGGGCCTGAACAACAGCTGAACCTCTTGACCATGTCTGCATGCTTTTATTCATTGAGTTGCTGCCACATGATTGGCTGATTAGATATCTGCATTAACGACAGGTGTACCTAATAAAGTGGACACTGAATGCAGATGAAGGGCGAAAGGTGCAATATTTAAGGGGAGCATGAGGGGATCTTCTCTCAGAGTGCTATGAGAGTGTGGAATGAGCTGAAAGCTGATGTAGTGGATGCAGGTTTGATTTCAATGCTCAGGGGTACATGGATGGGAGGATGTGAAGGGCAGTGGTCCGGGTGCAGGTTAATGTGACTAGCCAGGATTTTAGTTTGGCATGGACAAGATGGGCTGAAAGGCCTGTTTCAGTGCTGTAGTGCTCTATGACTCTATTCCTCTCCTAAGCACTTGAGTCCAGTAATACCTCTCCTTCTGTCCTCAATCCTGTCTCTTTGTCATTGACTGCTGACCCCAGGCACTATGCCTGTCTCATTGGCCTTCTCCAGTAACTATCCCACTATTATATTCCTCCATTAGTACAAGGTCCCGACCTTCTTTCCTGCTGCTCCTTGTGCTCACTGATATTTGAGTCGGCATCCACACTGAACAGGTTGAAGAGGTCAAAGACGCAAGAGATTCTGCAGATGCTGGAAATCTAGAGCAACACACACAAAATGCTGGAGGAACTCAGCAGGTCAGGCAGCATCTACGGAGAGGAATGAACAGTCGACATTTCAGGCTGAGACCCTTCCTCAGAACTGGAAAGAAAGGGGGAAGATGCCAGAATAAAAAAGGGGGAAGGAGGATAGCTAGATGGTGACAGGTGAAGCCAGGTGGGTGGGAGAGGTAGAGGGCTGGAGAGGAAGGAATCTGATAGGAGAGGAGAGTGGACCATGGGAGAAAGAGAAGCAGCAGGGTTTCCTCCAACATTCCAAAGATGTACCACTAGGGTTGGTGAGATGTGGGCAGGCTATGTTGGTACCAGAGGCATAGCAACACTTGCAGGCTGCCCCCAGCACATCACGAAAACGATGGTACCAAAAATCCATTTCACTGCATGTTTCTGTTTTGATTTACCTGTGACAAATAAATCTCATCTTCTTCTTTCCTTTGAGAACTCAGCAGGTCAGGCAGGGGAATAAACAGTTGACAGTTCAGGCCAAGACCATTCATCACTACTGAAAAGGAAGGGGACAGAAGCTAGAAATGGCTCCCTTCCTTTCTGGTCTTGATGAACCTGTCCCTCAGATCCTGTTCATTTTCTCTTACCTTAAACCGGGATTTTCCTCACCTATCAGGCGCCATCTTGTAATCCCACCCCTCCCCCCACTTCTTATTATGGCTTCTACCCCATTCCTTCCCAATCTCAGCCTAAAGCATCAGCAGTTTATTCCTCTCCATAGATGCTGATTGACCTGCTGAGTTCCTTCAGATTTCCAATCGGCCTATCACCTCCCTATGATGCCCCATAAACCTCCTTCCATGGTCCACTCCCCTCTACAGTAGGATTCCTTCTTCTCCAGCCCTTTACCTCTTCCACCTATCACTTCCCAGCTTCTTACTCCATCCTCCCTGCCCTGCCCACCCAGCTTCCCCCTCACCTGGTCTCACCAATCACCTGCCAGCTTGTATTCCTTCCCCCTCTCCCCACCTTCTTCTTCTGGATTCTGCTCCCTTCGTTTCCAGTCCTGATGAAGGGTCTCAGCCCAAAACATCGGCTGTTTCCTCCCCTCCATTGATGCTGCCCGTCCTGCTGATTTCCTCCAGCATTTTGTGTGTGTTGCTGAAGAGATCGGTGTAGCTCACATTGGCTTCACTCTTTACCCTCCTTCATCTCCGGACATGGGCATAATGGGAAAACTATTAAAGCAATTAGTTTTCCATATTGGATTTGCTAAGATGGCAACAGCTCTCTTGAAATAAACTCCCAAACCATGACATCTCCAAATATCCAGATTCACAAATCAGAAATTTCATAGCCATCAGAAAATCGGCTGCACGTGACACAGTGATTCATCCAGAGCTCTATTGCCCTCACTTCCAAACTCTGTGGAGTTTGCATGATCCCTCTGTGACTTCCTGGGTGCCCCTCACCTCCAAACTCTGTGGAGTTTGCACGATCCCTCTGTGACTTCCTGGGTGCCTCTCACCTCCAAACTCTGTGGAGTTTGCATGATCCCTCTGTGACTTCCTGGGTGCCCCTGTTTGGTGGTTATCAGTCTAAGTCTCGGTATGTATGTTTTTTGTAAAACTCTATTGCATTTATTTTTTTCCTGTAAATGTTTCCCTGGGTAGTATGGTAGTTGCCCATCATGTCCCACGATGACAGGAAACCTGTGTGAGAGAGTTTCTAAAGTGGATATGGTAGCATATACATACAATGATAATAAATTCACTCTTAACTTTGCGTTGACCTATGGACTTCGAACGTAAGGGTTGGTAGGTTTATTAAGCCCATTAAGTTTACTTTGATTTATTTCCCATATACTGCACTGCCCAATTACACCCACGTTAATGTCACCAATTAACCCGAATAAACTCTTCTTGGGCTTCCAGCTGGGTACAGGTATCGATTATAACCGATGTTTCGATGACAGAGCTGATGGATATGAGAGGGGTAGAGGGAGGGAGGGGACTAAGTGAGGGGGTGGGTGGACTCATTGGTGTCAAGGGCTGGTATTAATAGAGCTTCTTCAAGCAATAAGAAATCAGAGTCTAAAACAGTGAGTTGTTGGTCTCCCACTCTCTTTGTTGCAGAAGTGACGTCTCTCTCCCTCGCTGGTGAGATACTGAAGTGCTGGGTTATGGACTATAGTTTTGTTGGACTCTATATCAGGGTCTTTTGCATTTGTGCGATGGGAGGGATAAGGGAGAGTTTTGGGGCTTCGATGTTTCTATCATTCATTCTATGGGGTTTCTTGTTTTGTGAATGTCTGTGGAGAGTACGAATTTCAGGTTGTATACTGAAATTCTCTGATATTAAATGAACCTTAAATCTTAAAAATCAAAACTTAGACTAAAGAGGCTAGAAATCTGAAATAAAACTGTAAATGATGGAAGCACTCAACAGGTAAGGCAGCATCCACGGAGAGAGAGAATCATAATTTCAGGTTCAAACCAGTTCTGCATCCTCATAATTCACAGACTATATCTTCACAGGGCAATTCGGGAGAGAGGGAACAACCCAAATGTACGATGATGGATGGGTAAGGAGATAAAAATTTCTAGCAAGAAAGCAAGTCAACAGTGTGATCCGTAGTATTAGGGAAGTGAACTTGGAGCATAAAGTCGGTAAATTAAATCCTATCGAAGCCTGAAGGTTGATTTGAAGTCTGGAAGTTGAGGACTGATGGCTGAAGATTTGGGACTGCGAGTCCACCGGGGATGTCATAGGCCAGATATCTGCAAGTCCAGGAGCCCAGTGGAGACTGGAGGCCTGGAGGCGTCGGAACCTGGGGCTGGAGGAGTGTGAGAGTGTGTGTCCGGGTGTGTGCGTGATGAAAGGGGTTTGTTTAGTTGTTGTTCTACTGAATATTGTGGGCATGCTTTGTTGGCACCAGAAAGTGGGGCAGCACTTGCCCACTGCCCCCAGCACATCCTTAGGTTGTCTTGGTTGTTAACACAAATAACACATTTCACTGTGTGCTGATGTACGTGTGATAAATAAATGAATCTGATCTTAAAAGATGGAACACGAGGAACATGAGGCATCTTAAAGGGGTTTGCCATACAACGTGGAAAAGAAATAACGAGCGAGGGTTCAAACACTGAGCGGCTGAACCTGTGTGAGATATTTCTTTATAATCAGCATTCTTCTGTTGAGAGATTTAACATCGCCATGGCAACAAGAGATGAAGTATTTCAGTTTCCGAACATTTGTTTTAATGATTGAATCCTGCATACATTCAGATTAAGATCATTGAGAGGGTCACAAATGACAAGAGACGCACAGATCCTCTTTCCCACCCCCACCACCTCCCCTTACCTTCTTGTCCACTGAGCCACTCTTGCCACACTACCTCCCATTATCTCCCTTCAGTCCACTCACTCCTGGAGTTGCTCTACACCCTTGAGTCCACCTATTCCCTCCCTTAGTCCACCCTCTGGAGCCAACAATCTCACCCTTGTCCCTCACTCATTCCCAGCCCTCCACTATCCACCCACCATCTCTCACCCTACCACCCAATACCTTAACGGCTCTCACACACCTCTGCTCAAGTTCCCCCCAGTGGGATAGAAGCTGCCTTTGAGGCCATTCCACCTCTGCCTCTGAAGCCTCACCAGCCTTGGGTACAGATTGCTGAGAGCTACAACCCCCTAGGTGTAAGTATTACCACTGCTGATTGTCCTGGCCCAACCACGTGGACACCATGCCTAAGAAAGCTCAGTCTCATTTCTACTTCCTCAGAAGGCTCAGGAATTTGGTCTGTCGCCCACTTCCAGCGCCAACGTTGCATGTCCACAACTCACTACCTACCCCTAACCCGTGCGTCTTTGGAACGTGGGAGGAACCACCAGCTGGTCATGGGGAGGACGTACAAACTCCTAACAGTCGCGGCAGGAGTTGAACACGGGTGTCTGGTACTGTAATAGCATTACGTTACCATGCCACCTCAAACACATGCCGTCCCCACTGCCTTCTTTTAATAATCTGATTTCCTAATTAATAAGCTCTCTCCATCAGCCACCCTGATTCTTTACTTTATTATCTTGATTAATAATTCCACATTACTGGCACATAATTGCAACTTCATGTGAAAACAGTAATTGTAAATAGCTGATTCATTATGCATTCCTCCACTGTGTGCAACCTCACTTAATGGACATGTTCCAAAAAGTTACAAGCCACCCTGATGGTTTCCGTTTGGAAGATTAACTCTTGTCCTTGAACCCAACATTAGTAATTATACTGTCCAGAGGCTTTGGTATCAGTGCACCACGCCACGTCATTAATTAAGCTCCCTCGGTGATTACATTACGTTAAAATAATTGGCCAATACCATTGGGTCAGCCTGAGTTCAAATATACCACGATCAATATTTTTAAAATGGAATCGTACTTCTGTACTTCCTAATTAAAGGCCAATAGCTCACAATAATATCACAGAAGGAAATTGACGGGATTAGATTATCGTGCCATGTGTCAGTTCAGATCTTAAGTACCCCGATTAAGGCTAAACCTACAACCAGGGTCATACAAATGTCATATTCAGGAGGTGATAACTCAGGATGTATCTCTGAAGGGTGGCAGCCCACAACTGGCTGACTTCATGGCTACAAATTCTCCTTAACTCTTCACGATCTCCCTGCTCTATCTTTCCCCTTCAAATCTCCATTTCTGCAAAACGTGCACTCAGTGTTCACTTAATTAGATACCTCCTGTTCCCAATAAAGTGAGCACTGAGTGTCAGGTCTCCTGCTGCTGGGGCCCATCCACTTCAAGGTTCGACGTGTTGTGCGTTCAGAGATGCTCTTCTGCACACCACTACTGTAATGTGTGGTGATTTGAGTTACTGTCACCTTCCTGTCAGCTTGAACCAGTCTGGCTGTTCTCCTCTGA
Source organism: Hypanus sabinus (assembly GCF_030144855.1). Lineage (NCBI taxonomy): Eukaryota > Metazoa > Chordata > Chondrichthyes > Myliobatiformes > Dasyatidae > Hypanus > Hypanus sabinus. Next base: position 5,420,628 of record NC_082706.1, read on the forward strand.
CCTCTCTCATTAACAAGGTGATTTCATCCACAGAATTCCTTCCTCACTGGATTTTTTTTTGATTTTTTTGCACCATTCCCTGTAAACTCTAGAGACTGTTGTGTGTGAAAATCCCAGGAGATCAGCGGTTTCTGAGATACTCAAACCACCCTGTCTGGCACCAACAATCATTCCACAGCCAAAGGGATTTAGATTATGTTTATTTATTTATTTAGAGATACAGCATAGAACAGGCCCTTCCAGCCCTTTGAGACATGTCACCGAGCAACCAACCAATTTAACCCTAACCTAATCACAATTTGTAATGACCAATTAATCTACTAACTTGTACGTATTTGGACTGTGGAGCAAAACATCAGAAACCAGAGGAAACCAATGCACATATGGAAAGGAAAGTACAAACTTGCTTACAGAGGATTTGAGCTCTGAACTCCAACACGCCAAGTGTCGCGCTAACCACTACACTACTGTGGCACCCCATTTCGTCCCCATTCTGTTTGGACTGAACAACAACTGAACCTCTTGACCATGTCTGTGTGCTTTTATGCATTGAGCTGCTGCAATATGATTAGTGATAGCCATAGAAAACTGCAGCACAGAAAACAGGCCCTTCAGCCCATCTAATCCATGCCAAACCGTTAATCTGCCTACTCCCACTATCTTGAACGCTTGAACCATACCCATCCATCCATTTACCTGACCAAATTTCTCTTAAATGTTGAAATCAACCCCACATCCACCACTTGCACTGCCAGTGTGTTCCACACTTCCACCACCCTCTGAGTGAAGAAGTCCCTCCTCACGTTCTCCTGAAACACTACACCAAATGATTGGCAAGTTAGATATTTGCATTAATGCATGCATTACGTCATGTGCGATTTGGATTAGGTGCACAGGTGTACCCAATAAAGTGGCCACTGGGTGTAGAACGGTACAGCACAGGAACAGGCCCTCCTGCCCAAAAAGCCTGTGCTGAATTGAACTGAATCTCTTCTGCCTGCACGTGGTCCACATCCCTCCATTCCCTTCCAGTGGCTGATGAGCAGGGTGCTGAGGAGCCGCCGCAGATCCCTGGCTCTCCATTGCCAGGTGGCCCTGGAAGCTCCAGGCTTCCTCCGGTGCTGGCCAACTACTCCGATGGCAGGCTGGCTCAGCTTCCAAAGGTCTACAGGTGAAAGGTATTTAAAGATTTGCTTTAATTACCACATGTCCATTGAAGCATACATTCAGTGAAATGTGTTGTTTGTGTCAAGGATTGTGCTGGGGGGCACCTCTGGCGCCAGCGTAGCATGCCCACAACTTACTAAGCTTAACCTGTTCCTTTTTTTGGGATGTGGGAGGAAACCGGAGCCCCTGGAGGAAACCCACGTGGTCACGGGGAGAACGTACGAGGTCGTTACAGGCAGCAGAGGGAATTGAACCCCAGCTGGTGATCGTTGGTTCTGTAAAGCGGTTGTTCTAACTACTCTGCCACCCTGCTTCCTTTGACCATGAAGCCCAACTTCTCATGTTGACACAACACCATGGAATGGTGATCAAGAACTTGTTTGCCGCACAGCGTGAATTCTTGAGAATCATTTCACTTTGCACATCTCCCTAAACAGAGTGAAGGGGTTTGGGAGCCACTTAGCAATAGTACTGAGTATTGTGACTGACATTTTCTCCGCTCTCCGCCAGCAGCACAGAGAGAAAACGTAACATGGAGCTCCTGTCCACTCCCCGCAACATCAAGATCACCAACATCACTTGCGATTCCTTCAAGATCTGCTGGGAGACTGATGTGAAGGACAGGGAGCGCATCACACATTACTTTGTGGACCTCAACAAGAAGGAAAACAAAGACTCCAACAAGTTCAAACACCGGGTAAGGTTACTGGTTGGAATCCTGCTCCCTTGAAGAACATGGGCTAATTGCTATGAAACACAACCCAGAACTTTCACAGTCCCCCTTACAGATATACACCTCTAAATCTTTATTTATTAACTATAAGTGCATTAAAATCTATTTTCTGTCATTAATCTTAATTCATTAATGGTCCCCATTATTAATTATATTATTCATTTTTGTTTAATTTACTGAGATACAGCATGGAATAGGCCCTCCCGGTCCTTCGAGACACACTGCCCAGCAACGTCCAATTTAACTCTAGCTTAATCACAGGACAATTTACAATGACCAATTAACCTATCAACTGGAATGTCTTTTTAACCAGAGCACCCAGAGGAAACCCCTGAGGTCGTGGGGAGAAGTTACAAACTCCTTGCAGATAGTGGCAGGAGTTAAACCAGGGTCACTGGTACTGTAAAGCAGTTGTGTTAACTACGACCCTACCATAGCACCCCAATTACTGAAACACATGTCATCATCTTTATTTATTAATTAAACTACACCCAGTGTACACCTTCATAAAGTTATGAAGATCTACACTCACTGAGTTTGTGGTCTTCTGCTGTTGTAGCCCATCCACTTCAAGGTTCAATGTGTTTTGTGTTCAGAGATGCTCTTCTACACACCCCTGTTGTAATATGGTTATTTGTGTTACCGTCATCTTCCTGTCAGTTTGAACCATTCTCCTCTGACCTCTCCCATTAACCTCTCTCAGAACAGCTGCTCACTGGATTTTTTTTTTGTTTTTTCCATAATTCTCTGTAAAATCTAGACACTGTTATGCATGAAAATTCCAGGAGATCAGTTTCTGAAATACTCAAACCACCCCATCTGGCACCAACCATCATCCCATGGTCAAAGTTAGGGTTAGATCACATTTCTTCCCCATTACGATGTTTGATCTGAACAATAACTGAACCTTTTAACCATGTACTGAATTGCTGCCACATGATAGGCTGATTAGATATTTGCATTAAAGAATAGGTACACAGGTGTACCTAATAGAATGGCTACTGAGTGTACCTTGAGTTGATAATCTTTATTAATTCATTCTTATTGATCATGGACCATATTACTGGCCACCTGCAGCATCCAGGACATCTTCAAGGAGTGATATTTCAAAAGGTAGCATCTATCATTTAGGATCCCCATCACCCAGGACATGCCCTCTTCTCATTGCTACCATCAGGAAGGAGGTACAGAAGCCTGAAGGCATACACTCACTGATTTAGGAAAAGTTTATTCCCCTCTGCCATCAGTTTTCTGAATAGACATTGAATCCATGAACACTACCTCAATACTTTTGCACTACTTATGTAACTATTAAATCAATAAATAAATAAATAATATATATATATACTTACAGTAATTCACAGTTTTTCTTATGTATTGGACTGTACTGCTGCCACAAATTGACAAATTTCACCACATATGCCAGTGATATTAAACCTGATTCTGATTCTGATTAATGTATTTTTATTAATTAATGGTCATAATTACTGATATATACACTTTATCTTCATTAATAGTCCCCATTATTAGTATATGCTCTTTAATTTTTGTTTATTAAACTAATGAAATTAAGATCAATTTGAACTCACCTCCAATTCTGTGGATTATTACTGCCATACCCAATCTCTATACTATTGTAGCACAGAAGAGACATATAATTATTTTTAATTTATTAATTGAGATACAGTGCAGTATAGGTCCTTCTGGCCCTTCAAACCATGCTGTCCAGCAATCACTCAGTTTAAACCAGGCCTAATCATGGGACAATTTACAATCACCAATTACAATAACCTACCAACTGGTACGTCTTTGGACTGCAGGAGGAAACTCACGCGGTCATGGGGAGAACGTACAAACTCCTTACAGACAGTGGCGGGAATTGAACCCGGGTTGCTGATACTGTAAAAGCGTTATGCTACCACTATGCTACCATGCCACCCCAAATATTTAGAGATGTAACACATTAAGGTATTTTAATCATAATAAAGTATTTCTGTAGATCAAAGTTCAAAGTAAATTTATTATCAAAGTACTAATATGTCACCATAAACAACTCTGAGATATATTTTCTTGTGGGCATATGCAACAAATCTATAGAGTAATGACTATAACAGGATCAATGAAAGATCAACCAGAGTGCAGAAGGCAACAAACTGTGCAAATGCAAATATAGATAAATACCATTAAGTAACAAGAACATGAGATAATGAGATAAAGAGTCCTTAAAGTGAGATCATTGGTTATGGGAACATTTCAATGATGGGGCATGTAAAGCTGAATGTAATTACCATCTTTTGTTCAAGAGCCTGATGGTTGAGGGGTAGTAACTGTTCTTGAACCTGGTGGTGTGAATCCTGAGGCTGCTGTACCTTCTACCTGATGGCAGCTGTGAGGAGAGAGCACGGTCTGGGTGGTGGGGATCTGGGATGATGGATGTTGCTTTCTTTCATCAGCATTCATGTAGATGTGCTCAGTGGTTGGGAGGGCTTCGCTCATGATGAACTGGGCTGAACCCACTACTTTTTGTAGGATTTTCTGTTCAAAGGCATTGGTGTTTCTGTACAAGGCTGTGATACGGCCAGTCAATGTACTCCCCACTACACATCTAAAGGAGTTATGATCTTTAAGATATTAAGTTACAATCTTTTACGATTAGTTTCATCTTTTCAAAATCTTTATATTTATTTATTTCGAAATAATATTTATTTCGAGATCCAGCATGGTACAGACCCTTCTGGCCCAATTACTTGCATGTGACCAATTAACCTGCTAGCCTATAAGTCTTCAGAATGTGGGCAGAAACCAGAGCACCCAGAGGAAAGCCACATGTTCATGGGTAGAACGTACAGACTCCTTACAGACAGCGTGGGAATTGAGCTGATTTCATTACTGTGCCACTTTCAAGCACACGTCACCCCCACCATCTTCCTTTCAGAATCGGATTTCCTAATGAATAGCTCTTTCCGGATTGCTGGTGCTGTAATGATGTATTTAAAATTTTGAGATTGGTAGATAGAGTTGACGTGAACAGGCTATTTCCATTGAGAGTAGGGGAGATTCAAACTAGAGGACATGATTTGAGAGTTAGGGGGCAGAAGTTTAAGGGAAACACGAGGGGGTATTTCTTTACTCAGAGAGTGATAGCTGTGTGGAATGAGCTTCCTGTAGAAGTAGTAGAGGCCAGTTCAGTTGTGTCATTTAAGGTAAAATTGGATAGGTATATGGACAGAAAAGGAGTGGAGGGTTATGGGCTGAGTGCGGGTAGGTGGGACTAGGTGAGATTAAGGGTTCGGCATGGACTAGGAGGGCCAAGATGGCCTGTTTCTGTGCTGTGATTGTTATATGGTTATATGGTTAAGCTAAATGCTACACTACCCCGTTGTACTCCACACTTTGTTCGTTATGCACTGTGTTGTATGACGTGGGCAATCTCAGTCTTTCCATGACCATGATTGTTCCTGACAAATTTTTCTACAGAAGGGCATTGCTGTAATCTGGGCAGTGTCTTTACAAGACGGGTGACCCCAGCCATTATCAATACTCTTCAGAGATTGTCTGCCTGGTGTCAGTGGTCACATAACCAGGACTTGTGATCTGCACCGGCTGCTCGTACAACCATCCACCACCTGCTCCCATGGCTTCACATGACCCTGATCGGGGGCTAAGCAGGTGCTACACCTTGCCCGAGGGTGACCTGCAGGCTAGCGGAGGGAAGGAGCACCTTACACCTCCTTTGGTAGAGACGTATCTCCAACCTACCACATTTACAATGTTTAAAAGATGCTTGAACAAACAAGTACATGGATAGGAACGATTTAAAAGGAAATGGGCTGTAGGCAGATAAATGGAATTAGCTTGAAAAGGATAAGCTAAGCCAAGGTCCTATATCTGAGCTATATAATGCCAGGATTCTATAACAGTCTTAATCAGACTTTCTTCTCCTTAGAATCAGATCAGAATCACAATACTATAAGATATAGGAGCAGAATTAGGCCATTTGGCCCATCGAGTCTGCTCCACCATTTCATCATGGCTTATCCATTTTCCTCTCAGCTCCAATCTCCTGCCTTCTCTCCCTTCATGCCCTGACCAGTCAATAACCCATCAGCCTCTGCCTTAAATGTACCCAATGACTTGTCCTCTACAGCCATCTGTGGCAATGATTTCCACAGATTCACCACCCTGTGGTTAAAGAAATTCCTCCTCATCTCCATTCTAAAAGGACATTCCTCTTTTCTGAGGCTGTGTCCTCTGCTCCTAGACTCTCCCACCATAGGAAACATGACGTGCATTGCGCCAGCAGTACAGTGCAATACATAAAATATACTATAAATTGCTAAAAGAAATAAATGTTCTGAAAAAAGGAAGAAAATAGAGAGGTTGGTGTTCAGGTTCTCTTCAGAAATCTGACGGCCGAGGGGAAGAAACTCTTCCTAAAATATTCAGTTCCATCCTCCCTGGCTGTAGTAATGAGGAGAAGGTGTGAGTGAGTTGGGGCTGGGGACCCTCATAATGGACGCTGCCTTTCTGAGGCATTACGCAGCCTGTTGTTCTGATATCCCTTCTGATCTGGACCGGCACGTGTCACTCCCGTGGTTACTAGAGTGGAAAGCACAGATTAGAGACCATCATAACCGACGCTATACAAGGTCACCAAAGGATACATCCTGGGGCAGATGATGTTACCCATTTGAACTGTCCCTTGGAACTGTACTTGGCCTGGTTTGTTATTCATACGGGGGCAACTCAGAGTTACTATCGGCTATTTCTGGTGGATACACCAAGAAGAGAGCAAACACCAAATGACAGGTGATTTTTAAATGTTCTAACACAAATTGTATTATCATCGCGAAGATAACGCTGCCAATGACAGAAATCGCATAGTCACAGAAAATGCTCTCAGCAGGTCAGGCAGTATCTGTGAGGAGGGAAAGGAGTTCGTCCAACTGAAACAATATCTTCGTCAGAGAGAGAGAGAGAGCCGGCAGGCTGAGACAGGGAGTGTCTGGGGGGAGTCAGTGTCAGAGAGAGGGGCAGTGAGGCAGAGGGTGACAGAGAGCGAGAAGGAGTGAGACAGACAGTGACAGAGAGGGGAGTAAGGCTGAGAGAGAGGGAATGAATTAGAGTGCATCAGAGAGAGGGGGGAGCAAAGCTGAGAGTGGCAGAGAGAGGGGAGAGTGAGACAGAGAGTGAGAGAGAGGGGGAGTGAGAGAGAGTGACAGAGGGGGGATTAAGGCAGAGGGTGACAGAGAGAGGGAGTGAATTAGAGTGCGTCAGAGAGAGAGAGGGGAGCAAAGCTGAGAGTGACAGAGAGAGATCAAGGCAGAGAGTGTCAGGGGGGAGCAAAGCAAAATGTACTAGAGAGAGAAGCAGGTCAGCAATAGAAAGAGAGATGGCAGAGTGAGAGAGAGAGTGAAAGAGATAGAGAGTGAGAGAGAGAGTGAAAGAGATAGAGAGTGAGAGAGAGAATCTAGGTGCACAGCGGGAGAGTCAGATTAACAGATGCAGGTTTAGAAATGTTAAGGCAGGGGAAAATAACAGGTTTGCTTTTGAGATGACACCTTCTCGTTGATTGTCACAAGAAGTCTTAGAAATCTTTCATAGTAAAGATGCTAATGGAAACGTCCACCAATTTGCGCAGAAGTGCCATCGTGTGTGTGAGAGAGAATAAGGCAGAGAGGTGGCACTAGACAGTGCCGCTCAGTCGGGCTGTCTAACGAACCTTATTAGCGAGGAATCAGCTCGGTGACTGCGGCATTCGGACCCGCTGGAGGAGCCTGTACTCTCTCCGGATGCCCGCTCACCGTGTTCTCCCCGCCGAGGGTGTGGGTTCGCGCTCGGCCCGGCTGCGTTTCCTCCGCATCACTGCCAGCACCAAGGCTGGGCAATGCGGGAGGGCTGGCCAGTTATAGAAGCTGCAGATGGACGGAGAGCTACCAGCGGGGAGAGGAGCTGGCTGGCACAGTGGCACAGGTGCAGAGCTGTGTGTGTGCGTGTGTGTGTAGGTGTGTACGCGCGTGTGCATGAGAGCGTGTATGTACGTGTGCGTTCAGTATGTGTGTGTATAAGTGTGAGTGTGATCAGCTCTAACAGACCATCTGGCCGGCAGAGAAGGAAGGACCCGGGACTGCCCTACAGCACTAAACCCCAGCAAGGGCACGGAACTCGGGTGCAGGTTTGGGTCTTGGTTTTGACCCAGACAACTGATTGCATCCCCCTCCCCCCCATCATCCCCTGTTACGGAGTGTGGGCAACAAATCATTCAATCAACTCATTGGGACAATGCACCTTAATTATGTAATGCTTTCCTGTCTAATAAATTGCGCTGACATCTCCCACTTTACATCTAACACCATCACGCCGCGGACTGACAAGATATTCATTTGTTGTCTAATGGTGCGATTCATGTGGGATTTTTTTAAAAAAAATCTCCGTGCAGATGATGAACTGCAACGTGTAACTGCCCCCGGTAACCATTACCTGCCGCTCTACAGTCTCAACAACATCCAGGGCCCGAGTCGTTCACTTTGCTAGCGGTAAATATCTGGGAATACAGATACAAGATTCCCTAAAAGTGGCGTCACAGGTAGATAGAGTCTTAAAGAGAGCTTTTGGTACATTGGCCTTTATAAGTCAAAGTATTGAGTATAAGAGTTGGAATGTTATGGTGAGGTTGTATAAGACATTGGTGAGGCTGAATTTGGAGTATTGTGTGCAGTTTTGGTCACTGAATTACAGGAAGGATATTAATAAGGTTGAAAGAGTGCAGAGAAGGTTTACAAGGATGTTACCGGGACTTGAGAAACTGAGTTACAGAGAAAGATTGAATAGGTTAGGACTTTATTCCCTGAGTGTAGGAGAATGAGGGGAGATTTGATAGAGGTATATAAAATTATGATAGGTATAGGGGAGAAAAAAACCAGAGGTCATGGGTTAAGGGTGAAGGGGGAAAAGTTTAAAGGGAACATTAGGGGGGGGGGCTTCTTCACACAGAGAGTGGTGGGAGTGTGGAATGAGCTGCCAGATGAAGTGGTGAATGTGGGCTCACTTTTAACATTTAAGGTAAATTTGGACAGGTACATGGATGAGAGGTGTATGGAGGGATATGGTCCAGGTGCAGGTCAGTGGGACTAGGCAGAAAAATGGTTCGGCAGCCAAGAAGTGCCAAAAGGCCTGTTTCTGTGCTGTAATGTTCTGTGGTTCTATGGCAGCAGAGTGGCTAGTGGAACGCTTCAGAGCGCCCGCGATTCGGGGCTCAGCTCCCACTGCTGTACATTCTCACCATGACGGAGTGGGTTTTTCACAAGTGCTCCTGTTTCCTCCCACACACGGCTCAGGGATCGGGTCGGTAAGTTGTGGGCATGCTACTTTGGCACTGGAAGCATGGCGACACTTGTGGGCTGCCCCCGCACATCCTCGGCCAGCACTGGTCATCAAACTAACAACGCATTTCACCGTATGTTTTGATGTACATGTGACAAGTAAAGCTAATCTCTCTCTCTCTTTAATCTCTCTCCACTCTCTGTGTATAAAAGCTCCCCCTCAGAAACCTCAAGTGCAGGGGTTCCCAACCTGGGAACCCCTGCTTGATGGTATTGGTCCATGGCATAAATAAAATCTGCTCTAAAATCATCCCCCTTACACTAAGCCCATGTTTTCTGACATTCTCTTCTTCTGATGTGGGGAAAAGGTTTCCCAATCTATGCTCTCATAGTTTTATACACAGTATCGGAGTCATGTCCCCCTCTTAACCTTCTCTAGATAAGAACTAGTTTAGTCAGCTTCCATCATGGACACTAACCTCTGAGGCATCCAGGATATCTTCAAGGAACAATGCTTTAAAAAGGCGGTGTCCATCACTAAGGATCCCCATCACTCAGGACCTGTCCTTTTCTCATTGCTACCATCAGGGAGGAGGTACAGGTGCCTCAAGACACACACTCAATGATTCAGGAACAGCTTCTTACCTCTGCCAACAGATTTCTGAATGGACATTGACCCTCATGAACACTATTTCACTTTTTAAAATTTCTGTTTTTGCACTAGTAATCAATTTAACTATTTAATATATGCATATTTACTGTAATTTACAGTTTTTTCCAAGGAGAAAAGACCGAGTTCACTCAACCTATTCTCATAAGGCCTGCTCCCCAATCCAGTCAACATCCTTGGAAATCTCCTCTGCACCCTTTCTATAGTTTCCACGTCCTTCCTGTAGTGAAATGATCAGAATTGAGCACAGTACTCCAAGTGGGGTCTGACAAGGGTCCTATATAGCTGTAACATTAACTCTCGGCTCTTAAACTCGATCCCATGATTGATGAAGGCCAATGCACCGTATGCCTTCTTAACCACACAGTCAACTTGTGTAGCAGCTTTGAGTGTCCTACAACTTGGACCCCCAAGTTCCCTCTGATCCTCCACACTGCCAAGAGTCTTACCATTAATACTATATTCTGCCATCATATTTGACCTACCAAAATGAATCACCTCACACTTGTCTGGGTTTACTCCATCTGCCACTTCTCAGCCCTGTTTTGCATCCTATCAATGTCCTATTTTAACCCCTGATGGCCCTCCATATTATCCACAACACCTCCAACCTTTGTGGCATCAGCAAATTTACTAACCCATCCCTCCACTTCCTTATCCAGGTCATTTACAAAAATCACAAAGAGTAGGGGTCCCAGAACAGATCCCTGAGGCACCCCACTGGTCACTGGCCTCCATGGAAAATATGACCCGTCTACAACCACTCTTTGCCTTCTGTGGGCAAGCCAATTCTGGATCCACAAAGCAATGTCCCCTCGGATCCCATGCCACTTTACTTTCTCAATAAGTCTTGCATGGGGTACTTTATCAAATGCCTTGCTAAAATCCATATACACTACATCTACAGCTCTACCTTCATCGATGTGCTTAGTCACATCCTCGAAAAATTCTATCAGGCTCGTAAGGCACGACCTGTCTTTGACAAAGTCATGCTGACTATTCCTAATCATATTATGCTTCTTCAAATGTTCATAAATCCTGCCTCTCAGGATCTGTTCCATCAACTTACCAACCACTGAAGTAAGATTCACTGGCCTACAATTTCCTGGGATATCTCTATACCCTTCCTTGAATAAGAAACACATCCCCAACCCTCCAATCCTCCGGGGTCTCTCCCATCCTCATTGATGATGCAAAGATCATTGCCAGAGGCTCAGCAATCTCCTCCCTTGCCTCCCACAGTAGCGTGGGGTACATCCTCTCTGGTCCTGGTGACTTATCCAACTTGATGCTTTCAAAAAGCTCCAGCACATCCTCTTTCTTAATATCTACATTCTCAAGCTTTTCAGTCTGCTGCAAGTCATCCCTACAATCACCAAAGTCCTTTCCCATAGTGAAGACTGAAGCAAAGTATTCATTAAGTACATCTGCTATTTCCTTCGGTTCCATTGTCACACTTGATTGGTCCTATTCTCTCATGTCCTATCCTCTTGCTCTTCACATGCTTGTAGAAAGCCTTGGGGTTTTCCTTAATCCTGTCCACCAAGGCCTTCTCATGGCCCCTTCTGGCTCTCCTAATTTCATTCTTAAGCTCCTTTCTGCTAGCCTTATAATCTTCTAGAGCTCTGTCATTACCTAGTTTTTTGAACCTTTCATAAGCTCTTCTTTTCTTCTTGACTAGATTTACAATGGATCTTGCACCTTTCCATCCTTTCCATGTCTCATTGGAACGTACCTATTCAGAACCCCATGCAAATACCCACTGAACATTTGCCACATTTCTTTGGTTCATTTCCCTGAGAACATCTATTTCCAATTTATGCTTCCAAGTTCCTACCTGATAGCCTCATAGTTCCCCTTACTCCAATTAAATGTTTCCCAAACTTGTCCATTCCTATCCCTCTCCAATGCTGTGGTAAGGGAGATAGAATTGTGATCACTTTCTCCAAAATGCTCTCCCACTGAGAGACCTGACACCTGAGCAGGTTCATTTCCCAACAACCTTGAATCTTTAATCACTCTTTCCAAGAGGATCCCTAACTAGGAGATTGTTAATTTTACCTAAGCAACACACACAAAGTGCTGGAGGAACTCAGCAAGTCAGGCAGCGTCTATAGAGGGGAATAAACAGTCGATATTTCGGGCCGAGACCCTTCAGCTGGAATCTCTCATTAATGAGGCATTTTAGGCCCACATAACAGCCAATCACTGGATCTTGTTTTGTTTCTCGTACCACTCCCTCTAACTCTCGAGACTATTGTGCATGAACCACATGGGATGAGATGGTGGGCAGGCACAGTAGCGTAGTGGTTAGCACAACACTTTCCAGTACAGGCAACCCAGGTTCAATTCCCACCACTGCCTGTAAGGAGCCTGTGCGTTCTCCCTGTGGTCACCATGGATTTCCACCAGGTGCTCCAGTTTCCTCCTACATTCCAAAGACCTACCATTTGATATTATAAATCGTCTCGTGATTAGGCCCAGATTAGCCTCAAAGGGCTGGAAGTGCCTATTCCGCACTGTATGTCAATAAATAAATAAATACATAAAATCCCAGGAATCAGCTGGTCACCCCATCTGGCATCAATAATCATTCCACAGTCAAAATCACTTCTCTCCTCCATTCTGATTTGGTTTGAATGCCTGAACTTTTTGACCATGTTTGCCTACCTTTATGCATGGAGTTGCTGCCACGATTGCCCGATTAGATATTTGCATTAACGAGCAGGTGTGCAGGTGTTACTTACGAAGAGGCTATCGAGTGTTACAGACTCCTGATGAAGGGTCTCGGCCGAAATATGTTGACCGTTTACTCCCCTCCATAGATGCTGCCGAGTTCCTCCGGCATTTTGTGTGTGTTGCTCTGGGTTTCCAGCATCTGGAACGTATTTTACCTGTGTCATTGTACAAGACCAGATCTCAGGTGGTCCTGTGCACTGAGACACATTTCAATCCTGACTCACTGATTCTTCAAACATTTGAAAGGTCAGTATTCACAGAATCCACATAACGAGGTATTAAAGGATACGAGGGTGCTTGCATTTGTGAACTGCTAAATTTTTTTCCCTCTTGGCTTAACCCGTATTCAAATTAAATAGTAAATTGTACTATGAGCAGGTGTTGCCTTGGAAACTGCATCTGAATTTGTGGCAGAATTTCGCTTCAGTTTTTATCACAAGTGAAAGGTACCAGGAGATCGGGTACTCCACTGTCCATCACTGCCGAAGACACCCTCTGCTTCCAGAGCTCAGGAGGGACTGGGTCTTAACACCAGCAAAGAGTGACCGAAAGGCAGAGGACACAAAAGGACAAAAGAGACTCACAGAGATAGCTAGTCAGAGATGTAAGTTGGGGAGAGAGAAGAGACAAACAGAGAGATGGAGAGAGTGAAAGAGAGACGGGATACAAAAAGAGGGAGGGAGAAAGAGAGATTAAGAGCAAGAGTGAGTGAGGGTGAGAGAGGGGGGTGAGGAAGGAAGAGAAAGAGAGAGAAAGAAAGAGATAGAGTGTGAGGGGAAGAAAGAAAGAGAAACAGAGAAAGAGACACACAGAGAGAGTGAGGGAGAGGGAACAGAGAAACAGAGAGTGAGGAGGAGAGGGGGAGAAGGGGAGGGAGAAAAGAACATGCCCACAACTTACTAACCCTCACAACACGCTGGAGGAACTCAGCAGGTCAGGCAGCATCCGTGGAAACGAGCAGTCAATGTTTCGGGCCGAGACCCTTCGTCAGGACTGAAGAGGGAGAGGGGCAGGGGCCCTATAAAGAAGGTGGGGGGAGGGTGGGAAGGAGAAGGCTGGTAGGTGCCAGGTGAAAAACCAGTAAGGGGAAAGATCAAGGGGTGGGGGAGGGGAAGCAGGGAGGGGATAGGCAGGAGAGGTGGAGAAGGAATGTAAGGGGAAAGCACTATGGGTAGTAGAAGAAGGTGGAACCATGAGGGAGGTGATAGGCAGTTGAAGGAGGAGGCAGAGTGATACTGGGATGGGCGAAGGGAGTGGTAGGGAATTACTGGAGGATGGAGAATTCAATGTTCATGCCAAGGGGCTGGAGACTACCCAGACAGGGAATGTGAAGCAGAGTTGAAGTGGGAGGCAACCGGGAGATCCTGTCTGTTGTGGCGGACAGAGTGAAGGTGCTCGACGAAGTGGTCCCCCAAACTGCGTTGGGTCTCGCCGATGTAGAGGAGGCCGCACCGGGAGCACCGGATGCAATAGATGACCCCAACAGACTCACAAGTGAAGTGTTGCCTCACCTGGGAGGACTGTTTGGGGCCCTGAATGGTGGTAAGAGAGGAGGTGTAGGGACAGGTGTAGCACTTACGCTTGCAGGGATAAGTGCCAGGTGGGAGATCCATGGAGAGGGATGTGTGGACCAGGGAGTCGCAGAGGGAACAATCCCTGCGGAAAGCAGAGAGGAGTAGAGAGGGAAAGGTGTGCTTAGTGGTGGGATCCTGTTGAAGATAGCAGAAGTTGCAGAGGATAATGTGCTGGATCTGGAGGCTGGTGGGGTGGTAGGTGAGGACAAGGGGAACACGGTCCTTGTTGTGGTGACCGGAGGATGGGGTGAGGGCCGAAGTGCAGGAAATGGAGGAGATGCGGGTAAGGGCATCATTGATGATGGCAGGAGGGAAACCATGATCCTTAAAGAAAGAGAACATTTGAGATGTCCTGGAACAGAAAGCCTCATCCTGGGAGCAGATGTGGCAGAGACGGAGGAACTGGGAATAGGGAATAGCATTTTTGCATTTGGCAGGGTGGGAAGAGGTATAATCGAGTAGTTATGAGAGTCAGTGCGTTTATAGAAGATGTCAGTGGACAGTCTGTCTCCAGAGATGGAGACTGAGAGATCAAGAAAGGGGAGAGAAGTGTCCCAGATGGACCAAGTGAATTTGAGGGTTGAGCGAAAGTTAGAGACAAAGTGGATAAAATTGATGAGCTCAGCATGGGTGCAGGAAGCAGCACCAATGTAGTCGTCAATGTGTCGAAGGAAGAGTTGGGGAGTGGTTCCAGTATAGATTTGGAGCATAGACTGTTCCACATAACCCATGAAGAGGCAGGCATAGCTAGGGCCCATGTGAGTGCCCATAGCTACACCCTTGGTCTGAAGAAAGTGGGATGAGCCAAAAGAGAAGTTATTAAGTGTGAGTACCAGTTCCGCCAACCTGAGGAGTGTGGTGGTGTTGGAGAACTGGTGAGGTCTATTGTCCAGAAAGTAGCAGAGGGCTTTGAGGCCTTCTTGATGGGGAATTGAAGTGCATAATGATTGGACATCCATTGTGAAAATGAAGTGGTCGGGACCGGGGAACTAGAAGTTATTGAAGAGATTGGAGGGCATGGGATGTATCCCGGATGTAGGTGGGGAGGGACTGAACTATGGGTGACAAAATGGAGTCCCGGTAGGCAGATACAAGTTCAGTGGGTCAGGAGCAGGCCGAAACTATAGGCCTACCAGGACAGTCAGGCTTATGGATCTTGGGGAGGAGGTAAAACCGAGCAGTGCGGGGTGTGGGAATTATGAGTTTTTTTTGGCTGAGGATGGAAGGTCTCCGGAGTTGATAAGGGCAGTGATGGTACAGGAGACAATGGTTTGATGTTTTTTGGTTGGGTCCTGTTCCAGGGGTAAGTATGAGGAGGTGTCAGAGAGCTGCTGTTTGGCCTCAGTGAGGTAGAGGTCCGTCTGCCAGACCACTACAGCACCACCTTTGTCTGCCGGTTTGATGGTGAGGTCATGATTAGTGTGGAGAGAGTGGAGGGCAGTGCGTTCAGAGGTTGGAACAGGAGAGAGGAGTGGTGAAGTTGAGACGGTCGATGTCTTGGTGACAGTTGGAGATGAAAAGATCAAGTGCAGGTAGAAGGCCCGGAGGTGGGGTGTCCAGGAGGAAGAGGAGTGTTGAAGACGGGAGAAGGGTCATCAATGGGTTAGGGTTACTAACCCTAACTTGTGTGTGGGAGGAAACCAGAGCACCCGCGGGAAACCCCTACGGCCTTAGGGAGAACATACAAACTACTCACAGTGGTGGGAATTGAACCCCAATTGCTGATTGTCAGCACTGTAATAATTATGCAAACCACTCGGCTACCTTTAGTAGGTCTGCAGATGATACAAGGATTGGCGGCGTTGTAGATGGTGTAGAAGATTGCCAAAGGATACAGCAGGGCATAGATTAGTTGCACATATGGATGGAGAAATAGCAGATGGAGTTTAATCTGGCTAAATATGGCCCAATGTGAGGAGTCACACTTTGAGATATCACATGTGAAGGAGCAGTACACTGTTAATGGCAAAGCCCTTAAACTTGGGATCCAAGTCCAAAGCGCCCTGACTTACTTTCAAGGGTTCTACAACTCATGTTCTCAGTTTTGTTTTGTATTTGCACAATATTCCTTCTTTTGCACATTTTAGCTGCTTGTCAGAATTTGTTTATTTTTGTTAAATTCTGCTGTACTTTATTTTCCTGTAAATGCCTGCAAGAAATTTATGGTGACATTTCCAGACTTTGATAAAACTGTACTTTGAGGTTTGAAATTTGAAGTATTGTCCTGGGGTGTCTGTTTGAAGGCTAAGCCCTCTTGGCACAAGATGCCTGATCTCCAGATGGGTCCCAAGTTGTGTGTGTACAACTGAGAGATAGTCTCCAACCCTCCACAGTTCTGCTCCTTAAATTCATCAAGGCTTTGAAAACTCTGCCAGAACGATGATTTAATATATATCAACACACACAAAATGCTGGAGGAACTCAGCAGGTCAGGCTGCATGTATGGAAAGGAATAAACAGTCAATGTTTCACGTCAAGACCCTTCATCCTTTCCAAAGGTGAACTGCCGAGTTATTCCAGCATTTTGTGTGTGTTGCCTTGGATTTCCAGCAATTCAGATTTTCTCGTGTTTGTGACTTAATACATGTGTTTGGTCAAAGGGTAGTCAGCCCTGCCCCAGTCCCACACACCCACCTGTAACGACCCAAGGTCACGTAATCTCACCCTGATGCTCTTGACCCTACAGGACGTTCCCACGAAGCTGGTGGCGAAGGCTGTGGCACTGCCGATGACAGTGAGGGGCCACTGGTTCCTGAGCCCCCGCACAGAGTACAGCGTTGCCGTCCAGGTTGCCATCAAGCAGAGTGACGGGGAGTATCTGGTGTCTGACTGGAGTGAGGTGGTGGAATTCTGCACAGGAGGTGAGTGGGGTGGGTCAGGGTATATCAAACACCCAATGCAATTGGGTTTAAATCCCAAAATCCCAGATACAGCCAATGACAATTGATCAATCAGATTGCAGTTATGTAAACAAACTGATCTTCATTATATCTGGTGACGTTATCTCATGGTTCTTAGTCTTCAACCATGACACTTCCTAGTTAGGTTCAATGATAGTTACTGACTATAGCAGTGGTGACTCCTGGCCTGATCCTTGCTACAGTACTGACAGTTCACTAGCTCCTAGTTATTGATCTAGATTAATATGACTGAGGGCAGGAGGCAGGGTGGAGAGACGTCTCTACCAAAGGAGGTGTAAGGCACTCCTTCCCTCTGCTAGCCTGCAGGTCACTCTTGGGCAAGGTGTAGCATCTGCTTGGACACCCCCACCCCTGAATCAAGACCATGATCGCCCACATCATTCAACACGGCACATAATGAATGAATGAAAATACTAGGGGGGCATAATATTGGAGGAAAGTGCAGGGTGATGTCAGAGGTAGTTTACTTACACAGAAGTTGGTGGGTGCATGGAGTCTCCTGTCAGGATGGTGGTAGAGGTAGATGCATCATGGACATTGTAAGGGTTAACATTTGACAGCTCTGGGCCTGTACTTGATGGAGTTTGGAAGAATGAGGGAGGATATCATTGCACCCTATCAAATATTGAAAGATCTAAATAATGTAGATGTTGAGAGAATCCAGGAATCTAGGACCACAGGACACAACCTCAGAATTGAGGGATGTCCATTTAGAACAGAAGTGAACAAAATTTTCTTTTGCCAGAGGGAGGTGAATCTGTGGAATTCATTGCTACAGGTGGCTGTGGAGGCCGAGTCACTGGATATATTTAAGCCAGAAGTTGACAGGTTCTTGATTAGTCAGGGTGTCAAAGGTTATGGGGAGAAAATGGGAGAATGGGGTTGAGAGGGATAATAAATCAGCCATGATGGAATGGTTGAGCGGACTCAACGGGCTAAATAGCCTAATTCTGCTCCTATGTTGTATAGTCTTATGGACATTTTAGATAGGCACACGGATGATAGAAGAATGGAGCGCTATGTGGGAAGGAAGGCTTAGGTTGACCATAGAGTAGATTAAAAAGTCAGCACAACATTGTGGGCTGAAGGGCCAGTACTGTGCTGTAATCTTCTACAAGTTTTGAGTTATAACCTTGAACTATCTGCATACTTGCTAAATTTTGCAGTTTCTGCACCTACATGCCAGAAAACTGGAGGGCTATGTGGGAGGGAAGGGTTAGATTGATCTTGGCATAGGTTAAAAGGTCAGCACAACATCGTGGGCTGAAGGGCCTGCACTATGCTCTTCTGTCCTATGCTCTATATTCTTTCACTAGATTGCAGATAGATATTTGGATATCGAGGTCTGAAGGGATCTAGGTTAGTGCAGGTAAGTGGCCTTCAGGCCAATAGTGATCCCAGTGATCCCGAGTGGCCTGTATGCCCCTGTTGCTTGTGTCCCTATGACTTTAGAACATCATTGCTGGCTAACCAGGTTTCAGTTACACCCAGTGACAGGACCTGACCAGAGCGATGTTACCTCAGTGACCATAACTGATAAAGTCTGAGATACCCTCCGTGACAGTAACCAACCAGATCCTTTATTATTAGAACCTACGACATTAGTTTATGAAAAATGACTATATTTTAGTAACTGTCATTGATGCAAACAACACATTTCACTCTGTGCTTTGATATACGTACATGGGACAAATAAAGATAATCGAAGCCTGAAGCCACACTCTCAACAATTTAGGATCTTCTCCTGTGCCAGCAGATTTCTGAGTGGACATCGAACTTATGAACACTGACTTACTATTTTTTCCACTCTTTTTGCTCTACTTATTTAATTTATTTTTTATATAGACTTCTTGTAATATATTGTTAATATATATTGCAATTACTACTGCCACAGAACAACAAATTTCATGACATATGCCTGTTGAGACTGTGATCAAAGTCACTGGAGAGACACTGAAGCTGGTGGATATACAAGACTTTATAAGACCATAAAATATAGCAGCAGAATTAGGCCATTTGGCCCATTAATTCTGCTCTGCCATTTCATTGTGGCTGATCCAATTTTCCTCTCAGTCCCAATCTCCTGCCTTCTCCCTGTATCCAGTCTTGCCCTGACCAATAAAGAACCTTATTCAGCAAAAACAAGCAGCGATCATTCTGGAGACACCTTTGAAAACAGAGGCCCTCTGACCCAACATGACATCACATTTTTAAATGTTAAAGAACAAAGGTAACAGCAGGACGATGTCTATAATTACAATGCATTCATAATGCTTTCTTTGAGTTGCACCTATTTTCAAACATCTAGATCCTCACACCAACACACCCAAAGTAAGTGTTAACCACCTCTGCCTCTGAGCTGCATTCGTGCATATGCAGACATCTCAGGTCAGTGGGGTGTTTCCTGGTTTGCAATCGACCCTGCAATCCCAGTCTGCAGCTCCAGGGAGACCACTGTTTTGAGCTGCATTTCAAATTCAGTATACAATCCACATTCAGATCTGAAGACTGGCGGCTGTTGAAATTATTGTTTGCTATATTGCATAAATCCAGAATGCACCCCAACAATGTCAGTGATTGTAAACCTGATATTGATTCTGATTTAAATCTTTACCTTTGATTTTTGTTGCAAACAGTGGCAGTAGCTGACTGTACCCTAATGAGACAATTCCTGATGACCCTAGTTACGCTGAGGTTAACTCAGTCTTAGTAGAGACTACTGATATTCAAAAAGACTCTGGAATCTGCAGATATTAAAACCTAGCATCTGTGACAGCATTTGTCAGTTCTATTTTCTCACCTTTAATTTCCTGAGTACTGCCACTAAACTGCATTGTTGATATAAGACCCCAGAAAGAGTATTTTAAAATCATTATAATCACTATTAGTGACTTTTGGAGCATAAATTCAGATACACACACACACACACACACACACACACACACACACACACACACACACACACACACACACACACACACACACACACACACACACACACACACACACACACACACACACACACACACACACACACACACACACACACTATACATGCACCCACATATGTTAAAGAGGGTGCAGAGGAGATTCACCAGGATGCTGCCTGGATTAGAGAGGGTGCAGAGGAGATTTACCAGGATGCTGCCTGGATTAGAGAGGGTGCAGAGGAGATTCACCAGGATGCTGCCTGGATTAGAGAGGGTGCAGAGGAGATTGACCAGGACGCTGCCTGGATTAGAGAGGGTGCAGAGGAGATTTACCAGGATGCTGCCTGGATTAGAGAGGGTGCAGAGGGGATTTACCAGGATGCTGCCTGGATTAGAGAGGGTGCAGAGGAGATTCACCAGGATGCTGCCTGGATTAGAGAGGGTGCACAGGAGATTGACCAGGACGCTGCCTGGATTAGAGAGGGTGCAGAGGAGGTTCACCAGGATGCTGCCTGGATTAGAGAGGGTGCAGAGGAGATTGACCAGGACGCTGCCTGGATTAGAGAGGGTGCAGAGGAGATTTACCAGGATGCTGCCTGGATTAGAGAGGGTGCAGAGGGGATTTACCAGGATGTTGCCTGGATTAGAGAGGGTGCAGAGGGGATTTACCAGGATGCTGCCTGGATTAGAGAGGGTGCAGAGGAGATTCACCAGGATGCTGCCTGGATTAGAGAGGGTGCACAGGAGATTGACCAGGACGCTGCCTGGATTAGAGAGGGTGCAGAGGAGATTCACCAGGATGCTGCCTGGATTAGAGAGGGTGCAGAGGAGATTTACCAGGATGCTGCCTGGATTAGAGAGGGTGCAGAGGAGATTCACCAGGATGCTGCCTGGATTAGAGAGGGCGCACAGGAGACTGACCAGGACGCTGCCTGGATTAGAGAGGGTGCAGAGGAGATTCACCAGGATGCTGCCTGGATTAGAGAGGGTGCAGAGGAGATTTACCAGGATGCTGCCTGGATTAGAGAGGGTGCAGAGGAGATTCACCAGGATGTTGCCTGGATTAGAGAGGGTGCAGAGGAGATTGACCAGGATGCTGCCTGGATTAGAGAGGGTGCAGAGGAGATTCACCAGGACGCTGCCTTGATTAGAGAGGGTGCAGAGGAGATTTACCAGGATGCTGCCTGGATTAGAGGGGGTGCAGAGGAGATTCACCAGGATGCTGCCTGGATTAGAGAGGGTGCAGAGGAGATTTACCAGGATGCTGCCTGGATTAGAGGGGGTGCAGAGGAGATTCACCAGGATGCTGCCTGGATTAGAGAAGGTGCAGAGGAGATTTACCAGGATGCTGCCTGGATTAGAGAGGGTACAGAGGAGATTCACCAGGATGCTACCTGGATTAGAGAGGGTGCAGAGGAGATTTACCAGGATGCTGCCTGGATTAGAGAGGGTGCAGAGGGGATTTACCAGGATGTTGCCTGGATTAGAGAGGGTGCAGAGGGGATTTACCAGGATGCTGCCTGGATTAGAGAGGGTGCAGAGGAGATTCACCAGGATGCTGCCTGGATTAGAGATGGTGCACAGGAGATTGACCAGGACGCTGCCTGGATTAGAGAGGGTGTAGAGGAGATTCACCAGGATGCTGCCTGGATTAGAGAGGGTGCAGAGGAGATTTACCAGGATGCTGACTGGATTAGAGACGGTGCAGAGGAGATTCACCAGGATGTTGCCTGGATTAGAGAGGGTGCAGAGGAGATTGACCAGGATGCTGCCTGGATTAGAGAGGGTGCAGAGGAGATTCACCAGGATGCTGCCTGGATTAGAGGGGGTGCAGAGGAGATTCACCAGGATGCTGCCTGGATTAGAGAGGGTGCAGAGGAGATTCACCAGGATGCTGCCTGGATTAGAGAGGGTGCAGAGGAGATTTACCAGGATGCTGCCTGGATTAGAGAGGGTGCAGAGGAGATTCACCAGGATGCTGCCTGGATTAGAGAGGGTGCAGAGGAGATTGACCAGGACGCTGCCTGGATTAGAGAGGGTGCAGAGGAGATTCACCAGGATGCTGCCTGGATTAGAGAGGGTGCAGAGGAGATTTACCAGGATGCTGCCTGGATTAGAGAGGGTGCAGAGGGGATTTACCAGGATGTTGCCTGGATTAGAGAGGGTGCAAAGGGGATTTACCAGGATGCTGCCTGGATTAGAGAGGGTGCAGAGGAGATTCACCAGGATGCTGCCTGGATTAGAGAGGGCGCACAGGAGATTGACCAGGACGCTGCCTGGATTAGAGAGGGTGCAGAGGAGATTCACCAGGATGCTGCCTGGATTAGAGAGGGTGCAGAGGAGATTGACCAGGATGCTGCCTGGATTAGAGAGGGTGCAGAGGAGATTTACCAGGATGCTGCCTGGATTAGAGGGGGTGCAGAGGAGATTCACCAGGATGCTGCCTGGATTAGAGAGGGTGCAGAGGAGATTTACCAGGATGCTGCCTGGATTAGAGAGGGTGCAGAGGAGATTCACCAGGATGCTGCCTGGATTAGAGAGGGTGCAGAGGAGATTGACCAGGACGCTGCCTGGATTAGAGAGGGTGCAGAGGAGATTTACCAGGATGCTGCCTGGATTAGAGAGGGTGCAGAGGGGATTTACCAGGATGCTGCCTGGATTAGAGAGGGTGCAGAGGAGATTCACCAGGATGCTGCCTGGATTAGAGAGGGTGCACAGGAGATTGACCAGGACGCTGCCTGGATTAGAGAGGGTGCAGAGGAGGTTCACCAGGATGCTGCCTGGATTAGAGAGGGTGCAGAGGAGATTGACCAGGACGCTGCCTGGATTAGAGAGGGTGCAGAGGAGATTTACCAGGATGCTGCCTGGATTAGAGAGGGTGCAGAGGGGATTTACCAGGATGTTGCCTGGATTAGAGAGGGTGCAGAGGGGATTTACCAGGATGCTGCCTGGATTAGAGAGGGTGCAGAGGAGATTCACCAGGATGCTGCCTGGATTAGAGAGGGTGCACAGGAGATTGACCAGGACGCTGCCTGGATTAGAGAGGGTGCAGAGGAGATTCACCAGGATGCTTCCTGGATTAGAGAGGGTGCAGAGGAGATTTACCAGGATGCTGCCTGGATTAGAGAGGGTGCAGAGGAGATTCACCAGGATGCTGCCTGGATTAGAGAGGGTGCAGAGGAGATTCACCAGGATGCTGCCTGGATTAGAGAGGGTGCAGAGGAGATTTACCAGGATGCTGCCTGGATTAGAGAGGGTGCAGAGGAGATTCACCAGGATGTTGCCTGGATTAGAGAGGGTGCAGAGGAGATTGACCAGGATGCTGCCTGGATTAGAGAGGGTGCAGAGGAGATTCACCAGGATGCTGCCTTGATTAGAGAGGGTGCAGAGGAGATTTACCAGGATGCTGCCTGGATTAGAGGGGGTGCAGAGGAGATTCACCAGGATGCTGCCTGGATTAGAGAGGGTGCAGAGGAGATTTACCAGGATGCTGCCTGGATTAGAGGGGGTGCAGAGGAGATTCATCAGGATGCTGCCTGGATTAGAGAAGGTGCAGAGGAGATTTACCAGGATGCTGCCTGGATTAGAGAGGGTACAGAGGAGATTCACCAGGATGCTACCTGGATTAGAGAGGGTGCAGAGGAGATTTACCAGGATGCTGCCTGGATTAGAGAGGGTGCAGAGGGGATTTACCAGGATGTTGCCTGGATTAGAGAGGGTGCAGAGGGGATTTACCAGGATGCTGCCTGGATTAGAGAGGGTGCAGAGGAGATTCACCAGGATGCTGCCTGGATTAGAGATGGTGCACAGGAGATTGACCAGGACGCTGCCTGGATTAGAGAGGGTGTAGAGGAGATTCACCAGGATGCTGCCTGGATTAGAGAGGGTGCAGAGGAGATTTACCAGGATGCTGCCTGGATTAGAGAGGGTGCAGAGGAGATTCACCAGGATGTTGCCTGGATTAGAGAGGGTGCAGAGGAGATTGACCAGGATGCTGCCTGGATTAGAGAGGGTGCAGAGGAGATTTACCAGGATGCTGCCTGGATTAGAGGGGGTGCAGAGGAGATTCACCAGGATGCTGCCTGGATTAGAGAAGGTGCAGAGGAGATTGACCAGGATGCTGCCTGGATTAGAGAGGGTGCAGAGGAGATTCACCAGGATGCTGCCTGGATTAGAGAGGGTGCAGAGGAGATTTACCAGGATGCTGCCTGGATTAGAGAGGGTGCAGAGGAGCTTCACCAGGATGCTGCCTGGATTAGAGAGGGTGCAGAGGAGATTGACCAGGACGCTGCCTGGATTAGAGAGGGTGCAGAGGAGATTCACCAGGATGCTGCCTGGATTAGAGAGGGTGCAGAGGAGATTTACCAGGATGCTGCCTGGATTAGAGAGGGTGCAGAGGAGATTCACCAGGATGCTGCCTGGATTAGAGGGGGTGCAGAGGAGATTCACCAGGATGCTGCCTGGATTAGAGAGGGTGCAGAGGAGATTTACCAGGATGCTGCCTGGATTAGAGAGGGTGCAGAGGAGATTCACCAGGATGCTGCCTGGATTAGAGAGGGTGCAGAGGAGATTGACCAGGACGCTGCCTGGATTAGAGAGGGTGCAGAGGAGATTTACCAGGATGCTGCCTGGATTAGAGAGGGTGCAGAGGGGATTTACCAGGATGCTGCCTGGATTAGAGAGGGTGCAGAGGAGATTCACCAGGATGCTGCCTGGATTAGAGAGGGTGCACAGGAGATTGACCAGGACGCTGCCTGGATTAGAGAGGGTGCAGAGGAGATTCACCAGGATGCTGCCTGGATTAGAGAGGGTGCAGAGGAGATTGACCAGGACGCTGCCTGGATTAGAGAGGGTGCAGAGGAGATTTACCAGGATGCTGCCTGGATTAGAGAGGGTGCAGAGGGGATTTACCAGGATGTTGCCTGGATTAGAGAGGGTGCAGAGGGGATTTACCAGGATGCTGCCTGGATTAGAGAGGGTGCAGAGGAGATTCACCAGGATGCTGCCTGGATTAGAGAGGGTGCACAGGAGATTGACCAGGACGCTGCCTGGATTAGAGAGGGTGCAGAGGAGATTCACCAGGATGCTGCCTGGATTAGAGAGGGTGCAGAGGAGATTTACCAGGATGCTGCCTGGATTAGAGAGGGTGCAGAGGAGATTCACCAGGATGCTGCCTGGATTAGAGAGGGCGCACAGGAGATTGACCAGGACGCTGCCTGGATTAGAGAGGGTGCAGAGGAGATTCACCAGGATGCTGCCTGGATTAGAGAGGGTGCAGAGGAGATTTACCAGGATGCTGCCTGGATTAGAGAGGGTGCAGAGGAGATTCACCAGGATGTTGCCTGGATTAGAGAGGGTGCAGAGGAGATTGACCAGGATGCTGCCTGGATTAGAGAGGGTGCAGAGGAGATTCACCAGGATGCTGCCTTGATTAGAGAGGGTGCAGAGGAGATTTACCAGGATGCTGCCTGGATTAGAGGGGGTGCAGAGGAGATTCACCAGGATGCTGCCTGGATTAGAGAGGGTGCAGAGGAGATTTACCAGGATGCTGCCTGGATTAGAGGGGGTGCAGAGGAGATTCACCAGGATGCTGCCTGGATTAGAGAAGGTGCAGAGGAGATTTACCAGGATGCTGCCTGGATTAGAGAGGGTACAGAGGAGATTCACCAGGATGCTACCTGGATTAGAGAGGGTGCAGAGGAGATTTACCAGGATGCTGCCTGGATTAGAGAGGGTGCAGAGGGGATTTACCAGGATGTTGCCTGGATTAGAGAGGGTGCAGAGGGGATTTACCAGGATGCTGCCTGGATTAGAGAGGGTGCAGAGGAGATTCACCAGGATGCTGCCTGGATTAGAGAGGGTGCACAGGAGATTGACCAGGACGCTGCCTGGATTAGAGAGGGTGTAGAGGAGATTCACCAGGATGCTGCCTGGATTAGAGAGGGTGCAGAGGAGATTTACCAGGATGCTGCCTGGATTAGAGAGGGTGCAGAGGAGATTCACCAGGATGTTGCCTGGATTAGAGAGGGTGCAGAGGAGATTGACCAGGATGCTGCCTGGATTAGAGAGGGTGCAGAGGAGATTTACCAGGATGCTGCCTGGATTAGAGGGGGTGCAGAGGAGATTCACCAGGATGCTTCCTGGATTAGAGAGGGTGCAGAGGAGATTCACCAGGATGCTGCCTGGATTAGAGAAGGTGCAGAGGAGATTGACCAGGATGCTGCCTGGATTAGAGAGGGTGCAGAGGAGATTCACCAGGATGCTGCCTGGATTAGAGAGGGTGCAGAGGAGATTTACCAGGATGCTGCCTGGATTAGAGAGGGTGCAGAGGAGATTCACCAGGATGCTGCCTGGATTAGAGAGGGTGCAGAGGAGATTGACCAGGAAGCTGCCTGGATTAGAGAGGGTGCAGAGGAGATTCACCAGGATGCTGCCTGGATTAGAGAGGGTGCAGAGGAGATTTACCAGGATGCTGCCTGGATTAGAGAGGGTGCAGAGGAGATTCACCAGGATGCTGCCTGGATTAGAGAGGATGCAGAGGAGATTCACCAGGATGCTGCCTGGATTAGAGAGGGTGCAGAGGAGATTTACCAGGATGCTGCCTGGATTAGAGAGGGTGCAGAGGAGATTCACCAGGATGCGGCCTGGATTAGAGAGGGTGCAGAGGAGATTGACCAGGTCGCTGCCTGGATTAGAGAGGGTGCAGAGGAGATTTACCAGGATGCTGCCTGGATTAGAGAGGGTGCAGAGGGGATTTACCAGGATGCTGCCTGGATTAGAGAGGGTGCAGAGGAGATTCACCAGGATGCTGCCTGGATTAGAGAGGGTGCACAGGAGATTGACAAGGACGCTGCCTGGATTAGAGAGGGTGCAGAGGAGATTCACCAGGATGCTGCCTGGATTAGAGAGGGTGCAGAGGAGATTTACCAGGATGCTGCCTGGATTAGAGAGGGTGCAGAGGAGATTCACCAGGATGTTGCCTGGATTAGAGAGGGTGCAGAGGAGATTGACCAGGATGCTGCCTGGATTAGAGAGGGTGCAGAGGAGATTCACCAGGATGCTGCCTTGATTAGAGAGGGTGCACAGGAGATTGACCAGGACGCTGCCTGGATTAGAGAGGGTGCAGAGGAGATTCACCAGGATGCTGCCTGGATTAGAGAGGGTGCAGAGGAGATTTACCAGGATGCTGCCTGGATTAGAGAGGGTGCAGAGGAGATTCACCAGGATGTTGCCTGGATTAGAGAGGGTGCAGAGGAGATTGACCAGGATGCTGCCTGTATTAGAGAGGGTGCAGAGGAGATTCACCAGGATGCTACCTTGATTAGAGAGGGTGCAGAGGAGATTTACCAGGATGCTGCCTGGATTAGAGGGGGTGCAGAGGAGATTCACCAGGATGCTGCCTGGATTAGAGAGGGTGCAGAGGAGATTTACCAGGATGCTGCCTGGATTAGAGGGGGTGCAGAGGAGATTCACCAGGATGCTGCCTGGATTAGAGAGGGTGCAGAGGAGATTTACCAGGATGCTGCCTTGATTAGAGAGGGTGCAGAGGAGATTCACCAGGATGCTGCCTGGATTAGAGAGGGTGCAGAGGAGATTTACCAGGACGCTGCCTGGATTAGAGAGGGTGCAGAGGAGATTTACCAGGATGTTGCCTGGATTTGAGAGGGTGCAGAGGGGATTTACCAGGATGCTGCCTGGATTAGAGAGGGTGCAGAGGGGATTTACCAGGATGTTGCCTGGATTAGAGAGGGTGCAGAGGGGATTTACCAGGATGCTGCCTGGATTAGAGAGGGTGCAGAGGAGATTCACCAGGATGCTGCCTGGATTAGAGAGGGTGCACAGGAGATTGACCAGGACGCTGCCTGGATTAGAGAGGGTGTAGAGGAGATTCACCAGGATGCTGCCTGGATTAGAGAGGGTGCAGAGGAGATTTACCAGGATGCTGCCTGGATTAGAGAGGGTGCAGAGGAGATTCACCAGGATGTTGCCTGGATTAGAGAGGGTGCAGAGGAGATTGACCAGGATGCTGCCTGGATTAGAGAGGGTGCAGAGGAGATTTACCAGGATGCTGCCTGGATTAGAGGGGGTGCAGAGGAGATTCACCAGGATGCTGCCTGGATTAGAGAGGGTGCAGAGGAGATTTACCAGGATGCTGCCTGGATTAGAGAAGGTGCAGAGGAGATTGACCAGGATGCTGCCTGGATTAGAGAGGGTGCAGAGGAGATTCACCAGGATGCTGCCTGGATTAGAGAGTGTGCAGAGGAGATTTACCAGGATGCTGCCTGGATTAGAGAGGGTGCAGAGGAGATTCACCAGGATGCTGCCTGGATTAGAGAGGGTGCAGAGGAGATTGACCAGGACGCTGCCTGGATTAGAGAGGGTGCAGAGGAGATTCACCAGGATGCTGCCTGGATTAGAGAGGGTGCAGAGGAGATTTACCAGGATGCTGCCTGGATTAGAGAGGGTGCAGAGGAGATTCACCAGGATGCTGCCTGGATTAGAGAGGGTGCAGAGGAGATTCACCAGGATGCTGCCTGGATTAGAGAGGGTGCAGAGGAGATTTACCAGGATGCTGCCTGGATTAGAGAGGGTGCAGAGGAGATTCACCAGGATGCTGCCTGGATTAGAGACGGTGCAGAGGAGATTGACCAGGTCGCTGCCTGGATTAGAGAGGGTGCAGAGGAGATTTACCAGGATGCTGCCTGGATTAGAGAGGGTGCAGAGGGGATTTACCAGGATGCTGCCTGGATTAGAGAGGGTGCAGAGGAGATTGACCAGGATGCTGCCTGGATTAGAGAGGGTGCAGAGGAGATTGACCAGGACGCTGCCTGGATTAGAGAGGGTGCAGAGGAGATTCACCAGGATGCTGCCTGGATTAGAGAGGGTGCAGAGGAGATTTACCAGGATGCTGCCTGGATTAGAGAGGGTGCAGAGGAGATTCACCAGGATGTTGCCTGGATTAGAGAGGGTGCAGAGGAGATTGACCAGGATGCTGCCTGGATTAGAGAGGGTGCAGAGGAGATTCACCAGGATGCTGCCTTGATTAGAGAGGGTGCACAGGAGATTGACCAGGACGCTGCCTGGATTAGAGAGGGTGCAGAGGAGATTCACCAGGATGCTGCCTGGATTAGAGAGGGTGCAGAGGAGATTTACCAGGATGCTGCCTGGATTAGAGAGGGTGCAGAGGAGATTCACCAGGATGTTGCCTGGATTAGAGAGGGTGCAGAGGAGATTGACCAGGATGCTGCCTGTATTAGAGAGGGTGCAGAGGAGATTCACCAGGATGCTACCTTGATTAGAGAGGGTGCAGAGGAGATTTACCAGGATGCTGCCTGGATTAGAGGGGGTGCAGAGGAGATTCACCAGGATGCTGCCTGGATTAGAGAGGGTGCAGAGGAGATTTACCAGGATGCTGCCTGGATTAGAGGGGGTGCAGAGGAGATTCACCAGGATGCTGCCTGGATTAGAGAGGGTGCAGAGGAGATTTACCAGGATGCTGCCTGGATTAGAGAGGGTGCAGAGGAGATTCACCAGGATGCTGCCTGGATTAGAGAGGGTGCAGAGGAGATTTACCAGGACGCTGCCTGGATTAGAGAGGGTGCAGAGGAGATTTACAAGGATGTTGCCTGGATTAGAGAGGGTGCAGAGGGGATTTACCAGGATGCTGCCTGGATTAGAGAGGGTGCAGAGGAGATTCACCAGGATGCTGCCTGGATTAGAGAGGGTGCACAGGAGATTGACCAGGACGCTGCCTGGATTAGAGAGGGTGCAGAGGAGATTCACCAGGATGCTGCCTGGATTAGAGAGGGTGCAGAGGAGATTTACCAGGATGCTGCCTGGATTAGAGAGGGTGCAGAGGAGATTCACCAGGATGTTGCCTGGATTAGAGAGGGTGCAGAGGAGATTGACCAGGATGCTGCCTGGATTAGAGAGGGTGCAGAGGAGATTTACCAGGATGCTGCCTGGATTAGAGAGGGTGCAGAGGAGATTGACCAGGATGCTGCCTGGATTAGAGAGGGTGCAGAGGAGATTCACCAGGATGCTGGCTGGATTAGAGAGGGTGCAGAGGAGATTGACCAGGATGCTGCCTGGATTAGAGAGGGTGCAGAGGAGATTTACCAGGATGCTGCCTGGATTAGAGAGGGTGCAGAGGGGATTTACCAGGATGCTGCCTGGATTAGAGAGGGTGCAGAGGAGATTGACCAGGATGCTGCCTGGATTAGAGAGGGTGCAGAGGAGATTGACCAGGACGCTGCCTGGATTAGAGAGGGTGCAGAGGAGATTCACCAGGATGCTGCCTGGATTAGAGAGGGTGCAGAGGAGATTTACCAGGATGCTGCCTGGATTAGAGAGGGTGCAGAGGAGATTCACCAGGATGTTGCCTGGATTAGAGAGGGTGCAGAGGAGATTGACCAGGATGCTGCCTGGATTAGAGAGGGTGCAGAGGAGATTCACCAGGATGCTGCCTTGATTAGAGAGGGTGCACAGGAGATTGACCAGGACGCTGCCTGGATTAGAGAGGGTGCAGAGGAGATTCACCAGGATGCTGCCTGGATTAGAGAGGGTGCAGAGGAGATTTACCAGGATGCTGCCTGGATTAGAGAGGGTGCAGAGGAGATTCACCAGGATGTTGCCTGGATTAGAGAGGGTGCAGAGGAGATTGACCAGGATGCTGCCTGTATTAGAGAGGGTGCAGAGGAGATTCACCAGGATGCTACCTTGATTAGAGAGGGTGCAGAGGAGATTTACCAGGATGCTGCCTGGATTAGAGGGGGTGCAGAGGAGATTCACCAGGATGCTGCCTGGATTAGAGAGGGTGCAGAGGAGATTTACCAGGATGCTGCCTGGATTAGAGGGGGTGCAGAGGAGATTCACCAGGATGCTGCCTGGATTAGAGAGGGTGCAGAGGAGATTTACCAGGATGCTGCCTGGATTAGAGAGGGTGCAGAGGAGATTCACCAGGATGCTGCCTGGATTAGAGAGGGTGCAGAGGAGATTTACCAGGACGCTGCCTGGATTAGAGAGGGTGCAGAGGAGATTTACAAGGATGTTGCCTGGATTAGAGAGGGTGCAGAGGGGATTTACCAGGATGCTGCCTGGATTAGAGAGGGTGCAGAGGAGATTCACCAGGATGCTGCCTGGATTAGAGAGGGTGCACAGGAGATTGACCAGGACGCTGCCTGGATTAGAGAGGGTGCAGAGGAGATTCACCAGGATGCTGCCTGGATTAGAGAGGGTGCAGAGGAGATTTACCAGGATGCTGCCTGGATTAGAGAGGGTGCAGAGGAGATTCACCAGGATGTTGCCTGGATTAGAGAGGGTGCAGAGGAGATTGACCAGGATGCTGCCTGGATTAGAGAGGGTGCAGAGGAGATTTACCAGGATGCTGCCTGGATTAGAGGGGGTGCAGAGGAGATTCACCAGGATGCTGCCTGGATTTGAGAAGGTGCAGAGGAGATTGACCAGGATGCTGCCTGGATTAGAGAGGGTGCAGAGGAGATTCACCAGGATGCTGGCTGGATTAGAGAGGGTGCAGAGGAGATTGACCAGGATGCTGCCTGGATTAGAGAGGGTGCAGAGGAGATTTACCAGGATGCTGCCTGGATTAGAGAGGGTGCAGAGGAGATTTACCAGGATGCTGGCTGGATTAGAGAGGGTGCGGAGGAGATTTACCAGGATGCTGCCTGGATTAGAGAGGGTACAGAGGAGATTGACCAGGATGCTGCCTGGATTAGAGAGGGTGCAGAGGACATTGACCAGGATGCTGCCTGGATTAGAGAGGGTGCAGAGGAGATTTACCAGGATGCTGCCTGGATTAGAGAGGGTGCAGAGGAGATTGACCAGGATGTTGCCTGGATTAGAGAGGGTGCAGAGGAGATTGACCAGGATGCTGCCTGGATTAGAGAGGGTGCAGAGGAGAGTGACCAGGATGTTGCCTGGATTAGAGAGGGTGCAGAGGAGATTGACCAGGATGCTGCCTGGATTAGAGAGGGTGCAGAGGAGATTCACCAGGATGCTGCCTGGATTAGAGAGGGTGCAGAGGAGATTTACCAGGATGCTGCCTGGATTAGAGGGGGTGCAGAGGAGATTCACCAGGATGCTGCCTGGATTAGAGAGGGTGCAGAGGAGATTCACCAGGATGTTGCCTGGATTAGAGAAGGTGCAGAGGAGATTGACCAGGATGCTGCCTGGATTAGAGAGCATGTCTTATGAGGAAAGGTTGAGTGACAAAAGGCTTTTCTCTTTGGAGAGGAGGATGAGATGTACGAGATGAAAAGAGGGATAGATAGAGTGGACAGCCAGAGACTTGTTCCCAGGGTGGAAATGACTAAATGATGGGGGGGGGGTGAATAATTTTAAGGTGATTGGAGGAAGATAAAAGAGGGATGTTGGAATAGTTTTTTTATACGGAGCAGTGGGTATGTGGAACACGCTGCCAGGGTGGTGGTACAGACAAATATATTAGTGATAGTTAAGGGAATTTTAGATAGAGGGCTATGTGGGAGGGAAGAGGTAGATGGATCTTGAAATAGGTTAAAAGTTCAGCATAACATCATGGGCTGAAGGGCCTGTACTGTTCGATGCTCTCTCCTCTGGGGTACTCCCAGTGAGTACACTTGTGCGAACATTCAGCATCCCAGGAGCTCCTGAGAAAATCCCTCATCCCCAACATCATGACTTGAACAGAAGTGTCAGCCTCATGCAAAGGGTGAGTCCAGGTCTAACCAGCTCTGTAACACTAAGGTAACTGACAGGGACGGAGATTAATGCTGAGATAGGAGAAGAGGGTAGAATGGAACATACGTAACTCTCTGCATGTGTCCCATCCAGATTACTCCACTGCCCACTTGAAGCAGCTACTGGAGAAGGCGGAGGTAATCGCAGGGCGCATGCTGAGGTTCTCTGTCTTCTACCGGAACCATCACGAGGAATACTTCGATTACATAAGGTATTATATTTACTACCCACTCAAGTGCAAACCTCACATCTCTGATTTGTGTCCCATTCCCGTCCGTCCTTCAGCTCTTTGCTGCTGGTCGCCCTAGCTCCAGAATGGACCAACAATGTCCAGCCCTGAGCTGCTGCCTATATGAACCGCATCGTATCCACACTGCAGCATCCTGTTCAGAAAGGGAGCAGCACCTGATATTCCATCTAGGTGGCCTCCAACACGATGCCATGAACATTGATTTCTCTAACTTCCGGTACTTTCTCTCCACTCCCCTTTCTCTCTCCATTACTCATTCCGGCTCTCCTCTCACCACTTCTCTCCTCCCCTTGGTGCCCCCCCTTCCTTTTACCCCCAAGGTCCAATCACCTCCCCTATCAGTTTCCTCCTACTTCACCTCCCAGCTTATTTCTTCATTCCCCACCACCCCCCTCACCTGGTCTTGCCTATCACCCGCCCACTTGTAATCCTTCCCCTGCACCCACTTTATAATCCTGGCTTCTACCCGTTCATCCCCAGTCCTGATGAAGGGTCTCAGTCCGAAATGTCGACTGTTTGTTCTCCTCCATAGGTGCTGCCTAACCTGCTGAGTTCCTCCAGCATTTTATGGGTGCTCCACAAGATGTCCAGCATCTGCACAATGTCATGTCTCAGTTTTCCCTGGGAAAAAGACAGTGGCTTCAGCCTATTTATGCCCCTCATAATTTTATACACCTCCATAAGGTCACCCCTCAGTTACCCTCTCTCAGGGGAATAAAGTCCTAGCCTGCCCTCCCTCTCCCTATGACTCAGTCCCTCAGGTCTGGCATTGTTCTCAACTCTGCATTCTTTAAAGATTAATAACATCTTCTGTCTTGTAGATTAACCGAAAATCTACATAATACTCTAAAGTTTTCATGTCTGTGGGTGAGACAGATGGGACAGAGTGGAGAGAATTTTATACTCAACCCTTGCTGAACCTGGCATGGCAGCACTGGAAGGGATAATGTGGAAGAAGGTTTATACCCAACCTATTCTCATCTTTTCCATGGTGTTTTTGATGGGATGCAGAAAATCCATAAATAACCCATATTGAACCCTGGGGGAGAGGGTGCAGTGATATGGAGGTATCGGGCTTTCTGTGTGACAACACTGAAACCTTCCAGATGGGTTGCATAGGGTCAGGAATGAGGGTGGGGGGTGGGGGTTATAACTAACCCATACTGAACCCTTCCGGATGGGTCATAGGGTCGGGAATGAGGGTGGGGGGTGGGGTTATAACTAACCCATACTGAACCCTTCCGGATGGGTCATAGGGTCAGGAATGAGGGTGAGGGGTGGGGGTATATCTAACCCATACTGAACCCTTCCAGATGCGGTGAATAGGGTCGGGAAGGAGGGTGGGGGGTGGGGGTATATCTAACCCCTACTGGACCCTTCCAGATGCGGTGAATAGGGTCGGGAATGAGGGTGGGGAGTGGGGGTATATCTAACCCCTACTGGACCCTTCCAGATGCGGTGAATAGGGTCGGGAAGGAGGGTGGGGAGTGGGGGTATATCTAACCCCTATTGGACCCTTCCAGGGGAGTTCTGATATGACTGTATGGTGATGTGACTGGCCGATATTGAACAATCCCAGAAGGGGTGTTTGGTGGTTGGGGGTGGGGGTGTGGGGAGAGAGCACACGGTAGCTCGGGGTCTGTTGTCGACTCACCCTGAGCCGTTGCCTGTTGCAGGACGCACCACGGCGGTCTGATGCAGCCCTACCTGAAAGACAGCAGCGGCAGCCACGGCTCGCCGGTCAACGGCACGCTGAACGGCATCTTCTTCAGCTGCAACACTGAGTTCAACACGGGGGAGCCGCCGATGGACTCCCCCTACGGCCGCCTGCGCTTCCAGCTGGACGCCGAGCACCTCTTCAACCCCAACACCAACCTGTATTTCGCCGACTTCTACTGCATGTACACCGCCTACCACTACGTCGTCCTGGTGCTGGCCCCCAAGGGCTCCGCCGGGGACCTCTTCTGCCGAGAGAGGCTGCCGCTGCTGGACAGCGCCCACAACCGCTTCCTGACCTGTGCCGAGGGGCCAGACGGCCAGCTGGTCTACCACCACGCTCAGGACCTCATCTTGGAACTGATCTACACCCAGCCGGTGAACCTGGCCCAGGGCGCCCTTGGCGAGATCGGGGGCCACCAGCTCATGAGCCTCTCCACCGCCGACGCCAAGAAGGACCCAAGCTGCAAGACCTGCAACATCAGTGTGGGGCGTTAGGAGGGAGGTCGGGCAGGTGGAGGTGAGGTTGGGAGGGGGTAGCGAGGGGTGGGGTAGGGTCTGGATACGGGGGGGTGGGTTGGAACTGGGGCAAAGCCAATGTTCAGATACACTGTGAGCACACAGCCTTCAAGACACCGTAGGGATTGGGCAAAGAGGTTTGGCCGGTGACGTTGAACCAGATGTGGAAACAACGGGTGGACAATTACGCAAAGCGCCAACAGTAATGGAGGAGCTGAAGGAGTTTCTGTCTACAAGAGGTGCTAACATGACACAATCAATGGACCTGGACGCACTGTGATCCGGGATCTGACTCCGCTCTACATATCTCCGACCGTCCTTAAAATAATTGTCCGAGCAAGGTGATTCCCACACGGAGGAAGCTCGTTCGGCCCCCAGCTGCTGAATGGTTGTCTCTCTTTACTTCAATGTACCCTTCCTCCCTGCTCTTTACGTCATGGCAAACCCCAGCGGAAAAACTCTCAGTTGCGGATACATCCAACCTTATGAGCAGAAAAGAAATTCCAGCAAAAAAATCTTTATCTATCCCATTTCCCACACTTTCCCAACGGAAGCACAATATATCTGACTGTTTCTTAAATCAATTGCTATCCGCCACTCTGCAAATCGACAGCAGACTGACCAGAGCCAGAGGTCTGCGGGACCTGGATGGGTGGGTGAGTTTTATTGGCCCCTGTTTGCAGAAAATCAGTCTTACCTGCTCCACCCCTCTAATATTCTGTGACCACCACAAATGACAGCAGTCTGGTAGGAACCAACAGTCTGTGGGACCAGGACTGGCTGGTGACTTTCTTAGCCGCCAATTGGGAAAATTCAGTTTTACCTGGACTGCTCCACCTTTCCAATACTCTGTGATTGGGCCTCAATAAGGGCAAACAGCACAACTGGTTTGACCAGAATTAACACAGCACCAGGAATGTGAGGCCCTTTAAAAAGTTCTTCCTTGTCTATCCATCTTGCTGTTGAATGAGGTCCAGCCTGGACAATGCCTGACACCAGCAGGTACTGATGAAGAATCCGTGTGACTTCCATCCACCCTCCTGCAGAGCAGGGGTCCGAGGATCCCTGGCTTAATGATAAGGCTCCGTGGCGTGAAAAAGGGTTGGGAGCCCCAGCCCTAGAGACTGCTAATCTTGACCAGGTGCATTCTCCACCAATCTTCCACCCCTCCCCTTAGCCAAGGAGCTCTTTCATTCCCCCCCCCCCATGTTTGACGCCCAATGTGAACACCACTTCAAACAATTTGTGGAAATCATCATGATTGTGAACTAAGTTGATGTAGGATTCCTGGAAAATCAGGAAAATTGGCAATTGGGTTCTCTTCTCAGCTGTGTTCAGATGCCATTAAGCTGGAAAGAGTGCATATGAGATTTATGGGGATATTGCCGGGATTCGAAGGAATAAGTTATGGAGAGAGATTAAGCAGCTTGGGACTTTTTCATTGGAGCCCAGGAGGATGGGGAGTGATCTAACAGAGGAGTACAATTAGGAGCGTAGAAAGGGGGAGTGCACCCTATCTGGTTCCCAGGGTTGGGGAGCCAAGAACCAAAGGGCACAGGTGTAAGGTGAGAGGGGAGGGTTTAATAGGAACATGAGGGGCAGCTTTCTTCAGCTAGAGAGTGCTTAGTATGTAGAAAGACCTCCCAGAGGAAGTGGTTGAGGCAGGTACATTGAAAAGACACTTGGACAGGTACATAGGAAGCAAAGGTCTAGTGAGATACGAGCCAAACACAGGTAGCTTAGACTGGAATCTAGTTTAATATGATTGGGAATCACGTTTCCATGTTGTGTGACTCTAGTCGATAATAGTGAGGTCACTTGAGTATGGTGTTCTCCTGAGGGGTTGTCTATTG